>NW_027455197.1:177500-477500 GCF_040206685.1 Ascaphus truei
GCATTAATCATTAATTTCTGGCTCAGGGAACCCCCTGCTCACTGTACAATATTATTAAAATAATGCTTCTTTACCATAGCGCATAGACGCTAAGGTAAAGAACGAGTGTTTATTTATACTGTATATTGTATGTGTTTTATTGATACTGTACATGTGCAGAGGGTCTCCAGAGCAGAAGCGCACAGGTTTCAGGTCTGGGGACCCCGTGCCCCCCGAGATACAGGCCCCTTTAGGGGGTGCCGGTATCCCTCTGCTCTGCTTGGTTTACAGGCCGCGGTCACGTGATCGGGGCTTTTAACGCAGAGCTGGATACCGGCACCCCCTAAAGGGGCCTGTATCTCGGGGGGCACGGGGTCCCCAGACCTAAAACCAACGCGGTTCAGCTCCGGAGACCCCCTGCACATCTACACTATCAATAAAAATGTATTTCAAATAATTTTTAATGTGTGGATGTTTGCGCAGAGAGAGAGCAGCGGATCTCTCTCTGCTGCAAACACATCTCGCCCCCGCCGCCCATACAGTAGTATCATTTATGTATGTGCATATACAGTACAGTACTGTACAGTACTGTATGTTAGGGCTTACAGGGGTTGTTGTTATACAGTACTGTATATATATATATACTGTATACTGCATTACAATTCATTATAGGGGACGGCTTCACAGAGAATAGCTCGCAAGCGCCACCATGTGTATTTTGACGGCATTGCAGTATTGTAACCAGCCGGAATAAAAAGCTTAAATTCCTGCCGGAAAATAACGCAATGCACTCTGGCTGAAAAATATCAGAAACCTGAATACACCCGAGTATACCCGAATTCGCGGGACTAGCCGTGCTCGAATAAAGTGTGTCGCCAGTGTAAGTCTGTGGTTTCGAGAGGGGGTAACCAGGCTCACTAATAAAGGTCAAGCCAATTGGCTGCCAGAATGCCCTGCTTCAGCACAGACCAGTAAGGCATTGTGAGACGCGTATCCCCGGTATAGTCAGGGGTTAATGGGAGTCGTCCCCGTCCCCCCAGTAAACGCCCAGAACCATTGACCCGGTACTTGTGGTTCGGACTGTCTCCAACCAGCCATAATGTTGTGAGAGTGAAATTATGTCTAAGTCCAGCTTTGGTACATTAGAAGCAACTCTGAAACTTAACCTAAGCGTTTTTCGAAGCTACTTTTCAGCTAACTTCTTATAGGAAGGTCTAGGAGCTCTGAATATGAACGTGCGCGTCTTTCACTCTTCCCGAGGGACTTAGAAGAATGTTGTGATATTTTTTATTAAAATGGTGTATAAGGGTTTATATATAAATATATTTTATGCACTGTATATGAGCTGGCGATTTCTAGGTCTGTGGTTCCGAGAGGGGGTAACCAGGCTCACTAATAAAGGTCAAGCCACTTGGCTGCCAGAATGCCCTGCTTCAGCACAGACCAGAAAGGCATTGTGATAAGCGAATCCCCGGTATAGTCAGGGGTTAATGGGAGTCGTCCCCGTCCCCCCAGTATACGCCCAGAACCATGGACCCGGTACTTGTGGTTCGGACTGTCTCCAACCAGCCATAATGTTGTGAGAGTGAAATTATGTCTAAGTCCAGCTTTGGTACATTAGAAGCAACTCTGAAACTTAACATAAGCGTTTTTCGAAGCTACTTTATGGCTAACTTCTTATAGGAAGGTCTAGGAGCTCTGAAAATGAACGTGCGCATCTTTCACTCTTCCTGAGTGACTTAGAAGAATTTTGTGATATTTTTTTATTAAAATGGTGTATAAGGGTATATATATAAATATATTTTATGCACTGTATATGAGCTGGCGATTTCTAAGTCTGTGGTTCCGAGAGGGGGTAACCAGGCTCACTAATAAAGGTCAAGCCACTTGGCTGCCAGAATGCCCTGCTTCAGCACAGACCAGTAAGGCATTGTGATACGCGTATCCCCGGTATAGTCAGGGGTTAATGGGAGTCGTCCCCGTCCCCCCAGTATACGCCCAGAACCATGGACCCGGTACTTGTGGTTCGGACTGTCTCCAACCAGCCATAATGTTGTGAGAGTGAAATTATGTCTAAGTCCAGCTTTGGTACATTAGAAGCAACTCTGAAACTTAACCTAAGCATTTTTCGAAGCTACTTTTTGGCTAACTTCTTATAGGAAGGTCTAGGAGCTCTGAAAATGAACGTGCACGTCTTTCACTCTTCCTGAGGGACTTAGAAGAATTTTGTGATATTTTTTATTAAAATGGTGTATAAGGGTATATATATAAATATATTTTATGCACTGTATATGAGCTGGCGATTTCTAAGTCTGTGGTTTCAAGAGGGGGTAACCAGGCTCACTAATAAAGGTCAAGCCAATTGGCTGCCAGAATGCCCTGCTTCAGCACAGACCAGTAAGGCATTGTGAGACGCGTATCCCCGGTATAGTCAGGGGTTAATGGGAGTCGTCCCCGTCCCCCCAGTAAACGCCCAGAACCATTGACCCGGTACTTGTGGTTCGGACTGTCTCCAACCAGCCATAATGTTGTGAGAGTGAAATTATGTCTAAGTCCAGCTTTGGTACATTAGAAGCAACTCTGAAACTTAACCTAAGCGTTTTTCGAAGCTACTTTATGGCTAACTTCTTATAGGAAGGTCTAGGAGCTCTGAAAATGAACGTGCGCATCTTTCACTCTTCCTGAGTGACTTAGAAGAATTTTGTGATATTTTTTTATTAAAATGGTGTATAAGGGTATATATATAAATATATTTTATGCACTGTATATGAGCTGTCGATTTCTAAGTCTGTGGTTCTGAGAGGGGGTAACCAGGCTCACTAATAAAGGTCAAGCCACTTGGCTGCCAGAATGCCCTGCTTCAGCACAGACCAGAAAGGCATTGTGATACGCGTATCCCCGGTATAGTCAGGGGTTAATGGGAGTCGTCCCCGTCCCCCCAGTATACGCCCAGAACCATTGACCCGGTACTTGTGGTTCGGACTGTCTCCAACCAGCCATAATGTTGTGAGAGTGAAATTATGTCTAAGTCCAGCTTTGGTACATTAGAAGCAACTCTGAAACTTAACCTAAGCGTTTTTCGAAGCTACTTTTCGGCTAACTTCTTATAGGAAGGTCTAGGATCTCTGAATATGAACGTGCGCGTCTTTCACTCTTCCCGAGGGACTTAGAAGAATGTTGTGATATTTTTTATTAAAATGGTGTATAAGGGTTTATATATAAATATATTTTATGCACTGTATATGAGCTGGCGATTTCTAAGTCTGTGGTTCCGAGAGGGGGTAACCAGGCTCACTAATAAAGGTCAAGCCACTTGGCTGCCAGAATGCCCTGCTTCAGCACAGACCAGTAAGGCATTGTGATACGCGTATCCCCGGTATAGTCAGGGGTTAATGGGAGTCGTCCCCGTCCCCCCAGTATACGCCCAGAACCATGGACCCGGTACTTGTGGTTCGGACTGTCTCCAACCAGCCATAAAGTTGTGAGAGTGAAATTATGTCTAAGTCCAGCTTTGGTACATTAGAAGCAACTCTGAAACTTAACCTAAGCGTTTATCGAAGCTACTTTATGGCTAACTTCTTATAGGAAGGTCTAGGAGCTCTGAAAATGAACGTGCGCGTCTTTCACTCTTCCTGAGGGACTTAGAAGAATTTTGTGATATTTTTTTATTAAAATGGTGTATAAGGGTATATATATAAATATATTTATGCACTGTATATGAGCTGGCGATTTCTAAGTCTGTGGTTTCGAGAGGGGGTAACCAGGCTCACTAATAAAGGTCAAGCCAATTGGCTGCCAGAATGCCCTGCTTCAGCACAGACCAGTAAGGCATTGTGAGACGCGTATCCCCGGTATAGTCAGGGGTTAATGGGAGTCGTCCCCGTCCCCCCAGTAAACGCCCAGAACCATTGACCCGGTACTTGTGGTTCGGACTGTCTCCAACCAGCCATAATGTTGTGAGAGTGAAATTATGTCTAAGTCCAGCTTTGGTACATTAGAAGCAACTCTGAAACTTAACCTAAGCGTTTTTCGAAGCTACTTTTCAGCTAACTTCTTATAGGAAGGTCTAGGAGCTCTGAATATGAACGTGCGCGTCTTTCACTCTTCCCGAGGGACTTAGAAGAATGTTGTGATATTTTTTATTAAAATGGTGTATAAGGGTTTATATATAAATATATTTTATGCACTGTATATGAGCTGGCGATTTCTAGGTCTGTGGTTCCGAGAGGGGGTAACCAGGCTCACTAATAAAGGTCAAGCCACTTGGCTGCCAGAATGCCCTGCTTCAGCACAGACCAGAAAGGCATTGTGATAAGCGAATCCCCGGTATAGTCAGGGGTTAATGGGAGTCGTCCCCGTCCCCCCAGTATACGCCCAGAACCATGGACCCGGTACTTGTGGTTCGGACTGTCTCCAACCAGCCATAATGTTGTGAGAGTGAAATTATGTCTAAGTCCAGCTTTGGTACATTAGAAGCAACTCTGAAACTTAACATAAGCGTTTTTCGAAGCTACTTTATGGCTAACTTCTTATAGGAAGGTCTAGGAGCTCTGAAAATGAACGTGCGCATCTTTCACTCTTCCTGAGTGACTTAGAAGAATTTTGTGATATTTTTTTATTAAAATGGTGTATAAGGGTATATATATAAATATATTTTATGCACTGTATATGAGCTGGCGATTTCTAAGTCTGTGGTTCCGAGAGGGGGTAACCAGGCTCACTAATAAAGGTCAAGCCACTTGGCTGCCAGAATGCCCTGCTTCAGCACAGACCAGTAAGGCATTGTGATACGCGTATCCCCGGTATAGTCAGGGGTTAATGGGAGTCGTCCCCGTCCCCCCAGTATACGCCCAGAACCATGGACCCGGTACTTGTGGTTCGGACTGTCTCCAACCAGCCATAATGTTGTGAGAGTGAAATTATGTCTAAGTCCAGCTTTGGTACATTAGAAGCAACTCTGAAACTTAACCTAAGCATTTTTCGAAGCTACTTTTTGGCTAACTTCTTATAGGAAGGTCTAGGAGCTCTGAAAATGAACGTGCACGTCTTTCACTCTTCCTGAGGGACTTAGAAGAATTTTGTGATATTTTTTATTAAAATGGTGTATAAGGGTATATATATAAATATATTTTATGCACTGTATATGAGCTGGCGATTTCTAAGTCTGTGGTTTCAAGAGGGGGTAACCAGGCTCACTAATAAAGGTCAAGCCAATTGGCTGCCAGAATGCCCTGCTTCAGCACAGACCAGTAAGGCATTGTGAGACGCGTATCCCCGGTATAGTCAGGGGTTAATGGGAGTCGTCCCCGTCCCCCCAGTAAACGCCCAGAACCATTGACCCGGTACTTGTGGTTCGGACTGTCTCCAACCAGCCATAATGTTGTGAGAGTGAAATTATGTCTAAGTCCAGCTTTGGTACATTAGAAGCAACTCTGAAACTTAACCTAAGCGTTTTTCGAAGCTACTTTATGGCTAACTTCTTATAGGAAGGTCTAGGAGCTCTGAAAATGAACGTGCGCATCTTTCACTCTTCCTGAGTGACTTAGAAGAATTTTGTGATATTTTTTTATTAAAATGGTGTATAAGGGTATATATATAAATATATTTTATGCACTGTATATGAGCTGGCGATTTCTAAGTCTGTGGTTCTGAGAGGGGGTAACCAGGCTCACTAATAAAGGTCAAGCCACTTGGCTGCCAGAATGCCCTGCTTCAGCACAGACCAGAAAGGCATTGTGATACGCGTATCCCCGGTATAGTCAGGGGTTAATGGGAGTCGTCCCCGTCCCCCCAGTATACGCCCAGAACCATTGACCCGGTACTTGTGGTTCGGACTGTCTCCAACCAGCCATAATGTTGTGAGAGTGAAATTATGTCTAAGTCCAGCTTTGGTACATTAGAAGCAACTCTGAAACTTAACCTAAGCGTTTTTCGAAGCTACTTTTCGGCTAACTTCTTATAGGAAGGTCTAGGATCTCTGAATATGAACGTGCGCGTCTTTCACTCTTCCCGAGGGACTTAGAAGAATGTTGTGATATTTTTTATTAAAATGGTGTATAAGGGTTTATATATAAATATATTTTATGCACTGTATATGAGCTGGCGATTTCTAAGTCTGTGGTTCCGAGAGGGGGTAACCAGGCTCACTAATAAAGGTCAAGCCACTTGGCTGCCAGAATGCCCTGCTTCAGCACAGACCAGTAAGGCATTGTGATACGCGTATCCCCGGTATAGTCAGGGGTTAATGGGAGTCGTCCCCGTCCCCCCAGTATACGCCCAGAACCATGGACCCGGTACTTGTGGTTCGGACTGTCTCCAACCAGCCATAAAGTTGTGAGAGTGAAATTATGTCTAAGTCCAGCTTTGGTACATTAGAAGCAACTCTGAAACTTAACCTAAGCGTTTATCGAAGCTACTTTATGGCTAACTTCTTATAGGAAGGTCTAGGAGCTCTGAAAATGAACGTGCGCGTCTTTCACTCTTCCTGAGGGACTTAGAAGAATTTTGTGATATTTTTTTATTAAAATGGTGTATAAGGGTATATATATAAATATATTTATGCACTGTATATGAGCTGGCGATTTCTAAGTCTGTGGTTTCGAGAGGGGGTAACCAGGCTCACTAATAAAGGTCAAGCCAATTGGCTGCCAGAATGCCCTGCTTCAGCACAGACCAGTAAGGCATTGTGAGACGCGTATCCCCGGTATAGTCAGGGGTTAATGGGAGTCGTCCCCGTCCCCCCAGTAAACGCCCAGAACCATTGACCCGGTACTTGTGGTTCGGACTGTCTCCAACCAGCCATAATGTTGTGAGAGTGAAATTATGTCTAAGTCCAGCTTTGGTACATTAGAAGCAACTCTGAAACTTAACCTAAGCGTTTTTCGAAGCTACTTTTCAGCTAACTTCTTATAGGAAGGTCTAGGAGCTCTGAATATGAACGTGCGCGTCTTTCACTCTTCCCGAGGGACTTAGAAGAATGTTGTGATATTTTTTATTAAAATGGTGTATAAGGGTTTATATATAAATATATTTTATGCACTGTATATGAGCTGGCGATTTCTAGGTCTGTGGTTCCGAGAGGGGGTAACCAGGCTCACTAATAAAGGTCAAGCCACTTGGCTGCCAGAATGCCCTGCTTCAGCACAGACCAGAAAGGCATTGTGATAAGCGAATCCCCGGTATAGTCAGGGGTTAATGGGAGTCGTCCCCGTCCCCCCAGTATACGCCCAGAACCATGGACCCGGTACTTGTGGTTCGGACTGTCTCCAACCAGCCATAATGTTGTGAGAGTGAAATTATGTCTAAGTCCAGCTTTGGTACATTAGAAGCAACTCTGAAACTTAACATAAGCGTTTTTCGAAGCTACTTTATGGCTAACTTCTTATAGGAAGGTCTAGGAGCTCTGAAAATGAACGTGCGCATCTTTCACTCTTCCTGAGTGACTTAGAAGAATTTTGTGATATTTTTTTATTAAAATGGTGTATAAGGGTATATATATAAATATATTTTATGCACTGTATATGAGCTGGCGATTTCTAAGTCTGTGGTTCCGAGAGGGGGTAACCAGGCTCACTAATAAAGGTCAAGCCACTTGGCTGCCAGAATGCCCTGCTTCAGCACAGACCAGTAAGGCATTGTGATACGCGTATCCCCGGTATAGTCAGGGGTTAATGGGAGTCGTCCCCGTCCCCCCAGTATACGCCCAGAACCATGGACCCGGTACTTGTGGTTCGGACTGTCTCCAACCAGCCATAATGTTGTGAGAGTGAAATTATGTCTAAGTCCAGCTTTGGTACATTAGAAGCAACTCTGAAACTTAACCTAAGCATTTTTCGAAGCTACTTTTTGGCTAACTTCTTATAGGAAGGTCTAGGAGCTCTGAAAATGAACGTGCACGTCTTTCACTCTTCCTGAGGGACTTAGAAGAATTTTGTGATATTTTTTATTAAAATGGTGTATAAGGGTATATATATAAATATATTTTATGCACTGTATATGAGCTGGCGATTTCTAAGTCTGTGGTTTCAAGAGGGGGTAACCAGGCTCACTAATAAAGGTCAAGCCAATTGGCTGCCAGAATGCCCTGCTTCAGCACAGACCAGTAAGGCATTGTGAGACGCGTATCCCCGGTATAGTCAGGGGTTAATGGGAGTCGTCCCCGTCCCCCCAGTAAACGCCCAGAACCATTGACCCGGTACTTGTGGTTCGGACTGTCTCCAACCAGCCATAATGTTGTGAGAGTGAAATTATGTCTAAGTCCAGCTTTGGTACATTAGAAGCAACTCTGAAACTTAACCTAAGCGTTTTTCGAAGCTACTTTATGGCTAACTTCTTATAGGAAGGTCTAGGAGCTCTGAAAATGAACGTGCGCATCTTTCACTCTTCCTGAGTGACTTAGAAGAATTTTGTGATATTTTTTTATTAAAATGGTGTATAAGGGTATATATATAAATATATTTTATGCACTGTATATGAGCTGGCGATTTCTAAGTCTGTGGTTCTGAGAGGGGGTAACCAGGCTCACTAATAAAGGTCAAGCCACTTGGCTGCCAGAATGCCCTGCTTCAGCACAGACCAGAAAGGCATTGTGATACGCGTATCCCCGGTATAGTCAGGGGTTAATGGGAGTCGTCCCCGTCCCCCCAGTATACGCCCAGAACCATTGACCCGGTACTTGTGGTTCGGACTGTCTCCAACCAGCCATAATGTTGTGAGAGTGAAATTATGTCTAAGTCCAGCTTTGGTACATTAGAAGCAACTCTGAAACTTAACCTAAGCGTTTTTCGAAGCTACTTTTCGGCTAACTTCTTATAGGAAGGTCTAGGATCTCTGAATATGAACGTGCGCGTCTTTCACTCTTCCCGAGGGACTTAGAAGAATGTTGTGATATTTTTTATTAAAATGGTGTATAAGGGTATATATATAAATATATTTTATGCACTGTATATGAGCTGGCGATTTCTAGGTCTGTGGTTCCGAGAGGGGTAACCAGGCTCACTAATAAAGGTCAAGCCACTTGGCTGCCAGAATGCCCTGCTTCAGCACAGACCAGAAAGGCATTGTGATAAGCGAATCCCCGGTATAGTCAGGGGTTAATGGGAGTCGTCCCCGTCCCCCCAGTATACGCCCAGAACCATGGACCCGGTACTTGTAGTTCGGACTGTCTCCAACCAGCCATAATGTTGTGAGAGTGAAATTATGTCTAAATCCAGCTTCGGTACATTAGAAGCAACTCTGAAACTTAACCTAAGCGTTTTTCAAAGCTTCTTTTTGGCTAACTTCTTATAGGAAGGTCTAGGAGCTCTGAAAATGAACGTGCGCATCTTTCTCTCTTCCTGAGGGACTTAGAAGAATTTTGTGATATTTTTTATTAAAATGGTGTATAAGGGTATATATATAAATATATTTTATGCACTGTATATGAGCTGGCGATTTCTAAGTCTGTGGTTCCGAGAGGGGGTAACCAGGCTCACTAATAAAGGTCAAGCCACTTGGCTGCCAGAATGCCCTGCTTCAGCACAGACCAGTAAGGCATTGTGAGACGCGTATCCCCGGTATAGTCAGGGGTTAATGGGAGTCGTCCCCGTCCCCCCAGTAAACGCCCAGAACCATTGACCCGGTACTTGTGGTTCGGACTGTCTCCAACCAGCCATAATGTTGTGAGAGTGAAATTATGTCTAAGTCCAGCTTTGGTACATTAGAAGCAACTCTGAAACTTAACCTAAGCGTTTTTCGAAGCTACTTTTCAGCTAACTTCTTATAGGAAGGTCTAGGAGCTCTGAATATGAACGTGCGCGTCTTTCACTCTTCCCGAGGGACTTAGAAGAATGTTGTGATATTTTTTATTAAAATGGTGTATAAGGGTTTATATATAAATATATTTTATGCACTGTATATGAGCTGGCGATTTCTAGGTCTGTGGTTCCGAGAGGGGGTAACCAGGCTCACTAATAAAGGTCAAGCCACTTGGCTGCCAGAATGCCCTGCTTCAGCACAGACCAGAAAGGCATTGTGATAAGCGAATCCCCGGTATAGTCAGGGGTTAATGGGAGTCGTCCCCGTCCCCCCAGTATACGCCCAGAACCATGGACCCGGTACTTGTGGTTCGGACTGTCTCCAACCAGCCATAATGTTGTGAGAGTGAAATTATGTCTAAGTCCAGCTTTGGTACATTAGAAGCAACTCTGAAACTTAACATAAGCGTTTTTCGAAGCTACTTTATGGCTAACTTCTTATAGGAAGGTCTAGGAGCTCTGAAAATGAACGTGCGCATCTTTCACTCTTCCTGAGTGACTTAGAAGAATTTTGTGATATTTTTTTATTAAAATGGTGTATAAGGGTATATATATAAATATATTTTATGCACTGTATATGAGCTGGCGATTTCTAAGTCTGTGGTTCCGAGAGGGGGTAACCAGGCTCACTAATAAAGGTCAAGCCACTTGGCTGCCAGAATGCCCTGCTTCAGCACAGACCAGTAAGGCATTGTGATACGCGTATCCCCGGTATAGTCAGGGGTTAATGGGAGTCGTCCCCGTCCCCCCAGTATACGCCCAGAACCATGGACCCGGTACTTGTGGTTCGGACTGTCTCCAACCAGCCATAATGTTGTGAGAGTGAAATTATGTCTAAGTCCAGCTTTGGTACATTAGAAGCAACTCTGAAACTTAACCTAAGCATTTTTCGAAGCTACTTTTTGGCTAACTTCTTATAGGAAGGTCTAGGAGCTCTGAAAATGAACGTGCACGTCTTTCACTCTTCCTGAGGGACTTAGAAGAATTTTGTGATATTTTTTATTAAAATGGTGTATAAGGGTATATATATAAATATATTTTATGCACTGTATATGAGCTGGCGATTTCTAAGTCTGTGGTTTCAAGAGGGGGTAACCAGGCTCACTAATAAAGGTCAAGCCAATTGGCTGCCAGAATGCCCTGCTTCAGCACAGACCAGTAAGGCATTGTGAGACGCGTATCCCCGGTATAGTCAGGGGTTAATGGGAGTCGTCCCCGTCCCCCCAGTAAACGCCCAGAACCATTGACCCGGTACTTGTGGTTCGGACTGTCTCCAACCAGCCATAATGTTGTGAGAGTGAAATTATGTCTAAGTCCAGCTTTGGTACATTAGAAGCAACTCTGAAACTTAACCTAAGCGTTTTTCGAAGCTACTTTATGGCTAACTTCTTATAGGAAGGTCTAGGAGCTCTGAAAATGAACGTGCGCATCTTTCACTCTTCCTGAGTGACTTAGAAGAATTTTGTGATATTTTTTTATTAAAATGGTGTATAAGGGTATATATATAAATATATTTTATGCACTGTATATGAGCTGGCGATTTCTAAGTCTGTGGTTCTGAGAGGGGGTAACCAGGCTCACTAATAAAGGTCAAGCCACTTGGCTGCCAGAATGCCCTGCTTCAGCACAGACCAGAAAGGCATTGTGATACGCGTATCCCCGGTATAGTCAGGGGTTAATGGGAGTCGTCCCCGTCCCCCCAGTATACGCCCAGAACCATTGACCCGGTACTTGTGGTTCGGACTGTCTCCAACCAGCCATAATGTTGTGAGAGTGAAATTATGTCTAAGTCCAGCTTTGGTACATTAGAAGCAACTCTGAAACTTAACCTAAGCGTTTTTCGAAGCTACTTTTCGGCTAACTTCTTATAGGAAGGTCTAGGATCTCTGAATATGAACGTGCGCGTCTTTCACTCTTCCCGAGGGACTTAGAAGAATGTTGTGATATTTTTTATTAAAATGGTGTATAAGGGTTTATATATAAATATATTTTATGCACTGTATATGAGCTGGCGATTTCTAAGTCTGTGGTTCCGAGAGGGGGTAACCAGGCTCACTAATAAAGGTCAAGCCACTTGGCTGCCAGAATGCCCTGCTTCAGCACAGACCAGTAAGGCATTGTGATACGCGTATCCCCGGTATAGTCAGGGGTTAATGGGAGTCGTCCCCGTCCCCCCAGTATACGCCCAGAACCATGGACCCGGTACTTGTGGTTCGGACTGTCTCCAACCAGCCATAAAGTTGTGAGAGTGAAATTATGTCTAAGTCCAGCTTTGGTACATTAGAAGCAACTCTGAAACTTAACCTAAGCGTTTATCGAAGCTACTTTATGGCTAACTTCTTATAGGAAGGTCTAGGAGCTCTGAAAATGAACGTGCGCGTCTTTCACTCTTCCTGAGGGACTTAGAAGAATTTTGTGATATTTTTTTATTAAAATGGTGTATAAGGGTATATATATAAATATATTTATGCACTGTATATGAGCTGGCGATTTCTAAGTCTGTGGTTTCGAGAGGGGGTAACCAGGCTCACTAATAAAGGTCAAGCCAATTGGCTGCCAGAATGCCCTGCTTCAGCACAGACCAGTAAGGCATTGTGAGACGCGTATCCCCGGTATAGTCAGGGGTTAATGGGAGTCGTCCCCGTCCCCCCAGTAAACGCCCAGAACCATTGACCCGGTACTTGTGGTTCAGACTGTCTCCAACCAGCCATAATGTTGTGAGAGTGAAATTATGTCTAAGTCCAGCTTTGGTACATTAGAAGCAACTCTGAAACTTAACCTAAGCGTTTTTCGAAGCTACTTTTCAGCTAACTTCTTATAGGAAGGTCTAGGAGCTCTGAATATGAACGTGCGCGTCTTTCACTCTTCCCGAGGGACTTAGAAGAATGTTGTGATATTTTTTATTAAAATGGTGTATAAGGGTTTATATATAAATATATTTTATGCACTGTATATGAGCTGGCGATTTCTAGGTCTGTGGTTCCGAGAGGGGGTAACCAGGCTCACTAATAAAGGTCAAGCCACTTGGCTGCCAGAATGCCCTGCTTCAGCACAGACCAGAAAGGCATTGTGATAAGCGAATCCCCGGTATAGTCAGGGGTTAATGGGAGTCGTCCCCGTCCCCCCAGTATACGCCCAGAACCATGGACCCGGTACTTGTGGTTCGGACTGTCTCCAACCAGCCATAATGTTGTGAGAGTGAAATTATGTCTAAGTCCAGCTTTGGTACATTAGAAGCAACTCTGAAACTTAACATAAGCGTTTTTCGAAGCTACTTTATGGCTAACTTCTTATAGGAAGGTCTAGGAGCTCTGAAAATGAACGTGCGCATCTTTCACTCTTCCTGAGTGACTTAGAAGAATTTTGTGATATTTTTTTATTAAAATGGTGTATAAGGGTATATATATAAATATATTTTATGCACTGTATATGAGCTGGCGATTTCTAAGTCTGTGGTTCCGAGAGGGGGTAACCAGGCTCACTAATAAAGGTCAAGCCACTTGGCTGCCAGAATGCCCTGCTTCAGCACAGACCAGTAAGGCATTGTGATACGCGTATCCCCGGTATAGTCAGGGGTTAATGGGAGTCGTCCCCGTCCCCCCAGTATACGCCCAGAACCATGGACCCGGTACTTGTGGTTCGGACTGTCTCCAACCAGCCATAATGTTGTGAGAGTGAAATTATGTCTAAGTCCAGCTTTGGTACATTAGAAGCAACTCTGAAACTTAACCTAAGCATTTTTCGAAGCTACTTTTTGGCTAACTTCTTATAGGAAGGTCTAGGAGCTCTGAAAATGAACGTGCACGTCTTTCACTCTTCCTGAGGGACTTAGAAGAATTTTGTGATATTTTTTATTAAAATGGTGTATAAGGGTATATATATAAATATATTTTATGCACTGTATATGAGCTGGCGATTTCTAAGTCTGTGGTTTCAAGAGGGGGTAACCAGGCTCACTAATAAAGGTCAAGCCAATTGGCTGCCAGAATGCCCTGCTTCAGCACAGACCAGTAAGGCATTGTGAGACGCGTATCCCCGGTATAGTCAGGGGTTAATGGGAGTCGTCCCCGTCCCCCCAGTAAACGCCCAGAACCATTGACCCGGTACTTGTGGTTCGGACTGTCTCCAACCAGCCATAATGTTGTGAGAGTGAAATTATGTCTAAGTCCAGCTTTGGTACATTAGAAGCAACTCTGAAACTTAACCTAAGCGTTTTTCGAAGCTACTTTATGGCTAACTTCTTATAGGAAGGTCTAGGAGCTCTGAAAATGAACGTGCGCATCTTTCACTCTTCCTGAGTGACTTAGAAGAATTTTGTGATATTTTTTTATTAAAATGGTGTATAAGGGTATATATATAAATATATTTTATGCACTGTATATGAGCTGGCGATTTCTAAGTCTGTGGTTCTGAGAGGGGGTAACCAGGCTCACTAATAAAGGTCAAGCCACTTGGCTGCCAGAATGCCCTGCTTCAGCACAGACCAGAAAGGCATTGTGATACGCGTATCCCCGGTATAGTCAGGGGTTAATGGGAGTCGTCCCCGTCCCCCCAGTATACGCCCAGAACCATTGACCCGGTACTTGTGGTTCGGACTGTCTCCAACCAGCCATAATGTTGTGAGAGTGAAATTATGTCTAAGTCCAGCTTTGGTACATTAGAAGCAACTCTGAAACTTAACCTAAGCGTTTTTCGAAGCTACTTTTCGGCTAACTTCTTATAGGAAGGTCTAGGATCTCTGAATATGAACGTGCGCGTCTTTCACTCTTCCCGAGGGACTTAGAAGAATGTTGTGATATTTTTTATTAAAATGGTGTATAAGGGTATATATATAAATATATTTTATGCACTGTATATGAGCTGGCGATTTCTAGGTCTGTGGTTCCGAGAGGGGTAACCAGGCTCACTAATAAAGGTCAAGCCACTTGGCTGCCAGAATGCCCTGCTTCAGCACAGACCAGAAAGGCATTGTGATAAGCGAATCCCCGGTATAGTCAGGGGTTAATGGGAGTCGTCCCCGTCCCCCCAGTATACGCCCAGAACCATGGACCCGGTACTTGTAGTTCGGACTGTCTCCAACCAGCCATAATGTTGTGAGAGTGAAATTATGTCTAAATCCAGCTTCGGTACATTAGAAGCAACTCTGAAACTTAACCTAAGCGTTTTTCAAAGCTTCTTTTTGGCTAACTTCTTATAGGAAGGTCTAGGAGCTCTGAAAATGAACGTGCGCATCTTTCTCTCTTCCTGAGGGACTTAGAAGAATTTTGTGATATTTTTTATTAAAATGGTGTATAAGGGTATATATATAAATATATTTTATGCACTGTATATGAGCTGGCGATTTCTAAGTCTGTGGTTCCGAGAGGGGGTAACCAGGCTCACTAATAAAGGTCAAGCCACTTGGCTGCCAGAATGCCCTGCTTCAGCACAGACCAGAAAGGCATTGTGATAAGCGTATCCCTGGTATAGTCAGGGGTTAATGGGAGTCGTCCCTGTCCCCCCAGTATACGCCCAGAACCATGGACCCGGTACTTGTGGTTCGGACTCTCTCCAACCAGCCATAATGTTGTGAGAGTGAAATTATGTCTAAGTCCAGCTTTGGTACATTAGAAGCAACTCTGAAACTTAACCTAAGCGTTTATCGAAGCTACTTTTCGGCTAACTTCTTATAGGAAGGTCTAGGAGCTCTGAAAATGAACATGCGCGTCTTTCACTCTTCCCGAGGGACTTAGAAGAATTTTGTGATATTTTTTATTAAAATGGTGTATAAGGGTATATATATAAATATATTGTATGCACTGTATATGAGCTGGCGATTTCTAAGTCTGTGGTTCCGAGAGGGGGTAACCAGGCTCACTAATAAAGGTCAAGCCACTTGGCTGCCAGAATGCCCTGCTTCAGCACAGACCAGTAAGGCATTGTGATACGCGTATCCCCGGTATAGTCAGGGGTTAATGGGAGTCGTCCCCGTCCCCCCAGTATACGCCCAGAACCATTGACCCGGTACTTGTGGTTCGGACTGTCTCCAACCAGCCATAATGTTGTGAGAGTGAAATTATGTCTAAGTCCAGCTTTGGTACATTAGAAGCAACTCTGAAACTTAACCTAAGCGTTTTTCGAAGCTACTTTTCGGCTAACTTCTTATAGGAAGGTCTAGGAGCTCTGAATATGAACGTGCGCGTCTTTCACTCTTCCCGAGGGACTTAGAAGAATGTTGTGATATTTTTTATTAAAATGGTGTATAAGGGTATATATATAAATATATTTTATGCACTGTATATGAGCTGGCGATTTCTAGGTCTGTGGTTCCGAGAGGGGGTAACCAGGCTCACTAATAAAGGTCAAGCCACTTGGCTGCCAGAATGCCCTGCTTCAGCACAGACCAGAAAGGCATTGTGATACGCGTATCCCCGGTATAGTCAGGGGTTAATGGGAGTCGTCCCCGTCCCCCCAGTATACGCCCAGAACCATGGACCCGGTACTTGTGGTTCGGACTGTCTCCAACCAGCCATAATGTTGTGAGAGTGAAATTATGTCTAACTCCAGCTTTGGTACATTAGCAGCAACTCTGAAACTTAACCTAAGCGTTTTTCGAAGCTACTTTTTGGCTAACTTCTTATAGGAAGGTCTAGGAGCTCTGAAAATGAATGTGCGCGTCTTTCACTCTTCCCAAGGGACTTAGAAGAATTTTGTGATATTTTTTATTAAAATGGTGTATAAGGGTATATATATAAATATATTTTATGCACTGTATATGAGCTGGCGATTTCTAAGTCTGTGGTTCCGAGAGGGGGTAACCAGGCTCACTAATAAAGGTCAAGCCACTTGGCTGCCAGAATGCCCTGCTTCAGCACAGACTAGAAAGGCATTGTGATACGCGTATCCCCGGTATAGTCAGGGGTTAATGGGAGTCGTCGCCGTCCCCCCAGTATATGCCCAGAACCATGGACCCGGTACTTGTGGTTCGGACTCTCTCCAACCAGCCATAATGTTGTGAGAGTGAAATTATGTCTAAGTCCAGCTTTGGTACATTAGAAGCAACTCTGAAACTTAACCTAAGCGTTTTTCGAAGCTACTTTTCAGCTAACTTCTTATAGGAAGGTCTAGGAGCTCTGAAAATGAACGTGCGCATCTTTCACTCTTCCTGAGTGACTTAGAAGAATTTTGTGATATTTTTTATTAAAATGGTGTATAAGGGTATATATATAAATATATTTTATGCACTGTATATGAGCTGGCGATTTCTAAGTCTGTGGTTCCGAGAGGGGGTAACCAGGCTCACTAATAAAGGTCAAGCCACTTGGCTGCCAGAATGTCCTGCTTCAGCACAGACCAGAAAGGCATTGTGATAAGCGAATCCCCGGTATAGTCAGGGGTTAATGGGAGTCGTCCCCGTCCCCCCAGTATACGCCCAGAACCATGGACCCGGTACTTGTGGTTCGGACTGTCTCCAACCAGCCATAAAGTTGTGAGAGTGAAATTATGTCTAAGTCCAGCTTTGGTACATTAGAAGCAACTCTGAAACTTAACCTAAGCGTTTTTCGAAGCTACTTTATGGCTAACTTCTTATAGGAAGGTCTAGGAGCTCTGAAAATGAACGTGCGCGTCTTTCTCTCTTCCTGAGTGACTTAGAAGAATTTTGTGATATTTTTTTATTAAAATGGTGTATAAGGGTATATATATAAATATATTTTATGCACTGTATATGAGCTGGCGATTTCTAAGTCTGTGGTTCCGAGAGGGGGTAACCAGGCTCACTAATAAAGGTCAAGCCACTTGGCTGCCAGAATGCCCTGCTTCAGCACAGACCAGTAAGGCATTGTGATACGCGTATCCCCGGTATAGTCAGGGGTTAATGGGAGTCCCCCCCGTCCCCCCAGTATACGCCCAGAACCATTGTCCCGGTACTTGTGGTTCGGACTGTCTCCAACCAGCCATAATGTTGTGAGAGTGAAATTATGTCTAAGTCCAGCTTTGGTACATTAGAAGCAACTCTGAAACTTAACCTAAGCGTTTTTCGAAGCTACTTTTCGGCTAACTTCTTATAGGAAGGTCTAGGATCTCTGAATATGAACGTGCGCGTCTTTCACTCTTCCCGTGGGACTTAGAAGAATGTTGTGATATTTTTTATTAAAATGGTGTATAAGGGTATATATATAAATATATTTTATGCACTGTATATGAGCTGGCGATTTCTAGGTCTGTGGTTCCGAGAGGGGGTAACCAGGCTCACTAATAAAGGTCAAGCCACTTGGCTGCCAGAATGCCCTGCTTCAGCACAGACCAGAAAGGCATTGTGATAAGCGAATCCCCGGTATAGTCAGGGGTTAATGGGAGTCCTCCCTGTCCCCCCAGTATACGCCCAGAACCATGGACCCGGTACTTGTAGTTCGGACTGTCTCCAACCAGCCATAATGTTGTGAGAGTGAAATTATGTCTAAATCCAGCTTCGGTACATTAGAAGCAACTCTGAAACTTAACCTAAGCGTTTTTCAAAGCTTCTTTTTGGCTAACTTCTTATAGGAAGGTCTAGGAGCTCTGAAAATGAACGTGCGCATCTTTCACTCTTCCCGAGGGACTTAGAAGAATTTTGTGATATTTTTTATTAAAATGGTGTATAAGGGTATATATATAAATATATTTTATGCACTGTAATAGAGCTGGCGATTTCTAAGTCTGTGGTTCCGAGAGGGGGTAACCAGGCTCACTAATAAAGGTCAAGCCACTTGGCTGCCAGAATGTCCTGCTTCAGCACAGACCAGAAAGGCATTGTGATAAGCGAATCCCCGGTATAGTCAGGGGTTAATGGGAGTCGTCCCCGTCCCCCCAGTATACGCCCAGAACCATGGACCCGGTACTTGTGGTTCGGACTGTCTCCAACCAGCCATAATGTTGTGAGAGTGAAATTATGTCTAACTCCAGCTTTGGTACATTAGCAGCAACTCTGAAACTTAACCTAAGCGTTTTTCGAAGCTACTTTTTGGCTAACTTCTTATAGGAAGGTCTAGGAGCTCTGAAAATGAATGTGCGCGTCTTTCACTCTTCCCAAGGGACTTAGAAGAATTTTGTGATATTTTTTATTAAAATGGTGTATAAGGGTATATATATAAATATATTTTATGCACTGTATATGAGCTGGCGATTTCTAAGTCTGTGGTTCCGAGAGGGGGTAACCAGGCTCACTAATAAAGGTCAAGCCACTTGGCTGCCAGAATGCCCTGCTTCAGCACAGACTAGAAAGGCATTGTGATACGCGTATCCCCGGTATAGTCAGGGGTTAATGGGAGTCGTCGCCGTCCCCCCAGTATATGCCCAGAACCATGGACCCGGTACTTGTGGTTCGGACTCTCTCCAACCAGCCATAATGTTGTGAGAGTGAAATTATGTCTAAGTCCAGCTTTGGTACATTAGAAGCAACTCTGAAACTTAACCTAAGCGTTTTTCGAAGCTACTTTTCAGCTAACTTCTTATAGGAAGGTCTAGGAGCTCTGAAAATGAACGTGCGCATCTTTCACTCTTCCTGAGTGACTTAGAAGAATTTTGTGATATTTTTTATTAAAATGGTGTATAAGGGTATATATATAAATATATTTTATGCACTGTATATGAGCTGGCGATTTCTAAGTCTGTGGTTCCGAGAGGGGGTAACCAGGCTCACTAATAAAGGTCAAGCCACTTGGCTGCCAGAATGCCCTGCTTCAGCACAGACCAGTAAGGCATTGTGATACGCGTATCCCCGGTATAGTCAGGGGTTAATGGGAGTCGTCCCCGTCCCCCCAGTATACGCCCAGAACCATTGTCCCGGTACTTGTTGTTCGGACTGTCTCCAACCAGCCATAATGTTGCGAGAGTGAAATTATGTCTAAGTCCAGCTTTGGTACATTAGAAGCAACTCTGAAACTTAACCTAAGCGTTTTTCGAAGCTACTTTTCGGCTAACTTCTTATAGGAAGGTCTAGGATCTCTGAATATGAACGTGCGCGTCTTTCACTCTTCCCGTGGGACTTAGAAGAATGTTGTGATATTTTTTATTAAAATGGTGTATAAGGGTATATATATAAATATATTTTATGCACTGTATATGAGCTGGCGATTTCTAGGTCTGTGGTTCCGAGAGGGGGTAACCAGGCTCACTAATAAAGGTCAAGCCACTTGGCTGCCAGAATGCCCTGCTTCAGCACAGACCAGAAAGGCATTGTGATAAGCGAATCCCCGGTATAGTCAGGGGTTAATGGGAGTCGTCCCCGTCCCCCCAGTATACGCCCAGAACCATGGACCCGGTACTTGTAGTTCGGACTGTCTCCAACCAGCCATAATGTTGTGAGAGTGAAATTATGTCTAAATCCAGCTTCGGTACATTAGAAGCAACTCTGAAACTTAACCTAAGCGTTTTTCAAAGCTTCTTTTTGGCTAACTTCTTATAGGAAGGTCTAGGAGCTCTGAAAATGAACGTGCGCATCTTTCCCTCTTCCCGAGGGACTTAGAAGAATTTTGTGATATTTTTTATTAAAATGGTGTATAAGGGTATATATATAAATATATTTTATGCACTGTAATAGAGCTGGCGATTTCTAAGTCTGTGGTTCCGAGAGGGGGTAACCAGGCTCACTAATAAAGGTCAAGCCACTTGGCTGCCAGAATGTCCTGCTTCAGCACAGACCAGAAAGGCATTGTGATAAGCGAATCCCCGGTATAGTCAGGGGTTAATGGGAGTCGTCCCCGTCCCCCCAGTATACGCCCAGAACCATGGACCCGGTACTTGTGGTTCGGACTGTCTCCAACCAGCCATAAAGTTGTGAGAGTGAAATTATGTCTAAGTCCAGCTTTGGTACATTAGAAGCAACTCTGAAACTTAACCTAAGCGTTTTTCGAAGCTACTTTATGGCTAACTTCTTATAGGAAGGTCTAGGAGCTCTGAAAATGAACGTGCGCGTCTTTCTCTCTTCCTGAGTGACTTAGAAGAATTTTGTGATATTTTTTTATTAAAATGGTGTATAAGGGTATATATATAAATATATTTTATGCACTGTATATGAGCTGGCGATTTCTAAGTCTGTGGTTCCGAGAGGGGGTAACCAGGCTCACTAATAAAGGTCAAGCCACTTGGCTGCCAAAATGCCCTGCTTCAGCACAGACCAGTAAGGCATTGTGATACGCGTATCCCCGGTATAGTCAGGGGTTAATGGGAGTCCCCCCCGTCCCCCCAGTATACGCCCAGAACCATTGTCCCGGTACTTGTGGTTCGGACTGTCTCCAACCAGCCATAATGTTGTGAGAGTGAAATTATGTCTAAGTCCAGCTTTGGTACATTAGAAGCAACTCTGAAACTTAACCTAAGCGTTTTTCGAAGCTACTTTTCGGCTAACTTCTTATAGGAAGGTCTAGGATCTCTGAATATGAACGTGCGCGTCTTTCACTCTTCCCGTGGGACTTAGAAGAATGTTGTGATATTTTTTATTAAAATGGTGTATAAGGGTATATATATAAATATATTTTATGCACTGTATATGAGCTGGCGATTTCTAGGTCTGTGGTTCCGAGAGGGGGTAACCAGGCTCACTAATAAAGGTCAAGCCACTTGGCTGCCAGAATGCCCTGCTTCAGCACAGACCAGAAAGGCATTGTGATAAGCGAATCCCCGGTATAGTCAGGGGTTAATGGGAGTCGTCCCTGTCCCCCCAGTATACGCCCAGAACCATGGACCCGGTACTTGTAGTTCGGACTGTCTCCAACCAGCCATAATGTTGTGAGAGTGAAATTATGTCTAAATCCAGCTTCGGTACATTAGAAGCAACTCTGAAACTTAACCTAAGCGTTTTTCAAAGCTTCTTTTTGGCTAACTTCTTATAGGAAGGTCTAGGAGCTCTGAAAATGAACGTGCGCATCTTTCACTCTTCCCGAGGGACTTAGAAGAATTTTGTGATATTTTTTATTAAAATGGTGTATAAGGGTATATATATAAATATATTTTATGCACTGTAATAGAGCTGGCGATTTCTAAGTCTGTGGTTCCGAGAGGGGGTAACCAGGCTCACTAATAAAGGTCAAGCCACTTGGCTGCCAGAATGTCCTGCTTCAGCACAGACCAGAAAGGCATTGTGATAAGCGAATCCCCGGTATAGTCAGGGGTTAATGGGAGTCGTCCCCGTCCCCCCAGTATACGCCCAGAACCATGGACCCGGTACTTGTGGTTCGGACTGTCTCCAACCAGCCATAAAGTTGTGAGAGTGAAATTATGTCTAAGTCCAGCTTTGGTACATTAGAAGCAACTCTGAAACTTAACCTAAGCGTTTTTCGAAGCTACTTTTCGGCTAACTTCTTATAGGAAGGCCTAGGAGCTCTGAAAATGAACGTACGCGTCTTTCACTCTTCCCAAGGGACTTAGAAGAATTTTGTGATATTTTTTATTAAAATGGTGTATAAGGGTATATATATAAATATATTTTATGCACTGTATATGAGCTGGCGATTTCTAGGTCTGTGGTTCCGAGAGGGGGTAACCAGGCTCACTAATAAAGGTCAAGCCACTTGGCTGCCAGAATGCCCTGCTTCAGCACAGACCAGAAAGGCATTGTGATACGCGTATCCCCGGTATAGTCAGGGGTTAATGGGAGTCGTCCCCGTCCCCCCAGTATACGCCCAGAACCATGGACCCGGTACTTGTGGTTCGGACTGTCTCCAACCAGCCATAATGTTGTGAGAGTGAAATTATGTCTAACTCCAGCTTTGGTACAATAGCAGCAACTCTGAAACTTAACCTAAGCGTTTTTCGAAGCTACTTTTTGGCTAACTTCTTATAGGAAGGTCTAGGAGCTCTGAAAATGAACGTGCGCGTCTTTCACTCTTCCCAAGGGACTTAGAAGAATTTTGTGATATTTTTTATTAAAATGGTGTATAAGGGTATATATATAAATATATTTTATGCACTGTATATGAGCTGGCGATTTCTAAGTCTGTGGTTCCGAGAGGGGGTAACCAGGCTCACTAATAAAGGTCAAGCCACTTGGCTGCCAGAATGCCCTGCTTCAGCACAGACCAGTAAGGCATTGTGATACGCGTATCCCCGGTATAGTCAGGGGTTAATGGGAGTCGTCCCCGTCCACCCAGTATACGCCCAGAACCATGGACCCGGTACTTGTGGTTCGGACTGTCTCCAACCAGCCATAATGTTGTGAGAGTGAAATTATGTCTAAGTCCAGCTTTGGTACATTAGAAGCAACTCTGAAACTTAACCTAAGCGTTTATCGTAGCTACTTTTCGGCTAACTTCTTATAGGAAGGTCTAGGAGCTCTGAAAATGAACATGCGCGTCTTTCACTCTTCCCGAGGGACTTAGAAGAATTTTGTGATATTTTTTATTAAAATGGTGTATAAGGGTATATATTTAAATATATTTTATGCACTGTAATAGAGCTGGCGATTTCTAAGTCTGTGGTTCTGAGAGGGGGTAACCAGGCTCACTAATAAAGTTCAAGCCACTTGGCTGCCAGAATGCCCTGCTTCAGCACAGACCAGAAAGGCATTGTGATAAGCGAATCCCCGGTATAGTCAGGGGTTAATGGGAGTCGTCCCCGTACCCCCAGTATACGCCCAGAACCATGGTCCCGGTACTTGTGGTTCGGACTGTCTCCAACCAGCCATAATGTTGTGAAAGTGAAATTATGTCTAAGTCCAGCTTTGGTACATTAGAAGCAACTCTGAAACTTAACCTAAGCGTTTTTCGAAGCTACTTTTTGGCTAACTTCTTATAGGAAGGTCTAGGAGCACTGAAAATGAACGTGCGCGTCTTTCACTCTTCCCGAGGGACTTAGAAGAATTTTGTGATATTTTTTATTAAAATGGTGTATAAGGGTATATATATAAATATATTTTATGCACTGTATATGAGCTGGCGATTTCTAAGTCTGTGGTTCCGAGAGGGGGTAACCAGGCTCACTAATAAAGGTCAAGCCACTTGGCTGCCAGAATGCCCTGCTTCAGCACAGACCAGTAAGGCATTGTGATACGCGTATCCCCGGTATAGTCAGGGGTTAATGGGAGTCGTCCCCGTCCCCCCAGTATACGCCCAGAACCATGGACCCGGTACTTGTGGTTCGGACTGTCTCCAACCAGCCATAATGTTGTGAGAGTGAAATTATGTCTAAGTCCAGCTTCGGTACATTAGAAGCAACTCTGAAACTTAACCTAAGCGTTTTTCAAAGCAACTTTTTGGCTAACTTCTTATAGGAAGGTCTAGGAGCTCTGAAAATGAACGTACGCGTCTTTCACTCTTCCTGAGGAACTTAGAAGAATTTTGTGATATTTTTTATTAAAATGGTGTATAAGGGTATATATATAAATATATTTTATGCACTGTATATGAGCTGGCGATTTCTAAGTCTGTGGTTCCGAGAGGGGGTAACCAGGCTCACTAATAAAGGTCAAGCCACTTGGCTGCCAGAATGCCCTGCTTCAGCACAGACCAGTAAGGCATTGTGATACGCGTATCCCCGGTATAGTCAGGGGTTAATGGGAGTCGTCCCTGTCCCCCCAGTATACGCCCAGAACCATGGACCCGGTACTTGTGGTTTGGACTCTCTCCAACCAGCCATAATGTTGTGAGAGTGAAATTATGTCTAAGTCCAGCTTTGGTACATTAGAAGCAACTCTGAAACTTAACCTAAGCGTTTATCGAAGCTACTTTTCGGCTAACTTCTTATAGGAAGGTCTAGGAGCTCTGAAAATGAACATGCGCGTCTTTCACTCTTCCCGAGGGACTTAGAAGAATTTTGTGATATTTTTTATTAAAATGGTGTATAAGGGTATATATATAAATATATTGTATGCACTGTATATGAGCTGGCGATTTCTAAGTCTGTGGTTCCGAGAGGGGGTAACCAGGCTCACTAATAAAGGTCAAGCCACTTGGCTGCCAGAATGCCCTGCTTCAGCACAGACCAGTAAGGCATTGTGATACGCGTATCCCCGGTATAGTCAGGGGTTAATGGGAGTCGTCCCCGTCCCCCCAGTATACGCCCAGAACCATTGACCCGGTACTTGTGGTTCGGACTGTCTCCAACCAGCCATAATGTTGTGAGAGTGAAATTATGTCTAAGTCCAGCTTTGGTACATTAGAAGCAACTCTGAAACTTAACCTAAGCGTTTTTCGAAGCTACTTTTCGGCTAACTTCTTATAGGAAGGTCTAGGAGCTCTGAATATGAACGTGCGCGTCTTTCACTCTTCCCGAGGGACTTAGAAGAATGTTGTGATATTTTTTATTAAAATGGTGTATAAGGGTATATATATAAATATATTTTATGCACTGTATATGAGCTGGCGATTTCTAGGTCTGTGGTTCCGAGAGGGGGTAACCAGGCTCACTAATAAAGGTCAAGCCACTTGGCTGCCAGAATGCCCTGCTTCAGCACAGACCAGAAAGGCATTGTGATACGCGTATCCCCGGTATAGTCAGGGGTTAATGGGAGTCGTCCCCGTCCCCCCAGTATACGCCCAGAACCATGGACCCGGTACTTGTGGTTCAGACTGTCTCCAACCAGCCATAATGTTGTGAGAGTGAAATTATGTCTAACTCCAGCTTTGGTACATTAGCAGCAACTCTGAAACTTAACCTAAGCGTTTTTCGAAGCTACTTTTTGGCTAACTTCTTATAGGAAGGTCTAGGAGCTCTGAAAATGAATGTGCGCGTCTTTCACTCTTCCCAAGGGACTTAGAAGAATTTTGTGATATTTTTTATTAAAATGGTGTATAAGGGTATATATATAAATATATTTTATGCACTGTATATGAGCTGGCGATTTCTAAGTCTGTGGTTCCGAGAGGGGGTAACCAGGCTCACTAATAAAGGTCAAGCCACTTGGCTGCCAGAATGCCCTGCTTCAGCACAGACCAGTAAGGCATTGTGATACGCGTATCCCCGGTATAGTCAGGGGTTAATGGGAGTCGTCCCCGTCCCCCCAGTATACGCCCAGAACCATTGACCCGGTACTTGTGGTTCGGACTGTCTCCAACCAGCCATAATGTTGTGAGAGTGAAATTATGTCTAAGTCCAGCTTTGGTACATTAGAAGCAACTCTGAAACTTAACCTAAGCGTTTTTCGAAGCTACTTTTTGGCTAACTTCTTATAGGAAGGTCTAGGAGCTCTGAAAATGAATGTGCGCGTCTTTCACTCTTCCCAAGGGACTTAGAAGAATTTTGTGATATTTTTTATTAAAATGGTGTATAAGGGTATATATATAAATATATTTTATGCACTGTATATGAGCTGGCGATTTCTAAGTCTGTGGTTCCGAGAGGGGGTAACCAGGCTCACTAATAAAGGTCAAGCCACTTGGCTGCCAGAATGCCCTGCTTCTGCACAGACCAGTAAGGCATTGTGATACGCGTATCCCCGGTATAGTCAGGGGTTAATGGGAGTCGTCCCCGTCCCCCCAGTATACGCCCAGAACCATTGACCCGGTACTTGTGGTTCGGACTGTCTCCAACCAGCCATAATGTTGTGAGAGTGAAATTATGTCTAAGTCCAGCTTTGGTACATTAGAAGCAACTCTGAAACTTAACCTAAGCGTTTTTCGAAGCTACTTTTCGGCTAACTTCTTATAGGAAGGTCTAGGAGCTCTGAATATGAACGTGCGCGTCTTTCACTCTTCCCGAGGGACTTAGAAGAATGTTGTGATATTTTTTATTAAAATGGTGTATAAGGGTATATATATAAATATATTTTATGCACTGTATATGAGCTGGCGATTTCTAGGTCTGTGGTTCCGAGAGGGGGTAACCAGGCTCACTAATAAAGGTCAAGCCACTTGGCTGCCAGAATGCCCTGCTTCAGCACAGACCAGAAAGGCATTGTGATACGCGTATCCCCGGTATAGTCAGGGGTTAATGGGAGTCGTCCCCGTCCCCCCAGTATACGCCCAGAACCATGGACCCGGTACTTGTGGTTCGGACTGTCTCCAACCAGCCATAATGTTGTGAGAGTGAAATTATGTCTAACTCCAGCTTTGGTACATTAGCAGCAACTCTGAAACTTAACCTAAGCGTTTTTCGAAGCTACTTTTTGGCTAACTTCTTATAGGAAGGTCTAGGAGCTCTGAAAATGAATGTGCGCGTCTTTCACTCTTCCCAAGGGACTTAGAAGAATTTTGTGATATTTTTTATTAAAATGGTGTATAAGGGTATATATATAAATATATTTTATGCACTGTATATGAGCTGGCGATTTCTAAGTCTGTGGTTCCGAGAGGGGGTAACCAGGCTCACTAATAAAGGTCAAGCCACTTGGCTGCCAGAATGCCCTGCTTCAGCACAGACCAGTAAGGCATTGTGATACGCGTATCCCCGGTATAGTCAGGGGTTAATGGGAGTCGTCCCCGTCCCCCCAGTATACGCCCAGAACCATGGACCCGGTACTTGTGGTTCGGACTGTCTCCAACCAGCCATAATGTTGTGAGAGTGAAATTATGTCTAAGTCCAGCTTTGGTACATTAGAAGCAACTCTGAAACTTAACCTAAGCGTTTATCGAAGCTACTTTTCGGCTAACTTCTTATAGGAAGGTCTAGGAGCTCTGAAAATGAACATGCGCGTCTTTCACTCTTCCCGAGGGACTTAGAAGAATTTTGTGATATTTTTTATTAAAATGGTGTATAAGGGTATATATATAAATATATTTTATGCACTGTATATGAGCTGGCGATTTCTAAGTCTGTGGTTCCGAGAGGGGGTAACCAGGCTCACTAATAAAGGTCAAGCCACTTGGCTGCCAGAATGCCCTGCTTCAGCACAGACCAGTAAGGCATTGTGATACGCGTATCCCCGGTATAGTCAGGGGTTAATGGGAGTCGTCCCCGTCCCCCCAGTATACGCCCAGAACCATGGACCCGGTACTTGTGGTTCGGACTGTCTCCAACCAGCCATAATGTTGTGAGAGTGAAATTATGTCTAAGTCCAGCTTTGGTACATTAGAAGCAACTCTGAAACTTAACCTAAGCGTTTATCGTAGCTACTTTTCGGCTAACTTCTTATAGGAAGGTCTAGGAGCTCTGAAAATGAACATGCGCGTCTTTCACTCTTCCCGAGGGACTTAGAAGAATTTTGTGATATTTTTTATTAAAATGGTGTATAAGGGTATATATTTAAATTTATTTTATGCACTGTAATAGAGCTGGCGATTTCTAAGTCTGTGGTTCTGAGAGGGGGTAACCAGGCTCACTAATAAAGTTCAAGCCACTTGGCTGCCAGAATGCCCTGCTTCAGCACAGACCAGAAAGGCATTGTGATAAGCGAATCCCCGGTATAGTCAGGGGTTAATGGGAGTCGTCCCCGTACCCCCAGTATACGCCCAGAACCATGGACCCGGTACTTGTGGTTCGGACTGTCTCCAACCAGCCATAATGTTGTGAAAGTGAAATTATGTCTAAGTCCAGCTTTGGTACATTAGAAGCAACTCTGAAACTTAACCTAAGCGTTTTTCGAAGCTACTTTTTGGCTAACTTCTTATAGGAAGGTCTAGGAGCACTGAAAATGAACGTGCGCGTCTTTCACTCTTCCCGAGGAACTTAGAAGAATTTTGTGATATTTTTTATTAAAATGGTGTATAAGGGTATATATATAAATATATTTTATGCACTGTATATGAGCTGGTGATTTCTAAGTCTGTGGTTCCGAGAGGGGGTAACCAGGCTCACTAATAAAGGTCAAGCCACTTGGCTGCCAGAATGCCCTGCTTCAGCACAGACCAGTAAGGCATTGTGATACGCGTATCCCCGGTATAGTCAGGGGTTAATGGGAGTCGTCCCCGTCCCCCCAGTATACGCCCAGAACCATGGACCCGGTACTTGTGGTTCGGACTGTCTCCAACCAGCCATAATGTTGTGAGAGTGAAATTATGTCTAAGTCCAGCTTCGGTACATTAGAAGCAACTCTGAAACTTAACCTAAGCGTTTTTCAAAGCTACTTTTTGGCTAACTTCTTATAGGAAGGCCTAGGAGCTCTGAAAATGAATGTGCGCGTCTTTCACTCTTCCCAAGGGACTTAGAAGAATTTTGTGATATTTTTTATTAAAATGGTGTATAAGGGTATATATATAAATATATTTTATGCACTGTATATGAGCTGGCGATTTCTAAGTCTGTGGTTCCGAGAGGGGGTAACCAGGCTCACTAATAAAGGTCAAGCCACTTGGCTGCCAGAATGCCCTGCTTCAGCACAGACCAATAAGGCATTGTGATACGCGTATCCCCGGTATAGTCAGGGGTTAATGGGAGTCGTCCCCGTCCCCCCAGTATACGCCCAGAACCATGGACCCGGTACTTGTGGTTCGGACTGTCTCCAACCAGCCATAATGTTGTGAGAGTGAAATTATGTCTAAGTCCAGCTTCGGTACATTAGAAGCAACTCTGAAACTTAACCTAAGCGTTTTTCAAAGCTACTTTTTGGCTAACTTCTTATAGGAAGGTCTAGGAGCTCTGAAAATGAATGTGCGCGTCTTTCACTCTTCCCAAGGGACTTAGAAGAATTTTGTGATATTTTTTATTAAAATGGTGTATAAGGGTATATATATAAATATATTTTATGCACTGTATATGAGCTGGCGATTTCTAAGTCTGTGGTTCCGAGAGGGGGTAACCAGGCTCACTAATAAAGGTCAAGCCACTTGGCTGCCAGAATGCCCTGCTTCAGCACAGACCAATAAGGCATTGTGATACGCGTATCCCCGGTATAGTCAGGGGTTAATGGGAGTCGTCCCCGTCCCCCCAGTATACGCCCAGAACCATGGACCCGGTACTTGTGGTTCGGACTGTCTCCAACCAGCCATAATGTTGTGAGAGTGAAATTATGTCTAAGTCCAGCTTCGGTACATTAGAAGCAACTCTGAAACTTAACCTAAGCGTTTTTCAAAGCTACTGCACCGACACACTTTATTCGAGCAAATACCCGGTATGTACCTGGCAGATACCTGGAATGCGCCGCTCCTCACCTCTGACAAGCCCCGTTGCGTTTGCCTTCCCAGCCTGGGTTGATGCCTGGCTGATGGGCGGCTGATCTGTTAAATGATAATGATTAGGATTTAATAGGCTGCAATGCTTCGCGTGTCTACCAGATGGCATAAATTCATGAATTGTAATGCAGTATATATATATATACTGTGCAGTATTGCAGCCAGCGGGAATAAAATGCTTCAATCCCTGCCGGAAAATAACTCAATGCACTCGGGCAGAAAACAGTCACAAACCTCAATACACCCGGGTATACCCGAATTCGTGGGACTAGCCGAGCTCGAATAAAGTGTGTCGCCAGTGTACTTTTTGGCTAACTTCTTATAGGAAGGTCTAGGAGCTCTGAAAATGAACGTACGCGTCTTTCACTCTTCCCGAGGAACTTAGAAGAATTTTGTGATATTTTTTATTAAAATGGTGTATAAGGGTATATATATAAATATATTTTATGCACTGTATATGAGCTGGCGATTTCTAAGTCTGTGGTTCCGAGAGGGGGTAACCAGGCTCACTAATAAAGGTCAAGCCACTTGGCTGCCAGAATGCCCTGCTTCAGCACAGACCAATAAGGCATTGTGATACGCGTATCCCCGGTATAGTCAGGGGTTAATGGGAGTCGTCCCCGTCCCCCCAGTATACGCCCAGAACCATGGACCCGGTACTTGTGGTTCGGACTGTCTCCAACCAGCCATAATGTTGTGAGAGTGAAATTATGTCTAAGTCCAGCTTCGGTACATTAGAAGCAACTCTGAAACTTAACCTAAGCGTTTTTCAAAGCTACTTTTTGGCTAACTTCTTATAGGAAGGTCTAGGAGCTCTGAAAATGAATGTGCGCGTCTTTCACTCTTCCCAAGGGACTTAGAAGAATTTTGTGATATTTTTTATTAAAATGGTGTATAAGGGTATATATATAAATATATTTTATGCACTGTATATGAGCTGGCGATTTCTAAGTCTGTGGTTCCGAGAGGGGGTAACCAGGCTCACTAATAAAGGTCAAGCCACTTGGCTGCCAGAATGCCCTGCTTCAGCACAGACCAATAAGGCATTGTGATACGCGTATCCCCGGTATAGTCAGGGGTTAATGGGAGTCGTCCCCGTCCCCCCAGTATACGCCCAGAACCATGGACCCGGTACTTGTGGTTCGGACTGTCTCCAACCAGCCATAATGTTGTGAGAGTGAAATTATGTCTAAGTCCAGCTTCGGTACATTAGAAGCAACTCTGAAACTTAACCTAAGCGTTTTTCAAAGCTACTGCACCGACACACTTTATTCGAGCAAATACCCGGTATGTACCTGGCAGATACCTGGAATGCGCCGCTCCTCACCTCTGACAAGCCCCGTTGCGTTTGCCTTCCCAGCCTGGGTTGATGCCTGGCTGATGGGCGGCTGATCTGTTAAATGATAATGATTAGGATTTAATAGGCTGCAATGCTTCGCGTGTCTACCAGATGGCATAAATTCATGAATTGTAATGCAGTATATATATATATACTGTGCAGTATTGCAGCCAGCGGGAATAAAATGCTTCAATCCCTGCCGGAAAATAACTCAATGCACTCGGGCAGAAAACAGTCACAAACCTCAATACACCCGGGTATACCCGAATTCGTGGGACTAGCCGAGCTCGAATAAAGTGTGTCGCCAGTGTACTTTTTGGCTAACTTCTTATAGGAAGGTCTAGGAGCTCTGAAAATGAACGTACGCGTCTTTCACTCTTCCCGAGGAACTTAGAAGAATTTTGTGATATTTTTTATTAAAATGGTGTATAAGGGTATATATATAAATATATTTTATGCACTGTATATGAGCTGGCGATTTCTAAGTCTGTGGTTCCGAGAGGGGGTAACCAGGCTCACTAATAAAGGTCAAGCCACTTGGCTGCCAGAATGCCCTGCTTCAGCACAGACCAGTAAGGCATTGTGATACGCGTATCCCCGGTATAGTCAGGGGTTAATGGGAGTCGTCCCCGTCCCCCCAGTATACGCCCAGAACCATGGACCCGGTACTTGTGGTTCGGACTGTCTCCAACCAGCCATAATGTTGTGAGAGTGAAATTATGTCTAAGTCCAGCTTCGGTACATTAGAAGCAACTCTGAAACTTAACCTAAGCGTTTTTCAAAGCTACTTTTTGGCTAACTTCTTATAGGAAGGTCTAGGAGCTCTGAAAATGAATGTGCGCGTCTTTCACTCTTCCCAAGGGACTTAGAAGAATTTTGTGATATTTTTTATTAAAATGGTGTATAAGGGTATATATATAAATATATTTTATGCACTGTATATGAGCTGGCGATTTCTAAGTCTGTGGTTCCGAGAGGGGGTAACCAGGCTCACTAATAAAGGTCAAGCCACTTGGCTGCCAGAATGCCCTGCTTCAGCACAGACCAATAAGGCATTGTGATACGCGTATCCCCGGTATAGTCAGGGGTTAATGGGAGTCGTCCCCGTCCCCCCAGTATACGCCCAGAACCATGGACCCGGTACTTGTGGTTCGGACTGTCTCCAACCAGCCATAATGTTGTGAGAGTGAAATTATGTCTAAGTCCAGCTTCGGTACATTAGAAGCAACTCTGAAACTTAACCTAAGCGTTTTTCAAAGCTACTTTTTGGCTAACTTCTTATAGGAAGGTCTAGGAGCTCTGAAAATGAACGTACGCGTCTTTCACTCTTCCCGAGGAACTTAGAAGAATTTTGTGATATTTTTTATTAAAATGGTGTATAAGGGTATATATATAAATATATTTTATGCACTGTATATGAGCTGGCGATTTCTAAGTCTGTGGTTCCGAGAGGGGGTAACCAGGCTCACTAATAAAGGTCAAGCCACTTGGCTGCCAGAATGCCCTGCTTCAGCACAGACCAGTAAGGCATTGTGATACGCGTATCCCCGGTATAGTCAGGGGTTAATGGGAGTCGTCCCCGTCCCCCCAGTATACGCCCAGAACCATTGACCCGGTACTTGTGGTTCGGACTGTCTCCAACCAGCCATAATGTTGTGAGAGTGAAATTATGTCTAAGTCCAGCTTTGGTACATTAGAAGCAACTCTGAAACTTAACCTAAGCGTTTTTCGAAGCTACTTTTCGGCTAACTTCTTATAGGAAGGCCTAGGAGCTCTGAAAATGAACGTACGCGTCTTTCACTCTTCCCAAGGGACTTAGAAGAATTTTGTGATATTTTTTATTAAAATGGTGTAGAAGGGTATATATATAAATATATTTTATGCACTGTATATGAGCTGGCGATTTCTAGGTCTGTGGTTCCGAGAGGGGGTAACCAGGCTCACTAATAAAGGTCAAGCCACTTGGCTGCCAGAATGCCCTGCTTCAGCACAGACCAGAAAGGCATTGTGATACGCGTATCCCCGGTATAGTCAGGGGTTAATGGGAGTCGTCCCCGTCCCCCCAGTATACGCCCAGAACCATGGACCCGGTACTTGTGGTTCGGACTGTCTCCAACCAGCCATAATGTTGTGAGAGTGAAATTATGTCTAACTCCAGCTTTGGTACAATAGCAGCAACTCTGAAACTTAACCTAAGCGTTTTTCGAAGCCACTTTTTGGCTAACTTCTTATAGGAAGGTCTAGGAGCTCTGAAAATGAACGTGCGCGTCTTTCACTCTTCCCAAGGGACTTAGAAGAATTTTGTGATATTTTTTATTAAAATGGTGTATAAGGGTATATATATAAATATATTTTATGCACTGTATATGAGCTGGCGATTTCTAAGTCTGTGGTTCCGAGAGGGGGTAACCAGGCTCACTAATAAAGGTCAAGCCACTTGGCTGCCAGAATGCCCTGCTTCAGCACAGACCAGTAAGGCATTGTGATACGCGTATCCCCGGTATAGTCAGGGGTTAATGGGAGTCGTCCCCGTCCCCCCAGTATACGCCCAGAACCATGGACCCGGTACTTGTGGTTCGGACTGTCTCCAACCAGCCATAATGTTGTGAGAGTGAAATTATGTCTAAGTCCAGCTTTGGTACATTAGAAGCAACTCTGAAACTTAACCTAAGCGTTTATCGTAGCTACTTTTCGGCTAACTTCTTATAGGAAGGTCTAGGAGCTCTGAAAATGAACATGCGCGTCTTTCACTCTTCCCGAGGGACTTAGAAGAATTTTGTGATATTTTTTATTAAAATGGTGTATAAGGGTATATATTTAAATATATTTTATGCACTGTAATAGAGCTGGCGATTTCTAAGTCTGTGGTTCTGAGAGGGGGTAACCAGGCTCACTAATAAAGTTCAAGCCACTTGGCTGCCAGAATGCCCTGCTTCAGCACAGACCAGAAAGGCATTGTGATAAGCGAATCCCCGGTATAGTCAGGGGTTAATGGGAGTCGTCCCCGTACCCCCAGTATACGCCCAGAACCATGGTCCCGGTACTTGTGGTTCGGACTGTCTCCAACCAGCCATAATGTTGTGAAAGTGAAATTATGTCTAAGTCCATCTTTGGTACATTAGAAGCAACTCTGAAACTTAACCTAAGCATTTTTCGAAGCTACTTTTTGGCTAACTTCTTATAGGAAGGTCTAGGAGCACTGAAAATGAACTTGCGCGTCTTTCACTCTTCCCGAGGAACTTAGAAGAATTTTGTGATATTTTTTATTAAAATGGTGTATAAGGGTATATATATAAATATATTTTATGCACTGTATATGAGCTGGCGATTTCTAAGTCTGTGGTTCCGAGAGGGGGTAACCAGGCTCACTAATAAAGGTCAAGCCACTTGGCTGCCAGAATGCCCTGCTTCAGCACAGACCAGTAAGGCATTGTGATACGCGTATCCCCGGTATAGTCAGGGGTTAATGGGAGTCGTCCCCGTCCCCCCAGTATACGCCCAGAACCATGGACCCGGTACTTGTGGTTCGGACTGTCTCCAACCAGCCATAATGTTGTGAGAGTGAAATTATGTCTAAGTCCAGCTTCGGTACATTAGAAGCAACTCTGAAACTTAACCTAAGCGTTTTTCAAAGCTACTTTTTGGCTAACTTCTTATAGGAAGGTCTAGGAGCTCTGAAAATGAACGTACGCGTCTTTCACTCTTCCCGAGGAACTTAGAAGAATTTTGTGATATTTTTTATTAAAATGGTGTATAAGGGTATATATATAAATATATTTTATGCACTGTATATGAGCTTGCGATTTCTAAGTCTGTGGTTCCGAGAGGGGGTAACCAGGCTCACTAATAAAGGTCAAGCCACTTGGCTGCCAGAATGCCCTGCTTCAGCACAGACCAGAAAGGCATTGTGATAAGCGAATCCCCGGTATAGTCAGGGGTTAATGGGAGTCGTCCCCGTACCCCCAGTATACGCCCAGAACCATGGACCCGGTACTTTTGGTTCGGACTGTCTCCAACCAGCCATAATGTTGTGAAAGTGAAATTATGTCTAAGTCCAGCTTTGGTACATTAGAAGCAACTCTGAAACTTAACCTAAGCGTTTTTCGAAGCTACTTTTTGGCTAACTTCTTATAGGAAGGTCTAGGAGCACTGAAAATGAACGTGCGCGTCTTTCACTCTTCCCGAGGGACTTAGAAGAATTTTGTGATATTTTTTATTAAAATGGTGTATAAGGGTATATATATAAATATATTTTATGCACTGTATATGAGCTGGCGATTTCTAAGTCTGTGGTTCCGAGAGGGGGTAACCAGGCTCACTAATAAAGGTCAAGCCACTTGGCTGCCAGAATGCCCTGCTTCAGCACAGACCAGTAAGGCATTGTGATACGCGTATCCCCGGTATAGTCAGGGGTTAATGGGAGTCGTCCCTGTCCCCCCAGTATACGCCCAGAACCATGGACCCGGTACTTGTGGTTCGGACTCTCTCCAACCAGCCATAATGTTGTGAGAGTGAAATTATGTCTAAGTCCAGCTTTGGTACATTAGAAGCAACTCTGAAACTTAACCTAAGCGTTTATCGAAGCTACTTTTCGGCTAACTTCTTATAGGAAGGTCTAGGAGATCTGAAAATGAACATGCGCGTCTTTCACTCTTCCCGAGGGACTTAGAAGAATTTTGTGATATTTTTTATTAAAATGGTGTATAAGGGTATATATATAAATATATTGTATGCACTGTATATGAGCTGGCGATTTCTAAGTCTGTGGTTCCGAGAGGGGGTAACCAGGCTCACTAATAAAGGTCAAGCCACTTGGCTGCCAGAATGCCCTGCTTCAGCACAGACCAGTAAGGCATTGTGATACGCGTATCCCCGGTATAGTCAGGGGTTAATGGGAGTCGTCCCCGTCCCCCCAGTATACGCCCAGAACCATTGACCCGGTACTTGTGGTTCGGACTGTCTCCAACCAGCCATAATGTTGTGAGAGTGAAATTATGTCTAAGTCCAGCTTTGGTACATTAGAAGCAACTCTGAAACTTAACCTAAGCGTTTTTCGAAGCTACTTTTCGGCTAACTTCTTATAGGAAGGTCTAGGAGCTCTGAAAATGAACATGCGCGTCTTTCACTCTTCCCGAGGGACTTAGAAGAATGTTGTGATATTTTTTATTAAAATGGTGTATAAGGGTATATATATAAATATATTTTATGCACTGTATATGAGCTGGCGATTTCTAGGTCTGTGGTTCCGAGAGGGGGTAACCAGGCTCACTAATAAAGGTCAAGCCACTTGGCTGCCAGAATGCCCTGCTTCAGCACAGACCAGAAAGGCATTGTGATACGCGTATCCCCGGTATAGTCAGGGGTTAATGGGAGTCGTCCCCGTCCCCCCAGTATACGCCCAGAACCATTGACCCGGTACTTGTGGTTCGGACTGTCTCCAACCAGCCATAATGTTGTGAGAGTGAAATTATGTCTAAGTCCAGCTTTGGTACATTAGAAGCAACTCTGAAACTTAACCTAAGCGTTTTTCGAAGCTACTTTTCGGCTAACTTCTTATAGGAAGGCCTATGAGCTCTGAAAATGAACGTACGCGTCTTTCACTCTTCCCAAGGGACTTAGAAGAATGTTGTGATATTTTTTATTAAAATGGTGTATAAGGGTATATATATAAATATATTTTATGCACTGTATATGAGCTGGCGATTTCTAGGTCTGTGGTTCCGAGAGGGGGTAACCAGGCTCACTAATAAAGGTCAAGCCACTTGGCTGCCAGAATGCCCTGCTTCAGCACAGACCAGAAAGGCATTGTGATACGCGTATCCCCGGTATAGTCAGGGGTTAATGGGAGTCGTCCCCGTCCCCCCAGTATACGCCCAGAACCATTGACCCGGTACTTGTGGTTCGGACTGTCTCCAACCAGCCATAATGTTGTGAGAGTGAAATTATGTCTAAGTCCAGCTTTGGTACATTAGAAGCAACTCTGAAACTTAACCTAAGCGTTTTTCGAAGCTACTTTTCGGCTAACTTCTTATAGGAAGGCCTATGAGCGCTGAAAATGAACGTACGCGTCTTTCACTCTTCCCAAGGGACTTAGAAGAATTTTGTGATATTTTTTATTAAAATGGTGTATAAGGGTATATATATAAATATATTTTATGCACTGTATATGAGCTGGCGATTTCTAGGTCTGTGGTTCCGAGAGGGGGTAACCAGGCTCACTAATAAAGGTCAAGCCACTTGGCTGCCAGAATGCCCTGCTTCAGCACAGACCAGAAAGGCATTGTGATACGCGTATCCCCGGTATAGTCAGGGGTTAATGGGAGTCGTCCCCGTCCCCCCAGTATACGCCCAGAACCATGGACCCGGTACTTGTGGTTCGGACTGTCTCCAACCAGCCATAATGTTGTGAGAGTGAAATTATGTCTAACTCCAGCTTTGGTACATTAGCAGCAACTCTGAAACTTAACCTAAGCGTTTTTCGAAGCTACTTTTTGGCTAACTTCTTATAGGAAGGTCTAGGAGCTCTGAAAATGAACGTGCGCGTCTTTCACTCTTCCCAAGGGACTTAGAAGAATTTTGTGATATTTTTTATTAAAATGGTGTATAAGGGTATATATATAAATATATTTTATGCACTGTATATGAGCTGGCGATTTCTAAGTCTGTGGTTCCGAGAGGGGGTAACCAGGCTCACTAATAAAGGTCAAGCCACTTGGCTGCCAGAATGCCCTGCTTCAGCACAGACCAGTAAGGCATTGTGATACGCGTATCCCCGGTATAGTCAGGGGTTAATGGGAGTCGTCCCCGTCCCCCCAGTATACGCCCAGAACCATGGACCCGGTACTTGTGGTTCGGACAGTCTCCAACCAGCCATAATGTTGTGAGAGTGAAATTATGTCTAAGTCCAGCTTTGGTACATTAGAAGCAACTCTGAAACTTAACCTAAGCGTTTATCGTAGCTACTTTTCGGCTAACTTCTTATAATAAGGTCTAGGAGCTCTGAAAATGAACGTACGCGTCTTTCACTCTTCCCAAGGGACTTAGAAGAATTTTGTGATATTTTTTATTAAAATGGTGTATAAGGGTATATATATAAATATATTTTATGCACTGTATATGAGCTGGCGATTTCTAGGTCTGTGGTTCCGAGAGGGGGTAACCAGGCTCACTAATAAAGGTCAAGCCACTTGGCTGCCAGAATGCCCTGCTTCAGCACAGACCAGAAAGGCATTGTGATACGCGTATCCCCGGTATAGTCAGGGGTTAATGGGAGTCGTCCCCGTCCCCCCAGTATACGCCCAGAACCATGGACCCGGTACTTGTTGTTCGGACTGTCTCCAACCAGCCATAATGTTGTGAGAGTGAAATTATGTCTAACTCCAGCTTTGGTACATTAGCAGCAACTCTGAAACTTAACCTAAGCGTTTTTCGAAGCTACTTTTTGGCTAACTTCTTATAGGAAGGTCTAGGAGCTCTGAAAATGAACGTGCGCGTCTTTCACTCTTCCCGAGGGACTTAGAAGAATTTTGTGATATTTTTTATTAAAATGGTGTATAAGGGTATATATTTAAATATATTTTATGCACTGTAATAGAGCTGGCGATTTCTAAGTCTGTGGTTCTGAGAGGGGGTAACCAGGCTCACTAATAAAGTTCAAGCCACTTGGCTGCCAGAATGCCCTGCTTCAGCACAGACCAGAAAGGCATTGTGATAAGCGAATCCCCGGTATAGTCAGGGGTTAATGGGAGTCGTCCCCGTACCCCCAGTATACGCCCAGAACCATGGACCCGGTACTTGTGGTTCGGACTGTCTCCAACCAGCCATAATGTTGTGAAAGTGAAATTATGTCTAAGTCCAGCTTTGGTACATTAGAAGCAACTCTGAAACTTAACCTAAGCGTTTTTCGAAGCTACTTTTTGGCTAACTTCTTATAGGAAGGTCTAGGAGCACTGAAAATGAACGTGCGCGTCTTTCACTCTTCCCGAGGGACTTAGAAGAATTTTGTGATATTTTTTATTAAAATGGTGTATAAGGGTATATATATAAATATATTTTATGCACTGTATATGAGCTGGCGATTTCTAAGTCTGTGGTTCCGAGAGGGGGTAACCAGGATCACTAATAAAGGTCAAGCCACTTGGCTGCCAGAATGCCCTGCTTCAGCACAGACCAGTAAGGCATTGTGATACGCGTATCCCTGGTATAGTCAGGGGTTAATGGGAGTCGTCCCCGTCCCCCCAGTATACGCCCAGAACCATGGACCCGGTACTTGTGGTTCGGACAGTCTCCAACCAGCCATAATGTTGTGAGAGTGAAATTATGTCTAAGTCCAGCTTTGGTACATTAGAAGCAACTCTGAAACTTAACCTAAGCGTTTATCGTAGCTACTTTTCGGCTAACTTCTTATAATAAGGTCTAGGAGCTCTGAAAATGAACGTACGCGTCTTTCACTCTTCCCAAGGGACTTAGAAGAATTTTGTGATATTTTTTATTAAAATGGTGTATAAGGGTATATATATAAATATATTTTATGCACTGTATATGAGCTGGCGATTTCTAGGTCTGTGGTTCCGAGAGGGGGTAACCAGGCTCACTAATAAAGGTCAAGCCACTTGGCTGCCAGAATGCCCTGCTTCAGCACAGACCAGAAAGGCATTGTGATACGCGTATCCCCGGTATAGTCAGGGGTTAATGGGAGTCGTCCCCGTCCCCCCAGTATACGCCCAGAACCATGGACCCGGTACTTGTTGTTCGGACTGTCTCCAACCAGCCATAATGTTGTGAGAGTGAAATTATGTCTAACTCCAGCTTTGGTACATTAGCAGCAACTCTGAAACTTAACCTAAGCGTTTTTCGAAGCTACTTTTTGGCTAACTTCTTATAGGAAGGTCTAGGAGCTCTGAAAATGAACGTGCGCGTCTTTCACTCTTCCCGAGGGACTTAGAAGAATTTTGTGATATTTTTTATTAAAATGGTGTATAAGGGTATATATTTAAATATATTTTATGCACTGTAATAGAGCTGGCGATTTCTAAGTCTGTGGTTCTGAGAGGGGGTAACCAGGCTCACTAATAAAGTTCAAGCCACTTGGCTGCCAGAATGCCCTGCTTCAGCACAGACCAGAAAGGCATTGTGATAAGCGAATCCCCGGTATAGTCAGGGGTTAATGGGAGTCGTCCCCGTACCCCCAGTATACGCCCAGAACCATGGACCCGGTACTTGTGGTTCGGACTGTCTCCAACCAGCCATAATGTTGTGAAAGTGAAATTATGTCTAAGTCCAGCTTTGGTACATTAGAAGCAACTCTGAAACTTAACCTAAGCGTTTTTCGAAGCTACTTTTTGGCTAACTTCTTATAGGAAGGTCTAGGAGCACTGAAAATGAACGTGCGCGTCTTTCACTCTTCCCGAGGGACTTAGAAGAATTTTGTGATATTTTTTATTAAAATGGTGTATAAGGGTATATATATAAATATATTTTATGCACTGTATATGAGCTGGCGATTTCTAAGTCTGTGGTTCCGAGAGGGGGTAACCAGGATCACTAATAAAGGTCAAGCCACTTGGCTGCCAGAATGCCCTGCTTCAGCACAGACCAGTAAGGCATTGTGATACGCGTATCCCTGGTATAGTCAGGGGTTAATGGGAGTCGTCCCCGTCCCCCCAGTATACGCCCAGAACCATGGACCCGGTACTTGTGGTTCGGACTGTCTCCAACCAGCCATAATGTTGTGAGAGTGAAATTATGTCTAACTCCAGCTTTGGTACATTAGCAGCAACTCTGAAACTTAACCTAAGCGTTTTTCGAAGCTACTTTTTGGCTAACTTCTTATAGGAAGGTCTAGGAGCTCTGAAAATGAACGTGCGCGTCTTTCACTCTTCCCAAGGGACTTAGAAGAATTTTGTGATATTTTTTATTAAAATGGTGTATAAGGGTATATATATAAATATATTTTATGCACTGTATATGAGCTGGCGATTTCGAAGTCTGTGGTTCCGAGAGGGGGTAACCAGGCTCACTAATAAAGGTCAAGCCACTTGGCTGCCAGAATGCCCTGCTTCAGCACAGACCAGTAAGGCATTGTGATACGCGTATCCCCGGTATAGTCAGGGGTTAATGGGAGTCGTCCCCGTCCCCCCAGTATACGCCCAGAACCATGGACCCGGTACTTGTGGTTCGGACTGTCTCCAACCAGCCATAATGTTGTGAAAGTGAAATTATGTCTAAGTCCAGCTTTGGTACATTAGAAGCAACTCTGAAACTTAACCTAAGCGTTTTTCGAAGCTACTTTTTGGCTAACTTCTTATAGGAAGGTCTAGGAGCACTGAAAATGAACGTGCGCGTCTTTCACTCTTCCCGAGGAACTTAGAAGAATTTTGTGATATTTTTTATTAAAATGGTGTATAAGGGTATATATATAAATATATTTTATGCACTGTATATGAGCTGGCGATTTCTAAGTCTGTGGTTCCGAGAGGGGGTAACCAGGCTCACTAATAAAGGTCAAGCCACTTGGCTGCCAGAATGCCCTGCTTCAGCACAGACCAGTAAGGCATTGTGATACGCGTATCCCCGGTATAGTCAGGGGTTAATGGGAGTCGTCCCCGTCCCCCCAGTATACGCCCAGAACCATGGACCCGGTACTTGTGGTTCGGACTGTCTCCAACCAGCCATAATGTTGTGAGAGTGAAATTATGTCTAAGTCCAGCTTCGGTACATTAGAAGCAACTCTGAAACTTAACCTAAGCGTTTTTCAAAGCTACTTTTTGGCTAACTTCTTATAGGAAGGTCTAGGAGCTCTGAAAATGAACGTACGCGTCTTTCACTCTTCCCGAGGAACTTAGAAGAATTTTGTGATATTTTTTATTAAAATGGTGTATAAGGGTATATATATAAATATATTTTATGCACTGTATATGAGCTTGCGATTTCTAAGTCTGTGGTTCCGAGAGGGGGTAACCAGGCTCACTAATAAAGGTCAAGCCACTTGGCTGCCAGAATGCCCTGCTTCAGCACAGACCAGAAAGGCATTGTGATAAGCGAATCCCCGGTATAGTCAGGGGTTAATGGGAGTCGTCCCCGTACCCCCAGTATACGCCCAGAACCATGGACCCGGTACTTTTGGTTCGGACTGTCTCCAACCAGCCATAATGTTGTGAAAGTGAAATTATGTCTAAGTCCAGCTTTGGTACATTAGAAGCAACTCTGAAACTTAACCTAAGCGTTTTTCGAAGCTACTTTTCGGCTAACTTCTTATAGGAAGGTCTAGGAGCTCTGAAAATGAACATGCGCGTCTTTCACTCTTCCCGAGGGACTTAGAAGAATTTTGTGATATTTTTTATTAAAATGGTGTATAAGGGTATATATATAAATATATTGTATGCACTGTATATGAGCTGGCGATTTCTAAGTCTGTGGTTCCGAGAGGGGGTAACCAGGCTCACTAATAAAGGTCAAGCCACTTGGCTGCCAGAATGCCCTGCTTCAGCACAGACCAGTAAGGCATTGTGATACGCGTATCCCCGGTATAGTCAGGGGTTAATGGGAGTCGTCCCCGTCCCCCCAGTATACGCCCAGAACCATTGACCCGGTACTTGTGGTTCGGACTGTCTCCAACCAGCCATAATGTTGTGAGAGTGAAATTATGTCTAAGTCCAGCTTTGGTACATTAGAAGCAACTCTGAAACTTAACCTAAGCGTTTTTCGAAGCTACTTTTCGGCTAACTTCTTATAGGAAGGTCTAGGAGCTCTGAATATGAACGTGCGCGTCTTTCACTCTTCCCGAGGGACTTAGAAGAATGTTGTGATATTTTTTATTAAAATGGTGTATAAGGGTATATATATAAATATATTTTATGCACTGTATATGAGCTGGCGATTTCTAGGTCTGTGGTTCCGAGAGGGGGTAACCAGGCTCACTAATAAAGGTCAAGCCACTTGGCTGCCAGAATGCCCTGCTTCAGCACAGACCAGAAAGGCATTGTGATACGCGTATCCCCGGTATAGTCAGGGGTTAATGGGAGTCGTCCCCGTCCCCCCAGTATACGCCCAGAACCATGGACCTGGTACTTGTGGTTCGGATTGTCTCCAACCAGCCATAATGTTGTGAGAGTGAAATTATGTCTAACTCCAGCTTTGGTACATTAGCAGCAACTCTGAAACTTAACCTAAGCGTTTTTCGAAGCTACTTTTTGGCTAACTTCTTATAGGAAGGTCTAGGAGCTCTGAAAATGAATGTGCGCGTCTTTCACTCTTCCCAAGGGACTTAGAAGAATTTTGTGATATTTTTTATTAAAATGGTGTATAAGGGTATATATATAAATATATTTTATGCACTGTATATGAGCTGGCGATTTCTAAGTCTGTGGTTCCGAGAGGGGGTAACCAGGCTCACTAATAAAGGTCAAGCCACTTGGCTGCCAGAATGCCCTGCTTCAGCACAGACCAATAAGGCATTGTGATACGCGTATCCCCGGTATAGTCAGGGGTTAATGGGAGTCGTCCCCGTCCCCCCAGTATACGCCCAGAACCATGGACCCGGTACTTGTGGTTCGGACTGTCTCCAACCAGCCATAATGTTGTGAGAGTGAAATTATGTCTAAGTCCAGCTTCGGTACATTAGAAGCAACTCTGAAACTTAACCTAAGCGTTTTTCAAAGCTACTTTTTGGCTAACTTCTTATAGGAAGGTCTAGGAGCTCTGAAAATGAACGTACGCGTCTTTCACTCTTCCCGAGGAACTTAGAAGAATTTTGTGATATTTTTTATTAAAATGGTGTATAAGGGTATATATATAAATATATTTTATGCACTGTATATGAGCTTGCGATTTCTAAGTCTGTGGTTCCGAGAGGGGGTAACCAGGCTCACTAATAAAGGTCAAGCCACTTGGCTGCCAGAATGCCCTGCTTCAGCACAGACCAGAAAGGCATTGTGATACGCGTATCCCCGGTATAGTCAGGGGTTAATGGGAGTCGTCCCCGTCCCCCCAGTATACGCCCAGAACCATGGACCTGGTACTTGTGGTTCGGATTGTCTCCAACCAGCCATAATGTTGTGAGAGTGAAATTATGTCTAACTCCAGCTTTGGTACATTAGCAGCAACTCTGAAACTTAACCTAAGCGTTTTTCGAAGCTACTTTTTGGCTAACTTCTTATAGGAAGGTCTAGGAGCTCTGAAAATGAATGTGCGCGTCTTTCACTCTTCCCAAGGGACTTAGAAGAATTTTGTGATATTTTTTATTAAAATGGTGTATAAGGGTATATATATAAATATATTTTATGCACTGTATATGAGCTTGCGATTTCTAAGTCTGTGGTTCCGAGAGGGGGTAACCAGGCTCACTAATAAAGGTCAAGCCACTTGGCTGCCAGAATGCCCTGCTTCAGCACAGACCAATAAGGCATTGTGATACGCGTATCCCCGGTATAGTCAGGGGTTAATGGGAGTCGTCCCCGTCCCCCCAGTATACGCCCAGAACCATGGACCCGGTACTTGTGGTTCGGACTGTCTCCAACCAGCCATAATGTTGTGAGAGTGAAATTATGTCTAAGTCCAGCTTCGGTACATTAGAAGCAACTCTGAAACTTAACCTAAGCGTTTTTCAAAGCTACTTTTTGGCTAACTTCTTATAGGAAGGTCTAGGAGCTCTGAAAATGAACGTACGCGTCTTTCACTCTTCCCGAGGAACTTAGAAGAATTTTGTGATATTTTTTATTAAAATGGTGTATAAGGGTATATATATAAATATATTTTATGCACTGTATATGAGCTTGCGATTTCTAAGTCTGTGGTTCCGAGAGGGGGTAACCAGGCTCACTAATAAAGGTCAAGCCACTTGGCTGCCAGAATGCCCTGCTTCAGCACAGACCAGAAAGGCATTGTGATAAGCGAATCCCCGGTATAGTCAGGGGTTAATGGGAGTCGTCCCCGTACCCCCAGTATACGCCCAGAACCATGGACCCGGTACTTTTGGTTCGGACTGTCTCCAACCAGCCATAATGTTGTGAAAGTGAAATTATGTCTAAGTCCAGCTTTGGTACATTAGAAGCAACTCTGAAACTTAACCTAAGCGTTTTTCGAAGCTACTTTTCGGCTAACTTCTTATAGGAAGGTCTAGGAGCTCTGAATATGAACGTGCGCGTCTTTCACTCTTCCCGAGGGACTTAGAAGAATGTTGTGATATTTTTTATTAAAATGGTGTATAAGGGTATATATATAAATATATTTTATGCACTGTATATGAGCTGGCGATTTCTAGGTCTGTGGTTCCGAGAGGGGGTAACCAGGCTCACTAATAAAGGTCAAGCCACTTGGCTGCCAGAATGCCCTGCTTCAGCACAGACCAGAAAGGCATTGTGATACGCGTATCCCCGGTATAGTCAGGGGTTAATGGGAGTCGTCCCCGTCCCCCCAGTATACGCCCAGAACCATGGACCCGGTACTTGTGGTTCGGACTGTCTCCAACCAGCCATAATGTTGTGAGAGTGAAATTATGTCTAACTCCAGCTTTGGTACATTAGCAGCAACTCGGAAACTTAACCTAAGCGTTTTTCGAAGCTACTTTTTGGCTAACTTCTTATAGGAAGGTCTAGGAGCTCTGAAAATGAATGTGCGCGTCTTTCACTCTTCCCAAGGGACTTAGAAGAATTTTGTGATATTTTTTATTAAAATGGTGTATAAGGGTATATATATAAATATATTTTATGCACTGTATATGAGCTGGCGATTTCTAAGTCTGTGGTTCCGAGAGGGGGTAACCAGGCTCACTAATAAAGGTCAAGCCACTTGGCTGCCAGAATGCCCTGCTTCAGCACAGACCAATAAGGCATTGTGATACGCGTATCCCCGGTATAGTCAGGGGTTAATGGGAGTCGTCCCCGTCCCCCCAGTATACGCCCAGAACCATGGACCCGGTACTTGTGGTTCGGACTGTCTCCAACCAGCCATAATGTTGTGAGAGTGAAATTATGTCTAAGTCCAGCTTTGGTACATTAGAAGCAACTCTGAAACTTAACCTAAGCGTTTATCGAAGCTACTTTTCGGCTAACTTCTTATAGGAAGGTCTAGGAGCTCTGAAAATGAACATGCGCGTCTTTCACTCTTCCCGAGGGACTTAGAAGAATTTTGTGATATTTTTTATTAAAATGGTGTATAAGGGTATATATATAAATATATTGTATGCACTGTATATGAGCTGGTGATTTCTAAGTCTGTGGTTCCGAGAGGGGGTAACCAGGCTCACTAATAAAGGTCAAGCCACTTGGCTGCCAGAATGCCCTGCTTCAGCACAGACCAGTAAGGCATTGTGATACGCGTATCCCCGGTATAGTCAGGGGTTAATGGGAGTCGTCCCCGTCCCCCCAGTATACGCCCAGAACCATTGACCCGGTACTTGTGGTTCGGACTGTCTCCAACCAGCCATAATGTTGTGAGAGTGAAATTATGTCTAACTCCAGCTTTGGTACATTAGCAGCAACTCTGAAACTTAACCTAAGCGTTTTTCGAAGCTACTTTTTGGCTAACTTCTTATAGGAAGGTCTAGGAGCTCTGAAAATGAATGTGCGCGTCTTTCACTCTTCCCAAGGGACTTAGAAGAATTTTGTGATATTTTTTATTAAAATGGTGTATAAGGGTATATATATAAATATATTTTATGCACTGTATATGAGCTGGCGATTTCTAAGTCTGTGGTTCCAAGAGGGGGTAACCAGGCTCACTAATAAAGGTCAAGCCACTTGGCTGCCAGAATGCCCTGCTTCAGCACAGACTAGAAAGGCATTGTGATACGTGTATCCCCGGTATAGTCAGGGGTTAATGGGAGTCGTCGCCGTCCCCCCAGTATATGCCCAGAACCATGGACCCGGTACTTGTGGTTCGGACTCTCTCCAACCAGCCATAATGTTGTGAGAGTGAAATTATGTCTAAGTCCAGCTTTGGTACATTAGAAGCAACTCTGAAACTTAACCTAAGCGTTTTTCGAAGCTACTTTTCAGCTAACTTCTTATAGGAAGGTCTAGGAGCTCTGAAAATGAACGTGCGCATCTTTCACTCTTCCTGAGTGACTTAGAAGAATTTTGTGATATTTTTTTATTAAAATGGTGTATAAGGGTATATATATAAATATATTTTATGCACTGTATATGAGCTGGCGATTTCTAAGTCTGTGGTTCCGAGAGGGGGTAACCAGGCTCACTAATAAAGGTCAAGCCACTTGGCTGCCAGAATGCCCTGCTTCAGCACAGACCAGTAAGGCATTGTGATACGCGTATCCCCGGTATAGTCAGGGGTTAATGGGAGTCGTCCCCGTCCCCCCAGTATACGCCCAGAACCATTGTCCCGGTACTTGTGGTTCGGACTGTCTCCAACCAGCCATAATGTTGTGAGAGTGAAATTATGTCTAAGTCCAGCTTTGGTACATTAGAAGCAACTCTGAAACTTAACCTAAGCGTTTTTCGAAGCTACTTTTCGGCTAACTTCTTATAGGAAGGTCTAGGATCTCTGAATATGAACGTGCGCGTCTTTCACTCTTCCCGTGGGACTTAGAAGAATGTTGTGATATTTTTTATTAAAATGGTGTATAAGGGTATATATATAAATATATTTTATGCACTGTATATGAGCTGGCGATTTCTAGGTCTGTGGTTCCGAGAGGGGGTAACCAGGCTCACTAATAAAGGTCAAGCCACTTGGCTGCCAGAATGCCCTGCTTCAGCACAGACCAGAAAGGCATTGTGATAAGCGAATCCCCGGTATAGTCAGGGGTTAATGGGAGTCGTCCCCGTCCCCCCAGTATACGCCCAGAACCATGGACCCGGTACTTGTAGTTCGGACTGTCTCCAACCAGCCATAATGTTGTGAGAGTGAAATTATGTCTAAATCCAGCTTCGGTACATTAGAAGCAACTCTGAAACTTAACCTAAGCGTTTTTCAAAGCTTCGTTTTGGCTAACTTCTTATAGGAAGGTCTAGGAGCTCTGAAAATGAACGTGCGCATCTTTCACTCTTCCCGAGGGACTTAGAAGAATTTTGTGATATTTTTTATTAAAATGGTGTATAAGGGTATATATATAAATATATTTTATGCACTGTAATAGAGCTGGCGATTTCTAAGTCTGTGGTTCCGAGAGGGGGTAACCAGGCTCACTAATAAAGGTCAAGCCACTTGGCTGCCAGAATGTCCTGCTTCAGCACAGACCAGAAAGGCATTGTGATAAGCGAATCCCCGGTATAGTCAGGGGTTAATGGGAGTTGTCCCCGTCCCCCCAGTATACGCCCAGAACCATGGACCCGGTACTTGTGGTTCGGACTGTCTCCAACCAGCCATAAAGTTGTGAGAGTGAAATTATGTCTAAGTCCAGCTTTGGTACATTAGAAGCAACTCTGAAACTTAACCTAAGCGTTTTTCGAAGCTACTTTATGGCTAACTTCTTATAGGAAGGTCTAGGAGCTCTGAAAATGAACGTGCGCGTCTTTCTCTCTTCCTGAGTGACTTAGAAGAATTTTGTGATATTTTTTTATTAAAATGGTGTATAAGGGTATATATATAAATATATTTTATGCACTGTATATGAGCTGGCGATTTCTAAGTCTGTGGTTCCGAGAGGGGGTAACCAGGCTCACTAATAAAGGTCAAGCCACTTGGCTGCCAGAATGCCCTGCTTCAGCACAGACCAGAAAGGCATTGTGATACGCGTATCCCCGGTATAGTCAGGGGTTAATGGGAGTCGTCCCTGTCCCCCCAGTATACGCCCAGAACCATGGACCCGGTACTTTTGGTTCGGACTCTCTCCAACCAGCCATAATGTTGTGAGAGTGAAATTATGTCTAAGTCCAGCTTTGGTACATTAGAAGCAACTCTGAAACTTAACCTAAGCGTTTTTCGAAGCTACTTTTCGGCTAACTTCTTATAGGAAGGTCTAGGAGCTCTGAATATGAACGTGCGCGTCTTTCACTCTTCCCGAGGGACTTAGAAGAATGTTGTGATATTTTTTATTAAAATGGTGTATAAGGGTATATATATAAATATATTTTATGCACTGTATATGAGCTGGCGATTTCTAGGTCTGTGGTTCCGAGAGGGGGTAACCAGGCTCACTAATAAAGGTCAAGCCACTTGGCTGCCAGAATGCCCTGCTTCAGCACAGACCAGAAAGGCATTGTGATACGCGTATCCCCGGTATAGTCAGGGGTTAATGGGAGTCGTCCCCGTCCCCCCAGTATACGCCCAGAACCATGGACCCGGTACTTGTGGTTCGGACTGTCTCCAACCAGCCATAATGTTGTGAGAGTGAAATTATGTCTAACTCCAGCTTTGGTACATTAGCAGCAACTCTGAAACTTAACCTAAGCGTTTTTCGAAGCTACTTTTTGGCTAACTTCTTATAGGAAGGTCTAGGAGCTCTGAAAATGAATGTGCGCGTCTTTCACTCTTCCCAAGGGACTTAGAAGAATTTTGTGATATTTTTTATTAAAATGGTGTATAAGGGTATATATATAAATATATTTTATGCACTGTATATGAGCTGGCGATTTCTAAGTCTGTGGTTCCGAGAGGGGGTAACCAGGCTCACTAATAAAGGTCAAGCCACTTGGCTGCCAGAATGCCCTGCTTCAGCACAGACCAATAAGGCATTGTGATACGCGTATCCCCGGTATAGTCAGGGGTTAATGGGAGTCGTCCCCGTCCCCCCAGTATATGCCCAGAACCATGGACCCGGTACTTGTGGTTCGGACTGTCTCCAACCAGCCATAATGTTGTGAGAGTGAAATTATGTCTATGTCCAGCTTTGGTACATTAGAAGCAACTCTGAAACTTAACCTAAGCGTTTATCGAAGCTACTTTTCGGCTAACTTCTTATAGGAAGGTCTAGGAGCTCTGAAAATGAACATGCGCGTCTTTCACTCTTCCCGAGGGACTTAGAAGAATTTTGTGATATTTTTTATTAAAATGGTGTATAAGGGTATATATATAAATATATTGTATGCACTGTATATGAGCTGGTGATTTCTAAGTCTGTGGTTCCGAGAGGGGGTAACCAGGCTCACTAATAAAGGTCAAGCCACTTGGCTGCCAGAATGCCCTGCTTCAGCACAGACCAGTAAGGCATTGTGATACGCGTATCCCCGGTATAGTCAGGGGTTAATGGGAGTCGTCCCCGTCCCCCCAGTATACGCCCAGAACCATTGACCCGGTACTTGTGGTTCGGACTGTCTCCAACCAGCCATAATGTTGTGAGAGTGAAATTATGTCTAAGTCCAGCTTTGGTACATTAGAAGCAACTCTGAAACTTAACCTAAGCGTTTTTCGAAGCTACTTTTCGGCTAACTTCTTATAGGAAGGCCTAGGAGCTCTGAAAATGAACGTACGCGTCTTTCACTCTTCCCAAGGGACTTAGAAGAATTTTGTGATATTTTTTATTAAAATGGTGTATAAGGGTATATATATAAATATATTTTATGCACTGTATATGAGCTGGCGATTTCTAGGTCTGTGGTTCCGAGAGGGGGTAACCAGGCTCACTAATAAAGGTCAAGCCACTTGGCTGCCAGAATGCCCTGCTTCAGCACAGACCAGAAAGGCATTGTGATACGCGTATCCCCGGTATAGTCAGGGGTTAATGGGAGTCGTCCCCGTCCCCCCAGTATACGCCCAGAACCATGGACCCGGTACTTGTGGTTCGGACTGTCTCCAACCAGCCATAATGTTGTGAGAGTGAAATTATGTCTAACTCCAGCTTTGGTACATTAGCAGCAACTCTGAAACTTAACCTAAGCGTTTTTCGAAGCTACTTTTTGGCTAACTTCTTATAGGAAGGTCTAGGAGCTCTGAAAATGAACGTGCGCGTCTTTCACTCTTCCCAAGGGACTTAGAAGAATTTTGTGATATTTTTTATTAAAATGGTGTATAAGGGTATATATATAAATATATTTTATGCACTGTATATGAGCTGGCGATTTCTAAGTCTGTGGTTCCGAGAGGGGGTAACCAGGCTCACTAATAAAGGTCAAGCCACTTGGCTGCCAGAATGCCCTGCTTCAGCACAGACCAGTAAGGCATTGTGATACGCGTATCCCCGGTATAGTCAGGGGTTAATGGGAGTCGTCCCCGTCCCCCCAGTATACGCCCAGAACCATGGACCCGGTACTTGTGGTTCGGACTGTCTCCAACCAGCCATAATGTTGTGAGAGTGAAATTATGTCTAAGTCCAGCTTTGGTACATTAGAAGCAACTCTGAAACTTAACCTAAGCGTTTATCGTAGCTACTTTTCGGCTAACTTCTTATAGGAAGGTCTAGGAGCTCTGAAAATGAACATGCGCGTCTTTCACTCTTCCCGAGGGACTTAGAAAAATTTTGTGATATTTTTTATTAAAATGGTGTATAAGGGTATATATTTAAATATATTTTATGCACTGTAATAGAGCTGGCGATTTCTAAGTCTGTGGTTCTGAGACGGGGTAACCAGGCTCACTAATAAAGTTCAAGCCACTTGGCTGCCAGAATGCCCTGCTTCAGCACAGACCAGAAAGGCATTGTGATAAGCGAATCCCCGGTATAGTCAGGGGTTAATGGGAGTCGTCCCCGTACCCCCAGTATACGCCCAGAACCATGGTCCCGGTACTTGTGGTTCGGACTGTCTCCAACCAGCCATAATGTTGTGAGAGTGAAATTATGTCTAAGTCCAGCTTCGGTACATTAGAAGCAACTCTGAAACTTAACCTAAGCGTTTTTCAAAGCTACTTTTTGGCTAACTTCTTATAGGAAGGTCTAGGAGCTCTGAAAATGAACGTACGCGTCTTTCACTCTTCCCGAGGAACTTAGAAGAATTTTGTGATATTTTTTATTAAAATGGTGTATAAGGGTATATATATAAATATATTTTATGCACTGTATATGAGCTTGCGATTTCTAAGTCTGTGGTTCCGAGAGGGGGTAACCAGGCTCACTAATAAAGGTCAAGCCACTTGGCTGCCAGAATGCCCTGCTTCAGCACAGACCAGAAAGGCATTGTGATAAGCGAATCCCCGGTATAGTCAGGGGTTAATGGGAGTCGTCCCCGTCCCCCCAGTATACGCCCAGAACCATGGACCCGGTACTTGTGGTTCGGACTCTCTCCAACCAGCCATAATGTTGTGAGAGTGAAATTATGTCTAAGTCCAGCTTTGGTACATTAGAAGCAACTCTGAAACTTAACCTAAGCGTTTATCGAAGCTACTTTTCGGCTAACTTCTTATAGGAAGGTCTAGGAGCTCTGAAAATGAACGTACGCGTCTTTCACTCTTCCCAAGGGACTTAGAAGAATTTTGTGATATTTTTTATTAAAATGGTGTATAAGGGTATATATATAAATATATTTTATGCACTGTATATGAGCTGGCGATTTCTAGGTCTGTGGTTCCGAGAGGGGGTAACCAGGCTCACTAATAAAGGTCAAGCCACTTGGCTGCCAGAATGCCCTGCTTCAGCACAGACCAGAAAGTCATTGTGATACGCGTATCCCCGGTATAGTCAGGGGTTAATGGGAGTCGTCCCCGTCCCCCCAGTATACGCCCAGAACCATGGACCCGGTACTTGTGGTTCGGACTGTCTCCAACCAGCCATAATGTTGTGAGAGTGAAATTATGTCTAACTCCAGCTTTGGTACATTAGCAGCAACTCTGAAACTTAACCTAAGCGTTTTTCGAAGCTACTTTTTGGCTAACTTCTTATAGGAAGGTCTAGGAGCTCTGAAAATGAACGTGCGCGTCTTTCACTCTTCCCAAGGGACTTAGAAGAATTTTGTGATATTTTTTATTAAAATGGTGTATAAGGGTATATATATAAATATATTTTATGCACTGTATATGAGCTGGCGATTTCTAAGTCTGTGGTTCCGAGAGGGGGTAACCAGGCTCACTAATAAAGGTCAAGCCACTTGGCTGCCAGAATGCCCTGCTTCAGCACAGACCAGTAAGGCATTGTGATACGCGTATCCCCGGTATAGTCAGGGGTTAATGGGAGTCGTCCCCGTCCCCCCAGTATACGCCCAGAACCATGGACCCGGTACTTGTGGTTCGGACTGTCTCCAACCAGCCATAATGTTGTGAGAGTGAAATTATGTCTAAGTCCAGCTTTGGTACATTAGAAGCAACTCTGAAACTTAACCTAAGCGTTTATCGTAGCTACTTTTCGGCTAACTTCTTATAGGAAGGTCTAGGAGCTCTGAAAATGAACATGCGCGTCTTTCACTCTTCCCGAGGGACTTAGAAGAATTTTGTGATATTTTTTATTAAAATGGTGTATAAGGGTATATATATAAATATATTTTATGCACTGTATATGAGCTGGCGATTTCTAAGTCTGTGGTTCCGAGAGGGGGTAACCAGGCTCACTAATAAAGGTCAAGCCACTTGGCTGCCAGAATGCCCTGCTTCAGCACAGACCAGTAAGGCATTGTGATACGCGTATCCCCGGTATAGTCAGGGGTTAATGGGAGTCGTCCCCGTCCCCCCAGTATACGCCCAGAACCATGGACCCGGTACTTGTGGTTCGGACTGTCTCCAACCAGCCATAATGTTGTGAGAGTGAAATTATGTCTAAGTCCAGCTTCGGTACATTAGAAGCAACTCTGAAACTTAACCTAAGCGTTTTTCAAAGCTACTTTTTGGCTAACTTCTTATAGGAAGGTCTAGGAGCTCTGAAAATGAACGTACGCGTCTTTCACTCTTCCCGAGGAACTTAGAAGAATTTTGTGATATTTTTTATTAAAATGGTGTATAAGGGTATATATATAAATATATTTTATGCACTGTATATGAGCTTGCGATTTCTAAGTCTGTGGTTCCGAGAGGGGGTAACCAGGCTCACTAATAAAGGTCAAGCCACTTGGCTGCCAGAATGCCCTGCTTCAGCACAGACCAGAAAGGCATTGTGATAAGCGAATCCCCGGTATAGTCAGGGGTTAATGGGAGTCGTCCCCGTACCCCCAGTATACGCCCAGAACCATGGACCCGGTACTTGTGGTTCGGACTCTCTCCAACCAGCCATAATGTTGTGAAAGTGAAATTATGTCTAAGTCCAGCTTTGGTACATTAGAAGCAACTCTGAAACTTAACCTAAGCGTTTTTCGAAGCTACTTTTTGGCTAACTTCTTATAGGAAGGTCTAGGAGCACTGAAAATGAACGTGCGCGTCTTTTACTCTTCCCGAGGGACTTAGAAGAATTTTGTGATATTTTTTATTAAAATGGTGTATAAGGGTATATATATAAATATATTGTATGCACTGTATATGAGCTGGCGATTTCTAAGTCTGTGGTTCCGAGAGGGGGTAACCAGGCTCACTAATAAAGGTCAAGCCACTTGGCTGCCAGAATGCCCTGCTTCAGCACAGACCAGTAAGGCATTGTGATACGCGTATCCCCGGTATAGTCAGGGGTTAATGGGAGTCGTCCCCGTCCCCCCAGTATACGCCCAGAACCATTGACCCGGTACTTGTGGTTCGGACTGTCTCCAACCAGCCATAATGTTGTGAGAGTGAAATTATGTCTAAGTCCAGCTTTGGTACATTAGAAGCAACTCTGAAACTTAACCTAAGCGTTTTTCGAAGCTACTTTTCGGCTAACTTCTTATAGGAAGGTCTAGGAGCTCTGAATATGAACGTGCGCGTCTTTCACTCTTCCCGAGGGACTTAGAAGAATGTTGTGATATTTTTTATTAAAATGGTGTATAAGGGTATATATATAAATATATTTTATGCACTGTATATGAGCTGGCGATTTCTAGGTCTGTGGTTCCGAGAGGGGGTAACCAGGCTCACTAATAAAGGTCAAGCCACTTGGCTGCCAGAATGCCCTGCTTCAGCACAGACCAGAAAGGCATTGTGATAAGCGAATCCCCGGTATAGTCAGGGGTTAATGGGAGTCGTCCCCGTACCCCCAGTATACGCCCAGAACCATGGACCCGGTACTTTTGGTTCGGACTCTCTCCAACCAGCCATAATGTTGTGAGAGTGAAATTATGTCTAAGTCCAGCTTTGGTACATTAGAAGCAACTCTGAGACTTAACCTAAGCGTTTATCGAAGCTACTTTTCGGCTAACTTCTTATAGGAAGGTCTAGGAGCTCTGAAAATGAACATGCGCGTCTTTCACTCTTCCCGAGGGACTTAGAAGAATTTTGTGATATTTTTTATTAAAATGGTGTATAAGGGTATATATATAAATATATTGTATGCACTGTATATGAGCTGGCGATTTCTAAGTCTGTGGTTCCGAGAGGGGGTAACCAGGCTCACTAATAAAGGTCAAGCCACTTGGCTGCCAGAATGCCCTGCTTCAGCACAGACCAGTAAGGCATTGTGATACGCGTATCCCCGGTATAGTCAGGGGTTAATGGGAGTCGTCCCCGTCCCCCCAGTATACGCCCAGAACCATTGACCCGGTACTTGTGGTTCGGACTGTCTCCAACCAGCCATAATGTTGTGTGAGTGAAATTATGTCTAAGTCCAGCTTTTATACATTAGAAGCAACTCTGAAACTTAACCTAAGCGTTTTTCGAAGCTACTTTTTGGCTAACTACTTATAGGAAGGTCTAGGAGCTCTGAAAATGAACGTGCGCGTCTTTCACTCTTCCCGAGGGACTTAGAATAATTTTGTGATATTTTTTATTAAAATGGTGTATAAGGGTATATATATAAATATATTTTATGCACTGTATATGAGCTGGCGATTTCTAAGTCTGTGGTTCCGAGAGGAGGTAACCAGGCTCACTAATAAAGGTCAAGCCACTTGGCTGCCAGAATGCCCTGCTTCAGCACAGACCAGAAAGGCATTGTGATAAGCGTATCCCCGGTATAGTCAGGGGTTAATGGGAGTCGTCCCCGTCCCCCCAGTATACGCCCAGAACCATGGACCCGGTACTTGTGGTTTGGATTGTCTCCAACCAGCCATAATGTTGTGAGAGTGAAATTATGTCTAAGTCCAGCTTTGGTACATTAGAAGCAACTCTGAAACTTAACCTAAGCGTTTTTCGAAGCTACTTTTTGGCTAACTTCTTATAGGAAGGTCTAGGAGCTCTGAAAATGAACGTGCGCGTCTTTCACTCTTCCCGAGGGACTTAGAAGAATTTTGTGATATTTTTTATTAAAATGGTGTATAAGGGTATATATATATAAATATATTTTATGCACTGTATATGAGCTGGCGATTTCTAAGTCTGTGGTTCCGAGAGGGGGTAACCAGGCTCACTAATAAAGGTCAAGCCACTTGGCTGCCAGAATGCCCTGCTTCAGCACAGACCACAAAAGCATTGTGATAAGCGTATCCCCGGTATAGTCAGGGGTTAATGGGAGTCGTCCCCGTCCCCCCAGGATACGCCCAGAACCATGGACCCGGTACTTGTGGTTCGGACTGTCTCCAACCAGCCATAATGTTGTGAGAGTGAAATGATGTCTAAGTCCAGCTTTGGTACATTAGAAGCAACTCTCAAACATAACCTAAGCGTTTTTCGAAGCTACTTTTTGGCTAACTTCTTATACGAAGGTCTAGGAGCTCTGAAAATGAACGTGCGCGTCTTTCACTCTTCCCGAGGGACTTAGAAGAATTTTGTGATATTTTTTATTAAAATGGTGTATAAGGGTATATATATATAAATATATTTTATGCACTGTATATGAGCTGGCGATTTCTAAGTCTGTGGTTCCGAGAGGGGGTAACCAGGCTCACTAATAAAGGTCAAGCCACTTGGCTGCCAGAATGCCCTGCTTCAGCACAGACCAGAAAGGCATTGTGATAAGCGTATCCCCGGTATAGTCAGGGGTTAATGGGTGTCGTCCCCGTCCCCCCAGTATACGCCCAGAACCATGGACCCGGTACTTGTGGTTCGGATTGTCTCCAACCAGCCATAATGTTGTGAGAGTGAAATTATGTCTAAGTCCAGCTTTGGTACATTAGAAGCAACTCTCAAACTTAACCTAAGCGTTTTTCGAAGCTACTTTTTGGCTAACTTCTTATAGGAAGGTCTAGCAGCTCTGAAAATGAACGTGCGCATCTTTCACTCTTCCCGAGGGACTTAGAAGAATTTTGTGATATTTTTTATTAAAATGGTGTATAAGGGTATATATATAATTATATTTTATGCACTGTATATGAGCTGGCGATTTCTAAGTCTGTGGTTCCGAGAGGGGGTAACCAGGCTCACTAATAAAAGTCAAGCCACTTGGCTGCCAGAATGCCCTGCTTCAGCACAGACCAGAAAGGCATTGAGATAAGCGTATCCCCGGTATAGTCAGGGGTTAATGGGAGTCGTCCCCGTCCCCCCAGTATACGCCCAGAACCATGGACCCGGTACTTGTGGTTCGGACTGTCTCCAACCAGCCATAATGTTGTGAGAGTGAAATTATGTCTAAGTCCAGCTTTGGTACATTAGAAGCAACTCTCAAACTTAACCTAAGCGTTTTTCGAAGCTACTTTTTGGCTAACTTCTTATAGGAAGGTCTAGGAGCTCTGAAAATGAACGTGCGCGTCTTTCACTCTTCCCGAGGGACTTAGAATAATTTTGTGATATTTTTTATTAAAATGGTGTATAAGGGTATATATATAAATATATTTAATGCACTGTATATGAGCTGGCGATTTCTAAGTCTGTGGTTCCGAGAGGGGGTAACCAGGCTCACTAATAAAGCCACTTGGCTGCCAGAATGCCCTGCTTCCTCTCACTGTCTCACACACACGATGCACAACTATCTCTCACTCCCTGACACACACATGATGCACAGCTATCTCTCCCTTTCACACACACACAATGCACAGCTATCTCTCCCTGTCACACACACACATGATGCACAGCTATCTCTCACTCCCTGCCACACACACACACGATGCACAGCTATCTCTCTCTGTCACACACACACGATGCACAGCTATCTCTCCCTGTCTCACACACACGATGCACTGCTATCTCTCCCTGTCACACACACACGATGCACAGCTATCTCTCCCTGTCACACACACGATGCACATCTATCTCTCCCTGTCACACACACACAATGCACAGCTATCTCACTGTCACACACACACACACGATGCAAAGCTATCTATCACTCCCTGAAACACTCACACGATGCACAGCTATCTCTCACTCCCTGACACACACAAGATTCACAACTATCTCTCACTCCTTGACACACACACACACACACACACACGATGAACAGCTATCTCTCTCTGTCACACACACACGATGCACAGCTATCTCTCACTGTCACACACAATGCACAGCTATCTCTCCCTGTCACACACACATGATGCACAGCTATCTCTCACTCCCTGACACACACACGATGCACAGCTATCTCTCCCTGTCACACACACGATGCACATCTATCTCTCCCTGTCACACACACACAATGCACAGCTAACTCTCACTGTCACACTCACACAATGCACAGCTATCTCACTGTCACACACACACACGATGCACAGCTATCTATCACTCCCTGAAACACTCACACGATGCACAGCTATCTCTCACTCCCTGACACACACAAGATTCACAACTATCTCTCACTCCTTGACACACACACACACACGATGAACAGCTATCTCTCTCTGTCACACACACACACGATGCACAGCTATCTCTCACTGTCACACACAATGCACAGCTATCTCTCCCTGTCACACACACATGATGCACAGCTATCTCTCACTCCCTGACACACACACGATGCACAGCTATCTCTCCCTGTCAAACACACACAATGCACAGCTATCTCTCCCTGTCACACACACACGATGCACAGCTATCTATCACTGTCACACACACACACGATGCACAGCTATCTCTCACTGTCACACACACATGATGCACAGCTATCTCTCACTGTCACACACACACGATGCACAGCTATCTCTCCCTGTCACACACACACACACACATGATGCACAGCTATCTCTCCCTGTCACACGCACACGATGCATAGCTAACTCTCACTGTCACACACAGACACGATGCACAGCTATCTCTCACTGTCACACACACACGATGCACAGCTATCTATCACTGTCACACACGATGCACAGCTATCTCTCACTCCCTGACACACACACGATACACAGCTATCTCTCCCTGTCACACACACGATGCACAGCTATCTCTCACTCCCTGACACACACACGATGCACAGCTAACTCTCCCTGTCACACACACACACGATGCACAGCTATCTCTCACTGTCACACACACACACGATGCACAGCTATCTCTCACTGTCACACACACGATGCACAGCTATCTCTCACTGTCACACACACACATGATGCACAGCTATCTCTCCCTGTCACACACACACACACACACGATGCACAGCTATCTTTCACTGTCACACACACACGATGCACAGCTATTTCTCACTGTCACACACACACATGATGCACAGCTATCTCTCCCTGTCACACACACACGATGCACAGCTATCTCTCACTGTCACACACACGATGCACAATTATCTCTCACTCCGTCACACATGAGGCACAGCTATCTCTCACTCCCTGTCACACACAAGGCACAGCTATCTCTCACTCCCTGTCAAACATGAGGCACAGTTATCTCTCCCTCCCTGTCACACACGAGGCACAGTGATCTGTGCTGATTATTGAGTGACAGCTGCTCCGCCTGCAACAAAACTCGCTAATTAAAGAGAAGCATCTGGCTCAGCGGAGAGATCCTCGGCCCCTCACTCATTGCCCCGGGGGGCGGCCCGGGGTACGTCAGGCACTGCCACCTGCCAATATGTAACACCAGCATCTAATATAGAGCAGGGCCGAGTATCATTCCTGCAGGAATTCCTCTCCTGGATACTTAACCCCTTTTGTGATATACTGTAGAGGCCATAGTCCCATTGCGAACGTTAATGCGGGGTATGCCTGTGTAACTCAGGCCTGTTAGCTTAGTCCCATTGCGTACGTTAATGCGGGGAATGCCTTTAGTTACTCAGGCCTGTTAGCTTTGTCCCATTGCGTACGTTAATGCGGGGTATGCCTTTAGTTACTCAGGCCTGTTAGCTTTGTCCCATTGCGTACATTAATGCGGGGAATGCCTTTAGTTACTCAGGCCTATTAGATTGTCCCATTGCGTACGTTAATGCGGGGTATGCCTGTGTTACTCAAGCCTGTTAGCTTAGTCCCATTGCGTACGTTAATGCGGGGTATGCCTGTGTTACTCAGGCCTGTTAGCTTTGTCCCATTGCGTACGTTAATGCGGGGTATGCCTTTAGTTACTCAGGCCTGTTAGCTTTGTCCCATTGCGTACATTAATGTGGGGTATGCCTGTAGTAACTCAGGCCTGTTAGCTTAGTCCCATTGCGTACGTTAATGCGGGGTATGCCTGTAGTTACTCAGGCCTGTTAGCTTAGTCCCATTGCGTACGTTAATGCGGGGTATGCCTGTGTTACTCAGGCCTGTTAGCCTAGTCCCATTGCGTACGTTACTGCGGGGTATGCCTGTGTTACTCAGGCCTGTTAGCTTAGTCCCATTGCGTACGTTAATGCGGGTGTGCCTGTAGTTACTCAGGCCTGAGAGAGAAAGAAGTAACCCCTGCCTCACCCCATAGTAACCCCTGCCTCACCCCATAGTAACCCCTGCCTCACCCCATAGTAACCCCAGCCTCACCCCATAGTAACCCCTGCCGCACCCCATAGTAACCCCTGCCTCACCCCATAGTAACCCCTGCCTCACCCCATAGTTACCCCTGCCTCACCCCATAGTAACCCCTGCCTCACCCCATAGTAACCCCTGCCTCACCCCATAGTAACCCCTGCCTCACCCCATAGTAACCACTGCCTCACACCATAGTAACCCCTGCCGCACCCCATAGTAACCCCTGCCTCACCCCATAGTAACCCCTGCCTCACCCCATAGTAACCCCTGCCTCACTCCATTTTAACCCCTGCCGCACACCATATTAACCCCTGCCTCACCCCATATTAACTCCTGCTTCACCCCATAGTAACCCCTGCCTCACCCCATAGTAAACCCTGCCTCACCCCATAGTAACCCCTACCTCACCCCACAGTAACCCCTGCCTCACCCCATAGTAACTCCAGCCTCACACCATAGTAACCCCTGCCGCACCCCATAGTAACCCCTGCCTCACCCCATAGTAACCCTTGCCTCACCCCATAGTAACCCCTGCCGCACCCCATAGTAACCCCTGCCTCACCCCATAGTAACCCCTGCCTCACCCCATAGTAACCCCTGCCTCACCCCATATTAACTCCTGCTTCACCCCATAGTAACCCCTGCCTCACCCCATAGTAAACCCTGCCTCACCCCATAGTAACCCCTGCCTCACCCCATAGTAACCCCTGCCTCATCCCATAGTAACCCCTGCCTCACAACATATTAACCCCTGCCTCACCCCATAGTAAACCCCGCCTCAACCCATAGTAACCCCTGCCTCACCCAATATTAACCCCGCCTCACCCCATACTAAACCCTGCCTCACCCCATATTAACCCCTGCTTCACCCCATAGTAACCCCTGCCTCACCCCATAGTAACCCCTGCCTCACCCCATAGTAACCCCTGCCTCACCCCATATTAAACCCTGCCTCACCCCATAGTAAACCCTGCCTCACCCCATAGTAAACCCTGCCTCACCCCATAGTAACCCCTGCCTCACCCCATATTAACCCCTGTTTCACCCCATATTAACCCCTGCCTCACCACATATTAACCCCTGCCTCACCCCATAGTAAACCCTGCCTCACCCCATAGTAAAGCATGCCTCACCCCATAGTAACCCCTGCCTCACCCCATATCAACCCCTGCCTCACCCCATAGTAACCCCTGCCTCACCCCATAGTAACCCCTGCCTCACCCCATAGTAAACCTGCCTCACCCCATAGTAACCCCTGCCTCACCCCATATAACCCCTGCCTCATCCCATAGTAACCCCTGCCTCACACCATATTAACCCCTGCCTCACCCCATAGTAACCCCTGCCTCACCCCATAGTAAACCCTGCCTCACCCCATAGTAACCCCTGCCTCACCCCATAGTAACCCCTGCCTCACCCCACAGTAACCCCTGCCGCACCCCATAGTAACCCCTGCCGCACCCCATAGAAACCCCTGCCTCACCCCATAGTAACCCCTGCCTCACCCCATAGTAACCCCTGCCTCACCCCATAGTAACCCCTGCCTCACACCATAGTAACCCCTGCCGCACCCTATAGTAACCCCTGCCGCACCCCCTAGTTACCCCTGCCGCACCCCCTAGTAACCCTTGCCTCACCCCATAGTAACCCTTGCCTCACCCCATATTAACCCCTGCCGCACCCCATAGTAACCCCTGCCTCACCCATAGTAACCCCTGCCTCACCCCATAGTAACCCCTGCCTCACCACATATTAACTCCTGCTTCACCCCATAGTAACCCCTGCCTCACCCCATAGTAACCCCTGCCTCATCCCATAGTAACCCCTGCCTCACGCCATAGTAACCCCTGTCTCACCCCATAGTAACCCCTGCCTCACCCCACAGTAACCCCTGCCTCACCCCATATTCACCCCTGCCTCACCCCATATTAACCCCTGCCTCACCCCATCGAAACCCCTGCCTCACCTCATAATAACCCCTGCCTCACTGGCCTCTACAGTATATCACAAAAGGGGTTAAGTCTCCAGGAGAGGAATCCCTGCAGGAATGATACTCGGCCCTGCTCTATATTAGATGCTGGTGTTACATATTGGCAGGTGGCAGTGCCTGACGTACCCGGGCTGCCCCCCGGGGCAATGAGTGAGCTCTCTCTCTCTGCGCTCTCTCTCTCTGCGCTCTTTCTTTCTCTCTCTGCGCACTTTCTTTCTCTCTCTGCGCTCTTTCTTTCTCTCTGCGCTCTTTCTTTCTCTCTGCGCACTTTCTTTCTCTCTCTCTGCGCACTTTCTTTCTCTCTCTCTGCGCTTTTTCTCACTCTCTGCGCTCTTTCTTTCTCTCTGCGCTCTCTCTCTCTGCGCTCTCTCCCTCTCTGCGCTCTTTCTTTCTCTCTCTGCGCTCTTTCTTTCTCTCTCTGCGCTCTTTCTTTCTCTCTCTGCGCTCTTTCTTTTTCTCTGCACTCTTACTTTCTTTCTCTCTGCGTTCTTTCTCTCTCTCTGCGCTCTTTCTCTCTCTCTGTGCTCTTTCTTTCTCTCTGCACTCTTTCTCTCTCTGCGCTCTTTCTTTCTCTTTCTCTCTCTGCGCTCTTAATCTCTCTCTGCGCTCTTTCTCTCTCTCTCTGCGCTCTTTCTCTCTCTCTCTGCGCTCTTTCTCTCTCTCTCTCTGCGCTCTCTCTTTCTCTCTCTGCGCTCTTTCTTACTCTTTCTCTCTCTGCATTCTCTCTCTCTGCGCTCTTTCTTTCTTTCTCTCTGCGCTCTTTCATTCTTTCTCTCTGCGCTCTTTTTTTCTCTTTGCGCTCTTTCTTTCTCTCTGCGCTCTTTCTCTCTCTCTCTCTGCGCTCTTTCTTTCTCTCTGCGCTCTTTCTCTCTCTGCGCACTTTCTCTCTCTGCGCTCTTTCTCTCTCTGCACTCTTTCTTTCTCTTTCTCTCTCTCTGCGCTCTTTCTCTTTCTCTCTGCGCTCTTTCTCTCTCTCTCTCTGCGCTCTTTCTTTCTCTTTCTCTCTCTGCGCTCTTTCTTTCTCTCTCTGCGCTCTTTCTTTCTCTCTCTGCGCTCTTTCTTTCTCTCTCTGCGCTCTTTCTTTCTCTCTCTCTGCGCTCTTTCCTTTCTCTCTCTGCGCTCTTTCTTTCTCTCTCTCTGCGCTGTTTCTTTCTCTCTCTCTGCGCTGTTTCTTTCTCTCTGCGCACTTTCTTTCTCTCTCTCTGCGCTCTTTCTCTCTCTGCGCTCTTTCTTTCTCTCTCTGCGCTCTTTCTTTCTCTTTCTCTCTCTCTGCGCTCTTTCTCTCTCTCTCTGCGCTCTTTCTCTCTCTCTCTCTGCGCTCTTTCTTTCTCTTTCTCTCTCTGCGCTCTTTCTTTCTCTCTCTGCGCTCTTTCTTTCTCTCTCTGCGCTCTTTCTTTCTCTCTCTGCGCTCTTTCTTTCTCTCTCTCTGCGCTCTTTCCTTTCTCTCTCTGCGCTCTTTCTTTCTCTCTCTCTGCGCTGTTTCTTTCTCTCTCTCTGCGCTCTTTCTTTCTCTCTGCGCACTTTCTTTCTCTCTCTCTGCGCTCTTTCTCTCTCTGCGCTCTTTCTTTCTCTCTCTGCGCTCTTTCTTTCTCTCTCTGCGCTCTTTCCTTTCTCTCTCTGCGCTCTTTCTTTCTCTCTCTCTGCGCTTTTTCTTTCTCTCTCTGCGCTCTTTCTTTCTCTCTCTCTGCGCTCTTTCTTTCTCTCTCTCTGCGCTCTTTCTTTCTCTCTGTGCACTTTCTTTCTCTCTCTCTGCGCTCTTTCTCTCTCTCTGCGCTCTTTCTTTCTCTCTGCGCTCTCTCTCTCTGCGCTCTCTCTCTCTCTGCACTCTTTCTTTCTCTCTCTGCGCTCTTTCTTTCTCTCTCTGCACTCTTCCTTTCTCTCTCTCTGCGCTCTTCCTTTCTCTCTCTCTGCGCTCTTTCTTTCTCTCTCTCTGCGCTCTTTCTTTCTCTCTCTGCGCTCTTTCTTTCTTTCTCTCTCTGCGCTCTTTCTTCCTCTCTCTCTCTGCGCTCTTTCTTCCTCTCTCTCTCTGCGCTCATTCTCTCTCTCTCTGAGCTCTTTCTTTCTCTCTCTCTGCGCTCTTTCTTTCTCTCTCTCTGCGCTCTTTCTTTCTCTCTCTGCGCTCTTTCTTTCTTTCTCTCTGCGCTCTTTCTCTCTCTCTCTGTGCTCTTTCTTTCTCTCTCTCTGCGCTCTTTCTTTCTCTCTCTCTGCGCTCTTTCTTTCTCTCTCTGCGCTCTTTCTTTCTCTCTCTGCACTCTTTCTTTCTCTCTCTCTCTGCGCCCTTTCTTTCTCTCTGCGCTCTTTCTCTCTCACTCTCTGCGCTCTTTCTTTCTCTCTCTGCGCTCTTTCTTTCTCTCTCTGTGCTATTTCTTTCTCTCTCTGCGCTCTTTCTTTCTCTCCCTCTGCGCTCTTTGTCTCTCTCTGCGCTTTTTCTTTCTCTATCTCTGTGCTCTTTCTTTCTCTCTCTCTGCGCTCCTTACTTTCTCTCTGCGCTCTCTCTCTCTGCGCTCTCTCTCTCTCTGCACTCTTTCTTTCTCTCTCTGCGCTCTTTCTTTCTCTCTCTGCGCTCTTTCTTTTTCTCTGCACTCTTACTTTCTTTCTCTCTGCGTTCTTTCTCTCTCTCTGCGCTCTTTCTCTCTCTCTCTGCGCTCTTTCTTTCTCTCTCTGCGCTCTTTCTTTCTCTCTGCGCTCTTTCTTTCTCTCTCTCTGCGTTCTTTCTCTCTCTCTGCGCTTTTTCTCTCTCTCTCTGCGCTCTTTCTTTCTCTCTGCGCTCTTTCTCTCTCTGCGCTCTTTCTCTCTCTGCGCTCTTTCTTTCTCTTTCTCTCTCTGCGCTCTTAATCTCTCTCTGCGCTCTTTCTCTCTCTCTCTGCGCTCTTTCTCTCTCTCTCTCTGCGCTCTCTCTTTCTCTCTCTGCGCTCTTTCTTACTCTTTCTCTCTCTGCGTTCTCTCTCTCTGCGCTCTTTCTTTCTCTCTGCGCTCTTTCATTCTTTCTCTCTGCGCTCTTTTTTTCTCTCTTTGCGCTCTTTCTTTCTCTCTGCGCTCTTTCTTTCTCTCTCTGCGCTCTTTCTTTCTCTCTGCGCTCTTTCTCTCTCTGCGCACTTTCTCTCTCTGCGCTCTTTCTCTCTCTGCGCTCTTTCTTTCTCTTTCTCTCTCTCTGCGCTCTTTCTCTCTCTCTCTGCGCTCTTTCTCTCTCTCTCTCTGCGCTCTTTCTTTCTCTTTCTCTCTCTGCGCTCTTTCTTTCTCTCTCTGCGCTCTTTCTTTCTCTCTCTGCGCTCTTTCTTTCTCTCTCTCTGCGCTCTTTCCTTTCTCTCTCTGCGCTCTTTCTTTCTCTCTCTCTGCGCTGTTTCTTTCTCTCTCTCTGCGCTCTTTCTTTCTCTCTGCGCACTTTCTTTCTCTCTCTCTGCGCTCTTTCTCTCTCTCTGCGCTCTTTCTTTCTCTCTGCGCTCTCTCTCTCTGCGCTCTCTCTCTCTCTGCACTCTTTCTTTCTCTCTCTGCGCTCTTTCTTTCTCTCTCTGCACTCTTCCTTTCTCTCTCTCTGCGCTCTTCCTTTCTCTCTCTCTGCGCTCTTTCTTTCTCTCTCTCTGCGCTCTTTCTCTCTCTCTGCGCTCTTTCTCTCTCTCTGCGCTCTTTCTCTCTCTCTGCGCTCTTTCTTTCTCTCTCTGCGCTCTTTCTTTCTCTCTCTGTGCTCTTTCTTTCTTTCTCTCTCTGCGCTCTTTCTTCCTCTCTCTCTCTGCGCTCTTTCTTTCTCTCTCTCTGCGCTTTTTCTTTCTCGCTCTGCGCTCTTTCTTTCTCTCTCTCTGCGCTCTTTCTTTCTCTCTCTCTGCGCTCTTTCTTTCTCTCTGTGCACTTTCTTTCTCGTTCTCTGCGCTCTTTCTCTCTCTCTGCGCTCTTTCTTTCTCTCTGCGCTCTCTCTCTCTGCGCTCTCTCTCTCTCTGCACTCTTTCTTTCTCTCTCTGCGCTCTTTCTTTCTCTCTCTGCACTCTTCCTTTCTCTCTCTCTGCGCTCTTCCTTTCTCTCTCTCTGCGCTCTTTCTTTCTCTCTCTCTGCGCTCTTTCTCTCTCTCTGCGCTCTTTCTTTCTCTCTCTGCGCTCTTTCTTTCTCTCTCTGCGCTCTTTCTTTCTTTCTCTGCGCTCTTTCTTCCTCTCTCTCTCTGCGCTCTTTCTTTCTCTCTCTCTGCGCTCATTCTCTCTCTCTCTGAGCTCTTTCTTTCTCTCTCTGCGCTCTTTCTTTCTTTCTCTCTGCGCTCTTTCTCTCTCTCTCTGTGCTCTTTCTTTCTCTCTCTCTGCGCTCTTTCTTTCTCTCTCTGCGCTCTTTCTTTCTCTCTCTGCGCTCTTTCTTTCTCTCTCTGCACTCTTTCTTTCTCTCTCTCTCTGCGCCCTTTCTTTCTCTCTGCGCTCTTTCTCTCTCACTCTCTGCGCTCTTTCTTTCTCTCTCTGCGCTCTTTCTTTCTCTCTCTGCACTATTTCTTTCTCTCTCTGCGCTCCTTCTTTCTCTCTGCGCTCTCTCTCTCTGCGCTCTCTCTCTTTCTGCACTCTTTCTTTCTCTCTCTGCGCTCTTCCTTTCTCTCTCTGCGCTCTTCCTTTCTCTCTCTTTGCGCTCTTTCTTTCTCTCTCTCTGCGCTCTTTCTCTCTCTCTGCGCTCTTTCTCTCTCTCTGCGCTCTTTCTTTCTCTCTCTGCGCTCTTTCTTTCTCTCTCTGCGCTCTTTCTTTCTTTCTCTCTCTGCGCTCTTTCTTCCTCTCTCTCTCTGCGCTCTTTCTTTCTCTCTCTCTGCGCTCTTTCTTTCTCTCTCTCTGCGCTCTTACTTTCTCTCTCTCTGCGCTCTTTCTCTCTGCGCTCTTTCTTTCTCTCTGCACACTTTCTTTCTCTCTCTCTGCGCTCTTTCTCTCTCTGCGCTCTTTCTTTCTCTCTGCGCTCTCTCTCTCTGCGCTCTCTCTCTGCGCTCTTTCTTTCTCTCTCTGCGCTCTTTCTCTCTCTCTCTCTGCGCTCTTTCTTTCTCTGTCTCTGCGCTCTTTCTTTCTCTCTCTCTGCGCTCTTTCTTTCTCTCTCTGCGCTCTTTCTTTCTCTCTCTCTCTGCGCCCTTTCTTTCTCTCTGCGCTCTTTCTCTCTCACTCTCTGCGCTCTTTCTTTCTCTCTCTGCGCTCTTTCTTTCTCTCTCTGCGCTATTTCTTTCTCTCTCTGCGCTCTTTCTTTCTCTCTCTGCGCTCTTTGTCTCTCTCTGCGCTTTTTCTTTCTCTCTCTCTGCGCTCTTTCTTTCTCTCTCTCTGCGCTCTTTCTTTCTCTCTGCGCACTTTCTTTCTCTCTCTCTGCACTCTTTCTCTCTCTCTGCGCTCTTTCTTTCTCTCTGCGCTCTCTCTCTGCGCTCTCTCTCTCTCTGCACTCTTTCTTTCTCTCTCTGCACTCTTTCTTTCTCTCTCTGCGCTCTTCCTTTCTCTCTCTCTGCGCTCTTTCTTTCTCTCTCTCTGCGCTCTTTCTCTCTCTCTGCGCTCTCTCTCTCTCTGCGCTGTTTCTTTCTTTCTCTCTCTGCGCTCTTTCTTTCTCTCTCTCTGCGCTCTTTCTTTCTCTCTCTGCGCTCTTTCTTTCTCTCTGCGCACTTTCTTTCTCTCTCTCTGCGCTCTTTCTCTCTCTCTGCGCTCTTTCTTTCTCTCTCTCTGCACTCTTCCTTTCTCTCTCTCTGCGCTCTTCCTTTCTCTCTCTCTGCGCTCTTTCTTTCTCTCTCTCTGCGCTCTTTCTCTCTCTCTGCGCTCTTTCTCTCTCTATGCGCTCTTTCTTTCTTTCTCTCTCTGCGCTCTTTCTTTCTCTCTCTGCGCTCTTTCTTTCTCTCTGCGCACTTTCTTTCTCTCTCTCTGCGCTCTTTCTCTCTCTCTGCGCTCTTTCTTTCTCTCTGCGCTCTCTCTCTCTGCGCTCTCTCTCTCTCTGCACTCTTTCTTTCTCTCTCTGCACTCTTTCTTTCTCTCTCTCTGCACTCTTCCTTTCTCTCTCTCTGCGCTCTTCCTTTCTCTCTCTCTGCGCTCTTTCTTTCTCTCTCTGCGCTCTTTCTTTCTTTCTCTCTCTGCACTCTTTCTTCCTCTCTCTCTCTGCGCTCTTTCTTTCTCTCTCTCTGCGCTCATTCTCTCTCTCTCTGAGCTCTTTCTTTCTCTCTCTGCGCTCTTTCTTTCTTTCTCTCTGCGCTCTTTCTCTCTCTCTCTGCGCTCTTTCTCTCTCTCTGCGCTCTTTCTCTCTCTCTCTGCGCTCTTTCTCTCTCTCTGCGCTCTTTCTTTCTCTTTCTCTCCCTGCGCTCTCTCTCTGCGCTCTTTCTTTCTCTCTGCGCTCTTTCTTTCTTTCTCTCTGCGCTCTTTTTTTCTCTCTTTGCGCTTTCTTTCTTTCTCTCTCTGCGCTCTTTCTTTCTCTCACTCTGCGCTCTTTCTTTCTCTCTGCGCTCTTTCTCTCTCTGCGCACTTTCTCTCTCTGCGCTCTTTCTCTCTCTGCGCTCTTTCTTTCTCTTTCTCTCTCTCTGCGCTCTTTCTCTCTCTATCTCTGCGCTATTTCTCTCTCTCTCTGCGCTCTTTCTTTCTCTCTCTCTGCGCTCTTTCTTTCTCTCTCTGCGCTCTTTCTTTCTCTCTCTGCAATCTTTCTCTCTCTCTGCGCCTTTTCTTTCTCTCTGCGCTCTTTCTCTCTCACTCTCTGCGCTCTTTCTTTCTCTCTCTGCGCTCTTTCTTTCTCTCTCTGCGCTATTTCTTTCTCTCTCTGCGCTCTTTCTTTCTCTCTCTCTGCGCTCTTTCTTTCTCTCTGCGCTCTCTCTCTCTGCGCTCTCTCTCTCTCTCTGCACTCTTTCTTTCTCTCTCTGCGCTCTTTCTTTCTCTCTCTGCGCTCTTCCTTTCTCTCTCTCTGCGCTCTTTCTTTCTCTCTCTCTGCGCTCTTTCTCTCTCTCTGCGCTCTTTCTCTCTGCGCTCTCTCTCTCTCTCTGCACTCTTTCTTTCTCTCTCTGCGCTCTTTCTTTCTCTCTCTGCGCTCTTCCTTTCTCTCTCTCTGCGCTCTTTCTTTCTCTCTCTCTGCGCTCTTTCTCTCTCTCTGCGCTCTTTCTCTCTCTCTGCGCTCTTTCTTTCTCTCTCTGCGCTCTTTCTTTCTCTCTCTGCGCTCTTTCTTTCTTTCTCTCTCTGCGCTCTTTCTTCCTCTCTCTCTCTCTGCGCTCTTTCTTTCTCTCTCTCTGCGCTCTTTCTTTCTCTCTCTGCGCTCTTTCTTTCTCTCTCTGCGCTCTTTCTTTCTCTCTCTCTGCGCTCTTACTTTCTCTCTCTCTGCGCTCTTTCTCTCTGCGCTCTTTCTTTCTCTCTGCACACTTTCTTTCTCTCTCTCTGCGCTCTCTCTCTCTCTGCGCTCTATCTTTCTCTCTGCGCTCTCTCTCTCTGCGCTCTTTCTTTCTCTCTCTGCGCTCTTTCTCTCTCTCTGCACTCTTTCTTTCTCTCTCTCTGCGCTCTTTCTTTCTCTCTCTCTGCGCTCTTTCTTTCTCTCTCTGCGCTCTTTCTTTCTCTCTCTCTCTGCGCCCTTTCTTTCTCTCTGCGCTCTTTCTCTCTCACTCTCTGCGCTCTTTCTTTCTCTCTCTGCGCTCTTTCTTTCTCTCTCTGCGCTATTTCTTTCTCTCTCTGCGCTCTCTTTCTCTCTCTCTGCGCTCTTTGTCTCTCTCTGCGCTTTTTCTTTCTCTCTCTCTGCGCTCTTTCTTTCTCTCTCTCTGCGCTCTTTCTTTCTCTCTGCGCACTTTCTTTCTCTCTCTCTCTGCACTCTTTCTCTCTCTCTGCGCTCTTTCTTTCTCTCTGCGCTCTCTCTCTGCGCTCTCTCTCTCTCTGCACTCTTTCTTTCTCTCTCTGCACTCTTTCTTTCTCTCTCTGCACTCTTTCTTTCTCTCTCTGCGCTCTTCCTTTCTCTCTCTCTGCGCTCTTTCTTTCTCTCTCTCTGCGCTCTTTCTCTCTCTCTGCGCTCTTTCTCTCTCTCTGCGCTCTTTCTTTCTCTCTCTGCGCTCTTTCTTTCTCTCTCTGCGCTCTTTCTTTCTTTCTCTCTCTGCGCTCTTTCTTCCTCTCTCTCTCTGCGCTCTTCCTTTCTCTCTCTCTGCGCTCTTTCTTTCTCTGCGCTCTTTCTTTCTCTCTGCGCACTTTCTTTCTCTCTCTCTGCGCTCTTTCTCTCTCTGCGCTCTTTCTTTCTCTCTGCGCTCTCTCTCTCTGCGCTCTCTCTCTCTCTGCACTCTTTCTTTCTCTCTCTGCACTCTTTCTTTCTCTCTCTCAACTCTTCCTTTCTCTCTCTGCACTCTTCCTTTCTCTCTCTCTGCGCTCTTCCTTTCTCTCTCTCTGCGCTCTTTCTTTCTCTCTCTCTGCGCTCTTTCTCTCTCTCTGCGCTCTTTCTCTCTCTCTGCGCACTTTCTTTCTCTCTCTCTGCACTCTTTCTCTCTCTCTGCGCTCTTTCTTTCTCTCTGCGCTCTCTCTCTCTCTGCACTCTTTCTTTCTCTCTCTGCACTCTTTCTTTCTCTCTCTGCGCTCTTCCTTTCTCTCTCTCTGCGCTCTTTCTTTCTCTCTCTCTGCGCTCTTTCTCTCTCTCTGCGCTCTATCTTTCTTTCTTTCTCTGCGCTCTTTCTTCCTCTCTCTCTCTGCGCTCTTTCTTTCTCTCTCTCTGCGATCTTTCTTTCTCTCTCTGCGCTCTTTCTTTCTCTCTGCGCACTTTCTTTCTCTCTCTCTGCGCTCTTTCTCTCTCTCTGCGCTCTTTCTTTCTCTCTGCACTCTCTCTCTCTGCGCTCTCTCTCTCTCTGCACTCTTTCTTTCTCTCTCTGCACTCTTTCTTTCTCTCTCTCTGCACTCTTCCTTTCTCTCTCTCTGCGCTCTTCCTTTCTCTCTCTCTGCGCTCTTTCTTTCTCTCTCTCTGCGCTCTTTCTCTCTCTCTGCGCTCTTTCTCTCTCTCTGCGCTCTTTCTTTCTCTCTCTGCGCTCTTTCTTTCTCTCTCTGCGCTCTTTCTTTCTCTCTCTGCGCTCTTTCTTTCTCTCTCTATGCGCTCTTTCTTTCTTTCTCTCTCTGCGCTCTTTCTTTCTCTCTCTGCGCTCTTTCTTTCTCTCTGCGCACTTTCTTTCTCTCTCTCTGCGCTCTTTCTCTCTCTCTGCGCTCTTTCTTTCTCTCTGCGCTCTCTCTCTCTGCGCTCTCTCTCTCTCTGCACTCTTTCTTTCTCTCTCTGCACTCTTTCTTTCTCTCTCTCTGCACTCTTCCTTTCTCTCTCTCTGCGCTCTTCCTTTCTCTCTCTCTGCGCTCTTTCTTTCTCTCTCTGCGCTCTTTCTTTCTTTCTCTCTCTGCACTCTTTCTTCCTCTCTCTCTCTGCGCTCTTTCTTTCTCTCTCTCTGCGCTCATTCTCTCTCTCTCTGAGCTCTTTCTTTCTCTCTCTGCGCTCTTTCTTTCTTTCTCTCTGCGCTCTTTCTCTCTCTCTCTGCGCTCTTTCTCTCTCTCTGCGCTCTTTCTCTCTCTCTCTGCGCTCTTTCTCTCTCTCTGCGCTCTTTCTTTCTCTTTCTCTCCCTGCGCTCTCTCTCTGCGCTCTTTCTTTCTCTCTGCGCTCTTTCTTTCTTTCTCTCTGCGCTCTTTTTTTCTCTCTTTGCGCTTTCTTTCTTTCTCTCTCTGCGCTCTTTCTTTCTCTCACTCTGCGCTCTTTCTTTCTCTCTGCGCTCTTTCTCTCTCTGCGCACTTTCTCTCTCTGCGCTCTTTCTCTCTCTGCGCTCTTTCTTTCTCTTTCTCTCTCTCTGCGCTCTTTCTCTCTCTATCTCTGCGCTATTTCTCTCTCTCTCTGCGCTCTTTCTTTCTCTCTCTCTGCGCTCTTTCTTTCTCTCTCTGCGCTCTTTCTTTCTCTCTCTGCAATCTTTCTCTCTCTCTGCGCCTTTTCTTTCTCTCTGCGCTCTTTCTCTCTCACTCTCTGCGCTCTTTCTTTCTCTCTCTGCGCTCTTTCTTTCTCTCTCTGCGCTATTTCTTTCTCTCTCTGCGCTCTTTCTTTCTCTCTCTCTGCGCTCTTTCTTTCTCTCTGCGCTCTCTCTCTCTGCGCTCTCTCTCTCTCTCTGCACTCTTTCTTTCTCTCTCTGCGCTCTTTCTTTCTCTCTCTGCGCTCTTCCTTTCTCTCTCTCTGCGCTCTTTCTTTCTCTCTCTCTGCGCTCTTTCTCTCTCTCTGCGCTCTTTCTCTCTGCGCTCTCTCTCTCTCTCTGCACTCTTTCTTTCTCTCTCTGCGCTCTTTCTTTCTCTCTCTGCGCTCTTCCTTTCTCTCTCTCTGCGCTCTTTCTTTCTCTCTCTCTGCGCTCTTTCTCTCTCTCTGCGCTCTTTCTCTCTCTCTGCGCTCTTTCTTTCTCTCTCTGCGCTCTTTCTTTCTCTCTCTGCGCTCTTTCTTTCTTTCTCTCTCTGCGCTCTTTCTTCCTCTCTCTCTCTGCGCTCTTTCTTTCTCTCTCTCTGCGCTCTTTCTTTCTCTCTCTGCGCTCTTTCTTTCTCTCTCTGCGCTCTTTCTTTCTCTCTCTCTGCGCTCTTACTTTCTCTCTCTCTGCGCTCTTTCTCTCTGCGCTCTTTCTTTCTCTCTGCACACTTTCTTTCTCTCTCTCTGCGCTCTCTCTCTCTCTGCGCTCTATCTTTCTCTCTGCGCTCTCTCTCTCTGCGCTCTTTCTTTCTCTCTCTGCGCTCTTTCTCTCTCTCTGCACTCTTTCTTTCTCTCTCTCTGTGCTCTTTCTTTCTCTCTCTCTGCGCTCTTTCTTTCTCTCTCTGCGCTCTTTCTTTCTCTCTCTCTCTGCGCCCTTTCTTTCTCTCTGCGCTCTTTCTCTCTCACTCTCTGCGCTCTTTCTTTCTCTCTCTGCGCTCTTTCTTTCTCTCTCTGCGCTATTTCTTTCTCTCTCTGCGCTCTCTTTCTCTCTCTCTGCGCTCTTTGTCTCTCTCTGCGCTTTTTCTTTCTCTCTCTCTGCGCTCTTTCTTTCTCTCTCTCTGCGCTCTTTCTTTCTCTCTGCGCACTTTCTTTCTCTCTCTCTCTGCACTCTTTCTCTCTCTCTGCGCTCTTTCTTTCTCTCTGCGCTCTCTCTCTGCGCTCTCTCTCTCTCTGCACTCTTTCTTTCTCTCTCTGCACTCTTTCTTTCTCTCTCTGCACTCTTTCTTTCTCTCTCTGCGCTCTTCCTTTCTCTCTCTCTGCGCTCTTTCTTTCTCTCTCTCTGCGCTCTTTCTCTCTCTCTGCGCTCTTTCTCTCTCTCTGCGCTCTTTCTTTCTCTCTCTGCGCTCTTTCTTTCTCTCTCTGCGCTCTTTCTTTCTTTCTCTCTCTGCGCTCTTTCTTCCTCTCTCTCTCTGCGCTCTTCCTTTCTCTGCGCTCTTTCTTTCTCTCTGCGCACTTTCTTTCTCTCTCTCTGCGCTCTTTCTCTCTCTGCGCTCTTTCTTTCTCTGCGCTCTTTCTTTCTCTCTGCGCACTTTCTTTCTCTCTCTCTGCGCTCTTTCTCTCTCTGCGCTCTTTCTTTCTCTCTGCGCTCTCTCTCTCTGCGCTCTCTCTCTCTCTGCACTCTTTCTTTCTCTCTCTGCACTCTTTCTTTCTCTCTCTCAACTCTTCCTTTCTCTCTCTGCACTCTTCCTTTCTCTCTCTCTGCGCTCTTCCTTTCTCTCTCTCTGCGCTCTTTCTTTCTCTCTCTCTGCGCTCTTTCTCTCTCTCTGCGCTCTTTCTCTCTCTCTGCGCACTTTCTTTCTCTCTCTCTGCACTCTTTCTCTCTCTCTGCGCTCTTTCTTTCTCTCTGCGCTCTCTCTCTCTCTGCACTCTTTCTTTCTCTCTCTGCACTCTTTCTTTCTCTCTCTGCGCTCTTCCTTTCTCTCTCTCTGCGCTCTTTCTTTCTCTCTCTCTGCGCTCTTTCTCTCTCTCTGCGCTCTATCTTTCTTTCTTTCTCTGCGCTCTTTCTTCCTCTCTCTCTCTGCGCTCTTTCTTTCTCTCTCTCTGCGATCTTTCTTTCTCTCTCTGCGCTCTTTCTTTCTCTCTGCGCACTTTCTTTCTCTCTCTCTGCGCTCTTTCTCTCTCTCTGCGCTCTTTCTTTCTCTCTGCACTCTCTCTCTCTGCGCTCTCTCTCTCTCTGCACTCTTTCTTTCTCTCTCTGCACTCTTTCTTTCTCTCTCTCTGCACTCTTCCTTTCTCTCTCTCTGCGCTCTTCCTTTCTCTCTCTCTGCGCTCTTTCTTTCTCTCTCTCTGCGCTCTTTCTCTCTCTCTGCGCTCTTTCTCTCTCTCTGCGCTCTTTCTTTCTCTCTCTGCGCTCTTTCTTTCTCTCTCTGCGCTCTTTCTTTCTCTCTCTGCGCTCTTTCTTTCTCTCTCTCTCTGCGCTCTTTCTTCCTCTCTCTCTCTGCGCTCTTTCTTTCTCTCTCTCTGCGCTCATTCTCTTTCTCTCTGAGCTCTTTCTTTCTCTCTCTGCGCTCTTTCTTTCTTTCTCTCTGCGCTCTTTCTCTCTCTCTCTGCGCTCTTTCTCTCTCTCTGCGCTCTTTCTCTCTCTCTCTGCGCTCTTTCTCTCTCTCTGCGCTCTTTCTTTCTCTTTCTCTCCCTGCGCTCTCTCTCTGCGCTCTTTCTTTCTCTCTGCGCTCTTTCTTTCTTTCTCTCTGCGCTCTTTTTTTCTCTCTTTGCGCTCTTTCTTTCTCTCTCTGCGCTCTTTCTCTCTCTGCGCTCTTTCTTTCTCTCTGCGCTCTTTCTCTCTCTGCGCACTTTCTCTCTCTGCGCTCTTTCTTTCTCTTTCTCTCTCTCTGCGCTCTTTCTCTCTCTCTCTCTGCGCTATTTCTCTCTCTCTCTCTGCGCTCTTTCTTTCTCTCTCTCTGCGCTCTTTCTTTCTCTCTCTCTGCGCCCTTTCTTTCTCTCTGCGCTCTTTCTCTCTCACTCTCTGCACTCTTTCTTTCTCTCTCTGCGCTCTTTCTTTCTCTCTCTGCGCTATTTCTTTCTCTCTCTCTGCGCTCTTTCTCTCTCTCTGCGCTCTTTCTTTCTCTTTCTCTCTCTCTGCGCTCTTTCTCTCTCTCTCTCTGCGCTCTTTCTTTCTCTTTCTCTCTCTGCGCTCTTTCTCTCTGCGCTCTTTCTTTCTCTCTGCGCTCTTTCTTTCTCTCTCTCTGCGCTCTTTGTCTCTCTCTGCGCTTTTTCTTTCTCTCTCTCTGCGCTCTTTCTTTCTCTCTCTCTGCACTCTTTCTTTCTCTCTGCGCACTTTCTTTCTCTCTCTCTGCACTCTTTCTCTCTCTCTGCGCTCTTTCTTTCTCTCTGCGCTCTCTCTCTGCGCTCTTTCTTTCTCTCTGCGCTCTTTCTTTCTTTCTCTCTGCGCTCTTTTTTTCTCTCTTTGCGCTCTTTCTTTCTCTCTCTGCGCTCTTTCTCTCTCTCACTCTGCGCTCTTTCTTTCTGTCTCTCTGCGCTCTTTCTTTCTCTCTCTGCGCTCTCTTTCTCTCTCTACAATCTTTCTTTCTCTCTCTCTCTGCGCCTTTTCTTTCTCTCTGCGCTCTTTCTCTCTCACTCTCTGCGCTCTTTCTTTCTCTCTCTGCGCTCTTTCTTTCTCTCTCTGCGCTATTTCTTTCTCTCTCTCTGCGCTCTTTCTCTCTCTCTGCGCTCTTTCTTTCTCTTTCTCTCTCTCTGCGCTCTTTCTCTCTCTCTCTCTGCGCTCTTTCTTTCTCTTTCTCTCTCTGCGCTCTTTCTCTCTGCGCTCTTTCTTTCTCTCTGCGCTCTTTCTTTCTCTCTCTCTGCGCTCTTTGTCTCTCTCTGCGCTTTTTCTTTCTCTCTCTCTGCGCTCTTTCTTTCTCTCTCTCTGCACTCTTTCTTTCTCTCTGCGCACTTTCTTTCTCTCTCTCTGCACTCTTTCTCTCTCTCTGCGCTCTTTCTTTCTCTCTGCGCTCTCTCTCTGCGCTCTTTCTTTCTCTCTGCGCTCTTTCTTTCTTTCTCTCTGCGCTCTTTTTTTCTCTCTTTGCGCTCTTTCTTTCTCTCTCTGCGCTCTTTCTCTCTCTCACTCTGCGCTCTTTCTTTCTGTCTCTCTGCGCTCTTTCTTTCTCTCTCTGCGCTCTCTTTCTCTCTCTACAATCTTTCTTTCTCTCTCTCTCTGCGCCTTTTCTTTCTCTCTGCGCTCTTTCTCTCTCACTCTCTGCGCTCTTTCTTTCTCTCTCTGCGCTCTATCTTTCTTTCTTTCTCTGCGCTCTTTCTTCCTCTCTCTCTCTGCGCTCTTTCTTTCTCTCTCTCTGCGATCTTTCTTTCTCTCTCTGCGCTCTTTCTTTCTCTCTGCGCACTTTCTTTCTCTCTCTCTGCGCTCTTTCTCTCTCTCTGCGCTCTTTCTTTCTCTCTGCACTCTCTCTCTCTGCGCTCTCTCTCTCTCTGCACTCTTTCTTTCTCTCTCTGCACTCTTTCTTTCTCTCTCTCTGCACTCTTCCTTTCTCTCTCTCTGCGCTCTTCCTTTCTCTCTCTCTGCGCTCTTTCTTTCTCTCTCTCTGCGCTCTTTCTCTCTCTCTGCGCTCTTTCTCTCTCTCTGCGCTCTTTCTTTCTCTCTCTGCGCTCTTTCTTTCTCTCTCTGCGCTCTTTCTTTCTCTCTCTGCGCTCTTTCTTTCTCTCTCTCTCTGCGCTCTTTCTTCCTCTCTCTCTCTGCGCTCTTTCTTTCTCTCTCTCTGCGCTCATTCTCTTTCTCTCTGAGCTCTTTCTTTCTCTCTCTGCGCTCTTTCTTTCTTTCTCTCTGCGCTCTTTCTCTCTCTCTCTGCGCTCTTTCTCTCTCTCTGCGCTCTTTCTCTCTCTCTCTGCGCTCTTTCTCTCTCTCTGCGCTCTTTCTTTCTCTTTCTCTCCCTGCGCTCTCTCTCTGCGCTCTTTCTTTCTCTCTGCGCTCTTTCTTTCTTTCTCTCTGCGCTCTTTTTTTCTCTCTTTGCGCTCTTTCTTTCTCTCTCTGCGCTCTTTCTCTCTCTGCGCTCTTTCTTTCTCTCTGCGCTCTTTCTCTCTCTGCGCACTTTCTCTCTCTGCGCTCTTTCTTTCTCTTTCTCTCTCTCTGCGCTCTTTCTCTCTCTCTCTCTGCGCTATTTCTCTCTCTCTCTCTGCGCTCTTTCTTTCTCTCTCTCTGCGCTCTTTCTTTCTCTCTCTCTGCGCCCTTTCTTTCTCTCTGCGCTCTTTCTCTCTCACTCTCTGCACTCTTTCTTTCTCTCTCTGCGCTCTTTCTTTCTCTCTCTGCGCTATTTCTTTCTCTCTCTCTGCGCTCTTTCTCTCTCTCTGCGCTCTTTCTTTCTCTTTCTCTCTCTCTGCGCTCTTTCTCTCTCTCTCTCTGCGCTCTTTCTTTCTCTTTCTCTCTCTGCGCTCTTTCTCTCTGCGCTCTTTCTTTCTCTCTGCGCTCTTTCTTTCTCTCTCTCTGCGCTCTTTGTCTCTCTCTGCGCTTTTTCTTTCTCTCTCTCTGCGCTCTTTCTTTCTCTCTCTCTGCACTCTTTCTTTCTCTCTGCGCACTTTCTTTCTCTCTCTCTGCACTCTTTCTCTCTCTCTGCGCTCTTTCTTTCTCTCTGCGCTCTCTCTCTGCGCTCTTTCTTTCTCTCTGCGCTCTTTCTTTCTTTCTCTCTGCGCTCTTTTTTTCTCTCTTTGCGCTCTTTCTTTCTCTCTCTGCGCTCTTTCTCTCTCTCACTCTGCGCTCTTTCTTTCTGTCTCTCTGCGCTCTTTCTTTCTCTCTCTGCGCTCTCTTTCTCTCTCTACAATCTTTCTTTCTCTCTCTCTCTGCGCCTTTTCTCTCTCTCTGTGCTCTTTCTCTCTCTCTGCGCTCTTTCTCTCTCTCTGCGCTCTTTCTTTCTCTCTCTGCGCTCTTTCTTTCTCTCTCTGCGCTCTTTCTTTCTCTCTCTGCGCTCTTTCTTTCTCTCTCTCTCTGCGCTCTTTCTTCCTCTCTCTCTCTGCGCTCTTTCTTTCTCTCTCTCTGCGCTCATTCTCTTTCTCTCTGAGCTCTTTCTTTCTCTCTCTGCGCTCTTTCTTTCTTTCTCTCTGCGCTCTTTCTCTCTCTCTCTGCGCTCTTTCTCTCTCTCTGCGCTCTTTCTCTCTCTCTCTGCGCTCTTTCTCTCTCTCTGCGCTCTTTCTTTCTCTTTCTCTCCCTGCGCTCTCTCTCTGCGCTCTTTCTTTCTCTCTGCGCTCTTTCTTTCTTTCTCTCTGCGCTCTTTTTTTCTCTCTTTGCGCTCTTTCTTTCTCTCTCTGCGCTCTTTCTCTCTCTGCGCTCTTTCTTTCTCTCTGCGCTCTTTCTCTCTCTGCGCACTTTCTCTCTCTGCGCTCTTTCTTTCTCTTTCTCTCTCTCTGCGCTCTTTCTCTCTCTCTCTCTGCGCTATTTCTCTCTCTCTCTCTGCGCTCTTTCTTTCTCTCTCTCTGCGCTCTTTCTTTCTCTCTCTCTGCGCCCTTTCTTTCTCTCTGCGCTCTTTCTCTCTCACTCTCTGCACTCTTTCTTTCTCTCTCTGCGCTCTTTCTTTCTCTCTCTGCGCTATTTCTTTCTCTCTCTCTGCGCTCTTTCTCTCTCTCTGCGCTCTTTCTTTCTCTTTCTCTCTCTCTGCGCTCTTTCTCTCTCTCTCTCTGCGCTCTTTCTTTCTCTTTCTCTCTCTGCGCTCTTTCTCTCTGCGCTCTTTCTTTCTCTCTGCGCTCTTCCTTTCTCTCTCTCTGCGCTCTTTCTTTCTCTCTCTCTGCGCTCTTTCTCTCTCTCTGCGCTCTTTCTCTCTCTCTGCGCTCTTTCTTTCTCTCTCTGCGCTCTTTCTTTCTCTCTCTGCGCTCTTTCTTTCTCTCTCTGCGCTCTTTCTTTCTCTCTCTCTCTGCGCTCTTTCTTCCTCTCTCTCTCTGCGCTCTTTCTTTCTCTCTCTCTGCGCTCATTCTCTTTCTCTCTGAGCTCTTTCTTTCTCTCTCTGCGCTCTTTCTTTCTTTCTCTCTGCGCTCTTTCTCTCTCTCTCTGCGCTCTTTCTCTCTCTCTGCGCTCTTTCTCTCTCTCTCTGCGCTCTTTCTCTCTCTCTGCGCTCTTTCTTTCTCTTTCTCTCCCTGCGCTCTCTCTCTGCGCTCTTTCTTTCTCTCTGCGCTCTTTCTTTCTTTCTCTCTGCGCTCTTTTTTTCTCTCTTTGCGCTCTTTCTTTCTCTCTCTGCGCTCTTTCTCTCTCTGCGCTCTTTCTTTCTCTCTGCGCTCTTTCTCTCTCTGCGCACTTTCTCTCTCTGCGCTCTTTCTTTCTCTTTCTCTCTCTCTGCGCTCTTTCTCTCTCTCTCTCTGCGCTATTTCTCTCTCTCTCTCTGCGCTCTTTCTTTCTCTCTCTCTGCGCTCTTTCTTTCTCTCTCTCTGCGCCCTTTCTTTCTCTCTGCGCTCTTTCTCTCTCACTCTCTGCACTCTTTCTTTCTCTCTCTGCGCTCTTTCTTTCTCTCTCTGCGCTATTTCTTTCTCTCTCTCTGCGCTCTTTCTCTCTCTCTGCGCTCTTTCTTTCTCTTTCTCTCTCTCTGCGCTCTTTCTCTCTCTCTCTCTGCGCTCTTTCTTTCTCTTTCTCTCTCTGCGCTCTTTCTCTCTGCGCTCTTTCTTTCTCTCTGCGCTCTTTCTTTCTCTCTCTCTGCGCTCTTTGTCTCTCTCTGCGCTTTTTCTTTCTCTCTCTCTGCGCTCTTTCTTTCTCTCTCTCTGCACTCTTTCTTTCTCTCTGCGCACTTTCTTTCTCTCTCTCTGCACTCTTTCTCTCTCTCTGCGCTCTTTCTTTCTCTCTGCGCTCTCTCTCTGCGCTCTTTCTTTCTCTCTGCGCTCTTTCTTTCTTTCTCTCTGCGCTCTTTTTTTCTCTCTTTGCGCTCTTTCTTTCTCTCTCTGCGCTCTTTCTCTCTCTCACTCTGCGCTCTTTCTTTCTGTCTCTCTGCGCTCTTTCTTTCTCTCTCTGCGCTCTCTTTCTCTCTCTACAATCTTTCTTTCTCTCTCTCTCTGCGCCTTTTCTTTCTCTCTGCGCTCTTTCTCTCTCACTCTCTGCGCTCTTTCTTTCTCTCTCTGCGCTCTTTCTTTCTCTCTCTGCGCTATTTCTTTCTCTCTCTGCGCTCTTTCTTTCTCTCTCTCTGCGCTCTTTGTCTCTCTCTGCGCTTTTTCTTTCTCTATCTCTGTGCTCTTTCTTTCTCTCTCTCTGCGCTCTTTCTTTCTCTTTCTCTCTCTCTGCGCTCTTTCTCTCTCTCTCTGCGCTATTTCTCTCTCTCTCTCTGCGCTCTTTCTTTCTCTCTCTCTGCGCTCTTTCTTTCTCTCTCTCTGCGCTCTTTCTTTCTCTCTCTGCGCTCTTTCTTTCTCTCTCTGCAATCTTTCTTTCTCTCTTTCTCTGCGCCTTTTCTTTCTCTCTGCGCTCTTTCTCTCTCACTCTCTGCGCTCTTTCTTTCTCTCTCTGCGCTCTTTCTTTCTCTCTCTCTGCGCTCTTTGTCTCTCTCTGCGCTTTTTCTTTCTCTATCTCTGTGCTCTTTCTTTCTCTCTCTCTGCACTCTTTCTTTCTCTCTCTGCGCTCTTTCTTTCTCTCTCTGCGCTCTTCCTTTCTCTCTCTCTGCGCTCTTTCTTTCTCTCTCTCTGCGCTCTTTCTCTCTCTCTGCGCTCTTTCTCTCTGCGCTCTTTCTTTCTCTCTCTGCGCTCTTTCTTTCTCTCTCTGCGCTCTTTCTTTCTTTCTCTCTCTGCGCTCTTTCTTCCTCTCTCTCTCTGCGCTCTTTCTTTCTCTCTCTGCGCTCTTTCTTTCTCTCTCTGCGCTCTTTCTTTCTCTCTCTGCGCTCTTTTTTTCTCTCTCTCTGTGCTCCTACTTTCTCTCTCTGCGCTCTTTCTCTCTGCGCTCTTTCTTTCTCTCTGCACACTTTCTTTCTCTCTCTCTGCGCTCTCTCTCTCTCTGCGCTCTATCTTTCTCTCTGCGCTCTCTCTCTCTGCGCTCTTTCTTTCTCTCTCTGCGCTGTTTCTCTCTCTCTGCGCTCTTTCTTTCTCTCTCTCTGCGCTCTTTCTTTCTCTCTCTCTGCGCTCTTTCTTTCTCTCTCTGCGCTCTTTCTTTCTCTCTCTGCGCTCTTTCTTTCTCTCTCTCTCTGCGCCCTTTCTTTCTCTCTGCGCTCTTTCTCTCTCACTCTCTGCGCTCTTTCTTTCTCTCTCTGCGCTCTTTCTTTCTCTCTCTGCGCTATTTCTTTCTCTCTCTGCGCTCTTTCTTTCTCTCTCTCTGCGCTCTTTGTCTCTCTCTGTGCTTTTTCTTTCTCTCTCTCTGCGCTCTTTCTTTCTCTCTCTCTGCGCTCTTTCTTTCTCTCTCTGCGCTCTTTCTTTCTTTCTCTCTCTGCGCTCTTTCTTCCTCTCTCTCTCTGCGCTCTTTCTTTCTCTCTCTCTGCGCTCTTTCTTTCTCTCTCTGCGCTCTTTCTTTCTCTCTCTCTGCGCTCTTTCTCTCTCTCTGCGCTCTTTCTTTCTCTCTCTCTGCGCTCTTTCTTTCTCTCTGCGCACTTTCTTTCTCTCTCTCTGCACTCTTTCTCTCTCTCTGCGCTCTTTCTTTCTCTCTGCGCTTTCTCTCTCTGCGCTCTCTCTCTCTCTGCACTCTTTCTTTCTCTCTCTGCACTCTTTCTTTCTCTCTCTGCACTCTTCCTTTCTCTCTCTGCACTCTTCCTTTCTCTCTCTCTGCGCTCTTCCTTTCTCTCTCTCTGCGCTCTTTCTTTCTCTCTCTCTGCGCTCTTTCTCTCTCTCTGCGCTCTTTCTCTCTCTCTGCGCTCTTTCTCTCTCTCTGCGCTCTTTCTTTCTCTCTCTGCGCTCTTTCTTTCTCTCTCTGCGCTCTTTCTTTCTTTCTCTCTCTGCGCTCTTTCTTCCTCTCTCTCTCTGCGCTCTTTCTTTCACTCTCTCTGCGCTCATTCTCTCTCTCTCTGAGCTCTTTCTTTCTCTCTCTGCGCTCTTTCTTTCTTTCTCTCTGCGCTCTTTCTCTCTCTCTCTCTGTGCTCTTTCTTTCTCTCTCTCTGCGCTCTTTCTTTCTCTCTCTCTGCGCTCTTTCTTTCTCTCTCTGCGCTCTTTCTTTCTCTCTCTGCGCTCTTTCTTTCTCTCTCTGCGCTCTTCCTTTCTCTCTCTCTGCGCTCTTTCTTTCTCTCTCTCTGCGCTCTTTCTCTCTCTCTGCGCTCTTTCTTTCTCTCTCTCTGCGCTCTTTCTCTCTCTCTGCGCTCTTTCTCTCTCTCTGCGCTCTTTCTCTCTCTCTGCGCTCTTTCTTTCTTTCTCTCTGCGCTCTTTCTTCCTCTCTCTCTCTGCGCTCTTCTTTCTCTCTCTCTGCGCTCTTTCTTTCTCTCTGCGCACTTTCTTTCTCTCTCTCTGCGCTCTTTCTTTCTCTCTCTCTGCGCACTTTCTTTCTCTCTGTGCTCTCTCTCTCTGCGCTCTCTCTCTCTCTCTGCACTCTTTCTTTCTCTCTCTGCACTCTTTCTTTCTCTCTCTCTGCACTCTTCCTTTCTCTCTCTCTGCGCTCTTCCTTTCTCTCTCTCTGCGCTCTTTCTTTCTCTCTCTCTGCGCTCTTTCTCTCTCTCTGCGCTCTTTCTCTGTCTCTGCGCTCTTTCTTTCTCTCTCTGCGCTCTTTCTTTCTCTCTCTGCGCTCTTTCTTTCTTTCTCTCTCTGCGCTCTTTCTTCCTCTCTCTCTCTGCGCTCTTTCTTTCTCTCTCTCTGCGCTCATTCTCTCTCTCTCTGAGCTCTTTCTTTCTCTCTCTGCGCTCTTTCTTTCTTTCTCTCTGCGCTCATTCTCTCTCTCTGCGCTCTTTCTCTCTCTCTCTGCGCTCTTTCTCTCTCTCTGCGCTCTTTCTTTCTCTTTCTCTCCCTGCGCTCTCTCTCTGCGCTCTTTCTTTCTCTCTGCGCTCTTTCTTTCTTTCTCTCTGCGCTCTTTTTTTCTCTCTTTGCGCTCTTTCTTTCTCTCTCTGCGCTCTTTCTCTCTCTGCGCTCTTTCTTTCTCTCTGCGCTCTTTCTCTCTCTGCGCACTTTCTCTCTCTGCGCTCTTTCTTTCTCTTTCTCTCTCTCTGCGCTCTTTCTCTCTCTCTCTCTGCGCTATTTCTCTCTCTCTCTCTGCGCTCTTTCTTTCTCTCTCTCTGCGCTCTTTCTTTCTCTCTCTCTGCGCTCTTTCTTTCTCTCTCTGCGCTCTTTCTTTCTCTCTCTGCAATCTTTCTTTCTCTCTCTCTCTGCGCCTTTTCTTTCTCTCTGCGCTCTTTCTCTCTCACTCTCTGCGCTCTTTCTTTCTCTCTCTGCGCTCTTTCTTTCTCTCAATGCGCTATTTCTTTCTCTCTCTGCGCTCTTTCTTTCTCTCTCTGCGCTCTTTCTTTCTCTCTCTCTCTGCGCCCTTTCTTTCTCTCTGCGCTCTTTCTCTCTCACTCTCTGCACTCTTTCTTTCTCTCTCTGCGCTCTTTCTTTCTCTCTCTGCGCTATTTCTTTCTCTCTCTGCGCTCTTTCTTTCTCTCTCTCTGCGCTCTTTGTCTCTCTCTGCGCTTTTTCTTTCTCTCTCTCTGCGCTCTTTCTTTCTCTCTGCACTCTTTCTTTCTCTCTGCGCACTTTCTTTCTATCTCTCTGCACTCTTTCTCTCTCTCTGCGCTCTTTCTTTCTCTCTGCGCTCTCTCTCTGCGCTCTTTCTTTCTCTCTGCGCTCTTTTTTTCTCTCTTTGCGCTCTTTCTTTCTCTCTCTGCGCTCTTTCTCTCTCTCACTCTGCGCTCTTTCTTTCTGTCTCTCTGCGCTCTTTCTTTCTCTCTCTCTGCGCTCTCTTTCTCTCTCTGCAATCTTTCTTTCTCTCTCTCTCTGCGCCTTTTCTTTCTCTCTGCGCTCTTTCTCTCTCACTCTCTGCGCTCTTTCTTTCTCTCTCTGCGCTCTTTCTTTCTCTCTCTGCGCTATTTCTTTCTCTCTCTGCGCTCTTTCTTTCTCTCTCTCTGCGCTCTTTGTCTCTCTCTGCGCTTTTTCTTTCTCTATCTCTGTGCTCTTTCTTTCTCTCTCTCTGCGCTCTTTCTTTCTCTTTCTCTCTCTCTGCGCTCTTTCTCTCTCTCTCTGCGCTATTTCTCTCTCTCTCTCTGCGCTCTTTCTTTCTCTCTCTCTGCGCTCTTTCTTTCTCTCTCTCTGCGCTCTTTCTTTCTCTCTCTGCGCTCTTTCTTTCTCTCTCTGCAATCTTTCTTTCTCTCTTTCTCTGCGCCTTTTCTTTCTCTCTGCGCTCTTTCTCTCTCACTCTCTGCGCTCTTTCTTTCTCTCTCTGCGCTCTTTCTCTCTCACTCTCTGCGCTCTTTCTTTCTCTCTCTCTGCGCTCTTTGTCTCTCTCTGCGCTTTTTCTTTCTCTATCTCTGTGCTCTTTCTTTCTCTCTCTCTGCGCTCTTTCTTTCTCTCTGCGCTCTCTCTGCGCTCTCTCTCTCTGCACTCTTTCTTTCTCTCTCTGCGCTCTTTATTTCTCTCTCTGCGCTCTTCCTTTCTCTCTCTCTGCGCTCTTTCTTTCTCTCTCTCTGCGCTCTTTCTCTCTCTCTGCGCTCTTTCTCTCTCTCTGCGCTCTTTCTTTCTCTCTCTGCGCTCTTTCTTTCTCTCTCTGCGCTCTTTCTTTCTTTCTCTCTCTGCGCTCTTTCTTCCTCTCTCTCTCTGCGCTCTTTCTTTCTCTCTCTGCGCTCTTTCTTTCTCTCTCTGCGCTCTTTCTTTCTCTCTCTCTGTGCTCCTACTTTCTCTCTCTGCGCTCTTTCTCTCTGCGCTCTTTCTTTCTCTCTGCACACTTTCTTTCTCTCTCTCTGCGCTCTCTCTCTCTCTGCGCTCTATCTTTCTCTCTGCGCTCTCTCTCTCTCTGCGCTCTTTCTTTCTCTCTCTGCGCTGTTTCTCTCTCTCTGCGCTCTTTCTTTCTCTCTCTCTGCGCTCTTTCTTTCTCTCTCTCTGCGCTCTTTCTTTCTCTCTCTGCGCTCTTTCTTTCTCTCTCTGCGCTCTTTCTTTCTCTCTCTCTCTGCGCCCTTTCTTTCTCTCTGCGCTCTTTCTCTCTCACTCTCTGCGCTCTTTCTTTCTCTCTCTGCGCTCTTTCTTTCTCTCTCTGCGCTATTTCTTTCTCTCTCTGCGCTCTTTCTTTCTCTCTCTCTGCGCTCTTTGTCTCTCTCTGTGCTTTTTCTTTCTCTCTCTCTGCGCTCTTTCTTTCTCTCTCTCTGCGCTCTTTCTTTCTCTCTCTCTCTGCGCTCTTTCTTTCTCTCTCTCTGCGCTCTTTCTTTCTCTCTCTGCGCTCTTTCTTTCTCTCTCTCTGCGCTCTTTCTCTCTCTCTGCGCTCTTTCTTTCTCTCTCTCTGCGCTCTTTCTTTCTCTCTGCGCACTTTCTTTCTCTCTCTCTGCACTCTTTCTCTCTCTCTGCGCTCTTTCTTTCTCTCTGCGCTTTCTCTCTCTGCGCTCTCTCTCTCTGCACTCTTTCTTTCTCTCTCTGCACTCTTTCTTTCTCTCTCTGCACTCTTCCTTTCTCTCTCTGCACTCTTCCTTTCTCTCTCTCTGCGCTCTTCCTTTCTCTCTCTCTGCGCTCTTTCTTCCTCTCTCTCTCTGCGCTCTTCTTTCTCTCTCTCTGCGCTCTTTCTTTCTCTCTGCGCACTTTCTTTCTCTCTCTCTGCGCTCTTTCTTTCTCTCTCTCTGCGCACTTTCTTTCTCTCTGTGCTCTCTCTCTCTGCGCTCTCTCTCTCTCTCTGCACTCTTTCTTTCTCTCTCTGCACTCTTTCTTTCTCTCTCTCTGCACTCTTCCTTTCTCTCTCTCTGCGCTCTTCCTTTCTCTCTCTCTGCGCTCTTTCTTTCTCTCTCTCTGCGCTCTTTCTCTCTCTCTGCGCTCTTTCTCTGTCTCTGCGCTCTTTCTTTCTCTCTCTGCGCTCTTTCTTTCTCTCTCTGCGCTCTTTCTTTCTTTCTCTCTCTGCGCTCTTTCTTCCTCTCTCTCTCTGCGCTCTTTCTTTCTCTCTCTCTGCGCTCATTCTCTCTCTCTCTGAGCTCTTTCTTTCTCTCTCTGCGCTCTTTCTTTCTTTCTCTCTGCGCTCATTCTCTCTCTGCGCTCTTTCTCTCTCTCTCTGCGCTCTTTCTCTCTCTCTGCGCTCTTTCTTTCTCTTTCTCTCCCTGCGCTCTCTCTCTGCGCTCTTTCTTTCTCTCTGCGCTCTTTCTTTCTTTCTCTCTGCGCTCTTTTTTTCTCTCTTTGCGCTCTTTCTTTCTCTCTCTGCGCTCTTTCTCTCTCTGCGCTCTTTCTTTCTCTCTGCGCTCTTTCTCTCTCTGCGCACTTTCTCTCTCTGCGCTCTTTCTTTCTCTTTCTCTCTCTCTGCGCTCTTTCTCTCTCTCTCTCTGCGCTATTTCTCTCTCTCTCTCTGCGCTCTTTCTTTCTCTCTCTCTGCGCTCTTTCTTTCTCTCTCTCTGCGCTCTTTCTTTCTCTCTCTGCGCTCTTTCTTTCTCTCTCTGCAATCTTTCTTTCTCTCTCTCTCTGCGCCTTTTCTTTCTCTCTGCGCTCTTTCTCTCTCACTCTCTGCGCTCTTTCTTTCTCTCTCTGCGCTCTTTCTTTCTCTCAATGCGCTATTTCTTTCTCTCTCTGCGCTCTTTCTTTCTCTCTCTGCGCTCTTTCTTTCTCTCTCTCTCTGCGCCCTTTCTTTCTCTCTGCGCTCTTTCTCTCTCACTCTCTGCACTCTTTCTTTCTCTCTCTGCGCTCTTTCTTTCTCTCTCTGCGCTATTTCTTTCTCTCTCTGCGCTCTTTCTTTCTCTCTCTCTGCGCTCTTTGTCTCTCTCTGCGCTTTTTCTTTCTCTCTCTCTGCGCTCTTTCTTTCTCTCTGCACTCTTTCTTTCTCTCTGCGCACTTTCTTTCTATCTCTCTGCACTCTTTCTCTCTCTCTGCGCTCTTTCTTTCTCTCTGCGCTCTCTCTCTGCGCTCTTTCTTTCTCTCTGCGCTCTTTTTTTCTCTCTTTGCGCTCTTTCTTTCTCTCTCTGCGCTCTTTCTCTCTCTCACTCTGCGCTCTTTCTTTCTGTCTCTCTGCGCTCTTTCTTTCTCTCTCTCTGCGCTCTCTTTCTCTCTCTGCAATCTTTCTTTCTCTCTCTCTCTGCGCCTTTTCTTTCTCTCTGCGCTCTTTCTCTCTCACTCTCTGCGCTCTTTCTTTCTCTCTCTGCGCTCTTTCTTTCTCTCTCTGCGCTATTTCTTTCTCTCTCTGCGCTCTTTCTTTCTCTCTCTCTGCGCTCTTTGTCTCTCTCTGCGCTTTTTCTTTCTCTATCTCTGTGCTCTTTCTTTCTCTCTCTCTGCGCTCTTTCTTTCTCTTTCTCTCTCTCTGCGCTCTTTCTCTCTCTCTCTGCGCTATTTCTCTCTCTCTCTCTGCGCTCTTTCTTTCTCTCTCTCTGCGCTCTTTCTTTCTCTCTCTCTGCGCTCTTTCTTTCTCTCTCTGCGCTCTTTCTTTCTCTCTCTGCAATCTTTCTTTCTCTCTTTCTCTGCGCCTTTTCTTTCTCTCTGCGCTCTTTCTCTCTCACTCTCTGCGCTCTTTCTTTCTCTCTCTGCGCTCTTTCTCTCTCACTCTCTGCGCTCTTTCTTTCTCTCTCTCTGCGCTCTTTGTCTCTCTCTGCGCTTTTTCTTTCTCTATCTCTGTGCTCTTTCTTTCTCTCTCTCTGCGCTCTTTCTTTCTCTCTGCGCTCTCTCTGCGCTCTCTCTCTCTGCACTCTTTCTTTCTCTCTCTGCGCTCTTTATTTCTCTCTCTGCGCTCTTCCTTTCTCTCTCTCTGCGCTCTTTCTTTCTCTCTCTCTGCGCTCTTTCTCTCTCTCTGCGCTCTTTCTCTCTCTCTGCGCTCTTTCTTTCTCTCTCTGCGCTCTTTCTTTCTCTCTCTGCGCTCTTTCTTTCTTTCTCTCTCTGCGCTCTTTCTTCCTCTCTCTCTCTGCGCTCTTTCTCTCTCTGCGCTCTTTCTTTCTCTCTCTGCGCTCTTTCTTTCTCTCTCTCTGTGCTCCTACTTTCTCTCTCTGCGCTCTTTCTCTCTGCGCTCTTTCTTTCTCTCTGCACACTTTCTTTCTCTCTCTCTGCGCTCTCTCTCTCTCTGCGCTCTATCTTTCTCTCTGCGCTCTCTCTCTCTCTGCGCTCTTTCTTTCTCTCTCTGCGCTGTTTCTCTCTCTCTGCGCTCTTTCTTTCTCTCTCTCTGCGCTCTTTCTTTCTCTCTCTCTGCGCTCTTTCTTTCTCTCTCTGCGCTCTTTCTTTCTCTCTCTGCGCTCTTTCTTTCTCTCTCTCTCTGCGCCCTTTCTTTCTCTCTGCGCTCTTTCTCTCTCACTCTCTGCGCTCTTTCTTTCTCTCTCTGCGCTCTTTCTTTCTCTCTCTGCGCTATTTCTTTCTCTCTATGCGCTCTTTCTTTCTCTCTCTCTGCGCTCTTTGTCTCTCTCTGTGCTTTTTCTTTCTCTCTCTCTGCGCTCTTTCTTTCTCTCTCTCTGCGCTCTTTCTTTCTCTCTCTCTCTGCGCTCTTTCTTTCTCTCTCTCTGCGCTCTTTCTTTCTCTCTCTGCGCTCTTTCTTTCTCTCTCTCTGCGCTCTTTCTCTCTCTCTGCGCTCTTTCTTTCTCTCTCTCTGCGCTCTTTCTTTCTCTCTGCGCACTTTCTTTCTCTCTCTCTGCACTCTTTCTCTCTCTCTGCGCTCTTTCTTTCTCTCTGCGCTTTCTCTCTCTGCGCTCTCTCTCTCTGCACTCTTTCTTTCTCTCTCTGCACTCTTTCTTTCTCTCTCTGCACTCTTCCTTTCTCTCTCTGCACTCTTCCTTTCTCTCTCTCTGCGCTCTTCCTTTCTCTCTCTCTGCGCTCTTTCTTTCTCTCTCTCTGCGCTCTTTCTCTCTCTCTGCGCTCTTTCTCTCTCTCTGCGCTCTTTCTTTCTCTCTCTGCGCTCTTTCTTTCTCTCTCTGCGCTCTTTCTTTCTTTCTCTCTCTGCGCTCTTTCTTCCTCTCTCTCTCTGCGCTCTTTCTTTCACTCTCTCTGCGCTCATTCTCTCTCTCTCTCTGAGCTCTTTCTTTCTCTCTCTGCGCTCTTTCTTTCTTTCTCTCTGCGCTCTTTCTCTCTCTCTCTCTGTGCTCTTTCTTTCTCTCTCTCTGCGCTCTTTCTTTCTCTCTCTCTGCGCTCTTTCTTTCTCTCTCTGCGCTCTTTCTTTCTCTCTCTGCGCTCTTTCTTTCTCTCTCTGCGCTCTTCCTTTCTCTCTCTCTGCGCTCTTTCTTTCTCTCTACCTGCGCTCTTTCTCTCTCTCTGCGCTCTTTCTCTCTCTCTGCGCTCTTTCTTTCTTTCTCTCTGCGCTCTTTCTTCCTCTCTCTCTCTGCGCTCTTTCTTTCTCTCTCTCTGCGCTCTTTCTTTCTCTCTCTGCGCTCTTTCTTTCTCTCTGCGCACTTTCTTTCTCTCTCTCTGCGCTCTTTCTTTCTCTCTCTCTGCGCACTTTCTTTCTCTCTGCGCTCTCTCTCTCTGCGCTCTCTCTCTCTCTCTGCACTCTTTCTTTCTCTCTCTGCACTCTTTCTTTCTCTCTCTCTGCACTCTTCCTTTCTCTCTCTCTGCACTCTTCCTTTCTCTCTCTCTGCGCTCTTCCTTTCTCTCTCTCTGCGCTCTTTCTTTCTCTCTCTCTGCGCTCTTTCTCTCTCTCTGCGCTCTTTCTCTGTCTCTGCGCTCTTTCTTTCTCTCTCTGCGCTCTTTCTTTCTCTCTCTGCGCTCTTTCTTTCTTTCTCTCTCTGCGCTCTTTCTTCCTCTCTCTCTCTGCGCTCTTTCTTTCTCTCTCTCTGCGCTCATTCTCTCTCTCTCTGAGCTCTTTCTTTCTCTCTCTGCGCTCTTTCTTTCTTTCTCTCTGCGCTCTTTCTCTCTCTCTGCGCTCTTTCTCTCTCTCTCTGCGCTCTTTCTCTCTCTCTGCGCTCTTTCTTTCTCTTTCTCTCCCTGCGCTCTCTCTCTGCGCTCTTTCTTTCTCTCTGCGCTCTTTCTTTCTTTCTCTCTGCGCTCTTTTTTTCTCTCTTTGCGCTCTTTCTTTCTCTCTCTGCGCTCTTTCTCTCTCTCACTCTGCGCTCTTTCTTTCTCTCTGCGCTCTTTCTCTCTCTGCGCACTTTCTCTCTCTGCGCTCTTTCTCTCTCTGCGCTCTTTCTTTCCCTTTCTCTCTCTCTGCGCTCTTTCTCTCTCTCTCTGCGCTATTTCTCTCTCTCTTTCTGCGCTCTTTCTTTCTCTCTCTCTGCGCTCTTTCGTTCTCTCTCTCTGCGCTCTTTCTTTCTCTCTCTGCGCTCTTTCTTTCTCTCTCTGCAATCTTTCTTTCTCTCTCTCTCTGCGCCTTTTCTTTCTCTCTGCGCTCTTTCTCTCTCACTCTCTGCGCTCTTTCTTTCTCTCTCTGCGCTCTTTCTTTCTCTCTCTGCGCTATTTCTTTCTCTCTCTGCGCTCTTTCTTTCTCTCTCTCTGCGCTCTTTGTCTCTCTCTGCGCTTTTTCTTTCTCTATCTCTGTGCTCTTTCTTTCTCTCTCTGCGCTCTTTCTTTCTCTCTGCGCTCTCTCTCTCTGCGCTCTCTCTCTCTGCACTCTTTCTTTCTCTCTCTGCGCTCTTTCTTTCTCTCTCTGCGCTCTTTCTTTCTCTCTCTCTGCGCTCTTTCTCTCTCTCTGCGCTCTTTCTCTCTCTCTGCGCTCTTTCTTTCTCTCTCTGCGCTCTTTCTTTCTCTCTCTGCGCTCTTTCTTTCTTTCTCTCTCTGCGCTCTTTCTTCCTCTCTCTCTCTGCGCTTTTTCTTTCTCTCTCTCTGCGCTCTTTCTTTCTCTCTCTGCGCTCTTTCTTTCTCTCTCTCTGCGCTCTTACTTTCTCTCTCTCTGCGCTCTTTCTCTCTGCGCTCTTTCTTTCTCTCTGCACACTTTCTTTCTCTCTCTCTGCGCTCTCTCTCTCTCTGCGCTCTATCTTTCTCTCTGCGCTCTCTCTCTCTGCGCTCTTTCTTTCTCTCTCTGCGCTCTTTCTCTCTCTCTATGCGCTCTTTCTTTCTCTCTCTCTGCGTTCTTTCTTTCTCTCTCTCTGCGCTCTTTCTTTCTCTCTCTGCGCTCTTTCTTTCTCTCTCTGCGCTCTTTCTTTCTCTCTCTCTCTGCGCCCTTTCTTTCTCTCTGCGCTCTTTCTCTCTCACTCTCTGCGCTCTTTCTTTCTCTCTCTGCGCTCTTTCTTTCTCTCTCTGCGCTATTTCTTTCTCTCTCTGCGCTCTTTCTTTCTCTCTCTCTGCGCTCTTTGTCTCTCTCTGCGCTTTTTCTTTCTCTCTCTCTGCGCTCTTTCTTTCTCTCTCTCTGCGCTCTTTCTTTCTCTCTGCGCACTTTCTTTCTCTCTCTCTGCACTCTTTCTCTCTCTGCGCTCTTTCTTTCTCTCTGCGCTCTCTCTCTGCGCTCTCTCTCTCTCTGCACTCTTTCTTTCTCTCTCTGCACTCTTTCTTTCTCTCTCTGCGCTCTTCCTTTCTCTCTCTCTGCGCTCTTTCTTTCTCTCTCTCTGCGCTCTTTCTCTCTCTCTGCGCTCTTTCTCTCTCTCTGCGCTCTTTCTTTCTCTCTCTGCGCTCTTTCTTTCTCTCTCTGCGCTCTTTCTTTCTTTCTCTCTCTGCGCTCTTTCTTCCTCTCTCTCTCTGCGCTCTTTCTTTCTCTCTCTGCGCTCTTTCTTTCTCTCTCTGCGCTCTTTCTTTCTCTCTCTCTGCGCTCTTTCTTTCTCTCTCTCTGCGCTCTTTCTTTCTCTCTGCGCACTTTCTTTCTCTCTCTCTGCGCTCTTTCTCTCTCTCTGCGCTCTTTCTTTCTCTCTGCGCTCTCTCTCTCTCTGCACTCTTTCTTTCTCTCTCTGTACTCTTTCTTTCTCTCTCTGCACTCTTCCTTTCTCTCTCTCTGCGCTCTTCCTTTCTCTCTCTCTCTGCGCTCTTTCTTTCTCTCTCTCTGCGCTCTTTCTTTCTCTCTCTCTGCGCTCTTTCTCTCTCTCTGCGCTCTTTCTCTCTCTCTGCGCTCTTTCTTTCTCTCTCTCTGCGCTCATTCTCTCTCTCTCTGAGCTCTTTCTTTCTCTCTCTGCGCTCTTTATTGCTTTCTCTCTGCGCTCTTTCACTCTCTCTCTCTGTGCTCTTTCTCTCTCTCTCTGCGCTCTTTCTCTCTCTCTGCGCTCTTTCTTTCTCTTTCTCTCCCTGCGCTCTCTCTCTGCACTCTTTCTTTCTCTCTGCGCTCTTTCATTCTTTCTCTCTGCGCTCTTTTTTTCTCTCTTTGCGCTCTTTCTTTCTCTCTCTGCGCTCTTTCTCTCTCTCACTCTGCGCTCTTTCTTTCTCTCTCTCTGCGCTCTTTCTTTCTCTCTCTCTGCGCTCTTTCTTTCTCTCTCTGCAATCTTTCTTTCTCTCTCTCTCTGCGCCTTTTCTTTCTCTCTGCGCTCTTTCTCTCTCACTCTCTGCGCTCTTTCTTTCTCTCTCTGCGCTCTTTCTTTCTCTCTCTGCGCTATTTCTTTCTCTTTCTGCGCTCTTTCTTTCTCTCTCTCTGCGCTCTTTGTCTCTCTCTGCGCTTTTTCTTTCTCTATCTCTGTGCTCTTTCTTTCTCTCTCTCTGCGCTCTTTCTTTCTCTTTCTCTCTCTCTGCGCTCTTTCTCTCTCTGCGCTATTTCTCTCTCTCTCTCTGCGCTCTTTCTTTCTCTCTCTCTGCGCTCTTTCTTTCTCTCTCTGCGCTCTTTCTTTCTCTCTCTGCAATCTTTCTTTCTCTCTCTCTCTGCGCCTTTTCTTTCTCTCTGCGCTCTTTCTCTCTCACTCTCTGCGCTCTTTCTTTCTCTCTCTGCGCTCTTTCTTTCTCTCTCTGCGCTATTTCTTTCTCTCTCTGCGCTCTTTCTTTCTCTCTCTCTGCGCTCTTTGTCTCTCTCTGCGCTTTTTCTTTCTCTATCTCTGTGCTCTTTCTTTCTCTCTCTCTGCGCTCTTTCTTTCTCTCTGCGCTCTCTCTCTGCGCTCTCTCTCTCTGCACTCTTTCTTTCTCTCTCTGCGCTCTTTCTTTCTCTCTCTGCGCTCTTCCTTTCTCTCTCTCTGCGCTCTTTCTTTCTCTCTGCGCTCTCTCTCTCTGCGCTCTCTCTCTCTCTGCACTCTTTCTTTCTCTCTCTGCACTCTTTCTTTCTCTCTCTCTGCACTCTTCCTTTCTCTCTCTGCGCTCTTCCTTTCTCTCTCTCTGCGCTCTTCCTTTCTCTCTCTCTGCGCTCTTTCTTTCTCTCTCTCTGCGCTCTTTCTCTCTCTCTGCACTCTTTCTTTCTCTCTCTGCGCTCTTTCTTTCTCTCTCTGCGCTCTCTTTCTTTCTCTCTCTGCGCTCTTTCTTCCTCTCTCTCTCTGCGCTCTTTCTTTCTCTCTCTCTGCGCTCTTTCTTTCTCTCTCTCTGCGCTCATTCTCTCTCTCTCTGCGCTCTTTCTCTCTCTCTGTGCTCTTTCTTTCTCTCTCTGCGCTCTTTCTCTCTCTCTGCGCTCTTTCTTTCTCTTTCTCTCCCTGCGCTCTCTCTCTGCGCTCTTTCTTTCTTTCTCTCTGCGCTCTTTTTTTCTCTCTTTGCGCTCTTTCTTTCTCTCTCTGCGCTCTTTCTCTCTCTCACTCTGCGCTCTTTCTTTCTCTCTCTCTGCGCTCTTTCTTTCTCTCTCTGCAATCTTTCTTTCTCTCTCTCTTTGCGCCTTTTCTTTCTCTCTGCGCTCTTTCTCTCTCACTCTCTGCGCTCTTTCTTTCTCTCTCTGCGCTCTTTCTTTCTCTCTCTGCGCTATTTCTTTCTCTCTCTGCGCTCTTTCTTTCTCTCTCTCTGCACTCTTTGTCTCTCTCTGCGCTTTTTCTTTCTCTATCTCTGTGCTCTTTCTTTCTCTCTCTCTGCGCTCTTTCTTTCTCTTTCTCTCTCTCTGCGCTCTTTCTCTCTCTCTCTGCGCTATTTCTCTCTCTCTCTCTGCGCTCTTTCTTTCTCTCTCTCTGCGCTCTTTCTTTCTCTCTCTCTGCGCTCTTTCTTTCTCTCTCTGCGCTCTTTCTTTCTCTCTCTGCAATCTTTCTTTCTCTCTCTCTCTGCGCCTTTTCTTTCTCTCTGCGCTCTTTCTCTCTCACTCTCTGCGCTCTTTCTTTCTCTCTGCGCTCTTTCTTTCTCTCTCTGCGCTATTTCTTTCTCTCTCTGCGCTTTTTCTTTCTCTATCTCTGTGCTCTTTCTTTCTCTCTCTCTGCGCTCTTTCTTTCTCTCTGCGCTCTCTCTCTCTGCGCTCTCTCTCTCTGCACTCTTTCTTTCTCTCTCTGCGCTCTTTCTTTCTCTCTCTGCGCTCTTCCTTTCTCTCTCTCTGCGCTCTTTCTTTCTCTCTCTCTGCGCTCTTTCTTTCTCTCTCTCTGCGCTCTTTCTCTCTCTCTGCGCTCTTTCTCTCTCTCTGCGCTCTTTCTTTCTCTCTCTGCGCTCTTTCTTTCTCTCTCTGCGCTCTTTCTTTCTTTCTCTCTCTGCGCTCTTTCTTCCTCTCTCTCTCTGCGCTCTTTCTTTCTCTCTCTGCGCTCTTTCTTTCTCTCTCTGCGCTCTTTCTTTCTCTCTCTGCGCTCTTTCTTTCTCTCTCTCTGTGCTCCTACTTTCTCTCTCTGCGCTCTTTCTCTCTGTGCTCTTTCTTTCTCTCTGCACACTTTCTTTCTCTCTCTCTGCGCTCTCTCTCTCTCTGTGCTCTATCTTTCTCTCTGCGCTCTCTCTCTCTGCGCTCTTTCTTTCTCTCTCTGCGCTGTTTCTCTCTCTCTGCGCTCTTTCTTTCTCTCTCTGCGCTGTTTCTCTCTCTCTGCGCTCTCTCTCTCTCTGCACTCTTTCTTTCTCTCTCTGCACTCTTTCTTTCTCTCTCTCTGCACTCTTCCTTTCTCTCTCTGCGCTCTTCCTTTCTCTCTCTCTGCGCTCTTCCTTTCTCTCTCTCTGCGCTCTTTCTTTCTCTCTCTCTGCGCTCTTTCTTTCTCTCTCTGCGCTCTCTTTCTTTCTCTCTCTGCGCTCTTTCTTCCTCTCTCTCTCTGCGCTCTTTCTTTCTCTCTCTCTGCGCTCATTCTCTCTCTCTCTGAGCTCTTTCTTTCTCTCTCTGCGCTCTTTCTTTCTTTCTCTCTGCGCTCTTTCTCTCTCTCTCTGCGCTCTTTCTCTCTCTCTGTGCTCTTTCTTTCTCTCTCTGCGCTCTTTCTCTCTCTCTGCGCTCTTTCTTTCTCTTTCTCTCCCTGCGCTCTCTCTCTGCGCTCTTTCTTTCTTTCTCTCTGCGCTCTTTTTTTCTCTCTTTGCGCTCTTTCTTTCTCTCTCTGCGCTCTTTCTCTCTCTCACTCTGCGCTCTTTCTTTCTCTCTCTGCGCTCTTTCTTTCTCTCTCTCTGCGCTCTTTCTTTCTCTCTCTGCAATCTTTCTTTCTCTCTCTCTCTGCGCCTTTTCTTTCTCTCTGCGCTCTTTCTCTCTCACTCTCTGCGCTCTTTCTTTCTCTCTCTGCGCTCTTTCTTTCTCTCTCTGCACTATTTCTTTCTCTCTCTGCGCTCTTTCTTTCTCTCTCTCTGCGCTCTTTGTCTCTCTCTGCGCTTTTTCTTTCTCTATCTCTGTGCTCTTTCTTTCTCTCTCTCTGCGCTCTTTCTTTCTCTTTCTCTCTCTCTGCGCTCTTTCTCTCTCTCTCTGCGCTATTTCTCTCTCTCTCTCTGCGCTCTTTCTTTCTCTCTCTCTGCGCTCTTTCTTTCTCTCTCTCTGCGCTCTTTCTTTCTCTCTCTGCGCTCTTTCTTTCTCTCTCTGCAATCTTTCTTTCTCTCTCTCTCTGCGCCTTTTCTTTCTCTCTGCGCTCTTTCTCTCTCACTCTCTGCGCTCTTTCTTTCTCTCTGCGCTCTTTCTTTCTCTCTCTGCGCTATTTCTTTCTCTCTCTGCGCTTTTTCTTTCTCTATCTCTGTGCTCTTTCTTTCTCTCTCTCTGCGCTCTTTCTTTCTCTCTGCGCTCTCTCTCTCTGCGCTCTCTCTCTCTCTGCACTCTTTCTTTCTCTCTCTGCGCTCTTTCTTTCTCTCTCTGCGCTCTTCCTTTCTCTCTCTCTGCGCTCTTTCTTTCTCTCTCTCTGCGCTCTTTCTCTCTCTCTGCGCTCTTTCTCTCTCTCTGCGCTCTTTCTTTCTCTCTCTGCGCTCTTTCTTTCTCTCTCTGCGCTCTTTCTTTCTTTCTCTCTCTGCGCTCTTTCTTCCTCTCTCTCTCTGCGCTCTTTCTTTCTCTCTCTGCGCTCTTTCTTTCTCTCTCTGCGCTCTTTCTTTCTCTCTCTGCGCTCTTTCTTTCTCTCTCTGCGCTCTTTCTTTCTCTCTCTGCGCTATTTCTTTCTCTCTCTGCGCTCTTTCTTTCTCTCTCTCTGCGCTCTTTGTCTCTCTCTGCGCTTTTTCTTTCTCTATCTCTGTGCTCTTTCTTTCTCTCTCTCTGCGCTCTTTCTTTCTCTTTCTCTCTCTCTGCGCTCTTTCTCTCTCTCTCTGCGCTATTTCTCTCTCTCTCTCTGCGCTCTTTCTTTCTCTCTCTCTGCGCTCTTTCTTTCTCTCTCTCTGCGCTCTTTCTTTCTCTCTCTGCGCTCTTTCTTTCTCTCTCTGCAATCTTTCTTTCTCTCTCTCTCTGCGCCTTTTCTTTCTCTCTGCGCTCTTTCTCTCTCACTCTCTGCGCTCTTTCTTTCTCTCTGCGCTCTTTCTTTCTCTCTCTGCGCTATTTCTTTCTCTCTCTGCGCTTTTTCTTTCTCTATCTCTGTGCTCTTTCTTTCTCTCTCTCTGCGCTCTTTCTTTCTCTCTGCGCTCTCTCTCTCTGCGCTCTCTCTCTCTCTGCACTCTTTCTTTCTCTCTCTGCGCTCTTTCTTTCTCTCTCTGCGCTCTTCCTTTCTCTCTCTCTGCGCTCTTTCTTTCTCTCTCTCTGCGCTCTTTCTCTCTCTCTGCGCTCTTTCTCTCTCTCTGCGCTCTTTCTTTCTCTCTCTGCGCTCTTTCTTTCTCTCTCTGCGCTCTTTCTTTCTTTCTCTCTCTGCGCTCTTTCTTCCTCTCTCTCTCTGCGCTCTTTCTTTCTCTCTCTGCGCTCTTTCTTTCTCTCTCTGCGCTCTTTCTTTCTCTCTCTGCGCTCTTCCTTTCTCTCTCTCTGTGCTCCTACTTTCTCTCTCTGCGCTCTTTCTCTCTGTGCTCTTTCTTTCTCTCTGCACACTTTCTTTCTCTCTCTCTGCGCTCTCTCTCTCTCTGTGCTCTATCTTTCTCTCTGCGCTCTCTCTCTCTGCGCTCTTTCTTTCTCTCTCTGCGCTGTTTCTCTCTCTCTGCGCTCTTTCTTTCTCTCTCTCTGCGCTCTTTCTTTCTCTCTCTCTGCGCTCTTTCTTTCTCTCTCTGCGCTCTTTCTTTCTCTCTCTGCGCTCTTTCTTTCTCTCTCTCTCTGCGCCCTTTCTTTCTCTCTGCGCTCTTTCTCTCTCACTCTCTGCGCTCTTTCTTTCTCTCTCTGCGCTCTTTGTTTCTCTCTCTGCGCTATTTCTTTCTCTCTCTGCGCTCTTTCTTTCTCTCTCTCTGCGCTCTTTGTCTCTCTCTGTGCTTTTTCTTTCTCTCTCTCTGCGCTCTTTCTTTCTCTCTCTCTGCGCTCTTTCTTTTTCTCTGCGCACTTTCTTTCTCTCTCTCTGCACTCTTTCTCTCTCTCTGCGCTCTTTCTTTCTCTCTGCGCTCTCTCTCTCTCTGCACTCTTTCTTTCTCTCTCTGCACTCTTTCTTTCTCTCTCTGCGCTCTTCCTTTCTCTCTCTCTGCGCTCTTTCTTTCTCTCTCTCTGCGCTCTTTCTCTCTCTCTGCGCTCTTTCTTTCTCTCTCTGCGCTCTTTCTTTCTCTCTCTGCGCTCTATCTTTCTTTCTCTCTCTGCGCTCTTTCTTCCTCTCTCTCTCTGCGCTCTTTCTTTCTCTCTCTCTGCGCTCTTTCTTTCTCTCTCTGCGCTCTTTCTTTCTCTCTCTCTGCGCTCTTTCTTTCTCTCTTTCTGCGCTCTTTCTTTCTCTCTCTCTGCGCTCTTTCTTTCTCTCTGCGCACTTTCTTTCTCTCTCTCTGCACTCTTTCTCTCTCTCTGCGCTCTTTCTTTATCTCTGCGCTCTCTCTCTCTGCACTCTTTCTTTCTCTCTCTGCACTCTTTCTTTCTCTCTCTGCACTCTTTCTTTCTCTCTCTGCACTCTTCCTTTCTCTCTCTGCACTCTTCCTTTCTCTCTCTCTGCGCTCTTCCTTTCTCTCTCTCTGCGCTCTTTCTTTCTCTCTCTCTGCGCTCTTTCTCTCTCTCTGCGCTCTTTCTCTCTCTCTGCGCTCTTTCTTTCTCTCTCTGCGCTCTTTCTTTCTCTCTCTGCGCTCTTTCTTTCTTTCTCTCTCTGCGCTCTTTCTTCCTCTCTCTCTCTGCGCTCTTTCTTTCTCTCTCTCTGCGCTCATTCTCTCTCTCTCTGAGCTCTTTCTTTCTCTCTCTGCGCTCTTTCTTTCTTTCTCTCTGCGCTCTTTCTCTCTCTCTCTGTGCTCTTTCTTTCTCTCTCTCTGCGCTCTTTCTTTCTCTCTCTCTGCGCTCTTTCTTTCTCTCTCTGCGCTCTTTCTTTCTCTCTCTGCGCTCTTTCTTTCTCTCTCTGCGCTCTTCCTTTCTCTCTCTCTGCGCTCTTTCTTTCTCTCTCTCTGCGCTCTTTCTTTCTCTCTCTCTGCGCTCTTTCTCTCTCTCTGCGCTCTTTCTCTCTCTCTGCGCTCTTTCTTTCTCTCTCTGCGCTCTTTCTTTCTCTCTCTGCGCTCTTTCTTTCTCTCTCTGCGCTCTTTCTTCCTCTCTCTCTCTGCGCTCTTTCTTTCTCTCTCTCTGCGCTCTTTCTCTCTCTCTGCGCTCTTTCTTTCTCTCTCTGCGCTCTTTCTTTCTCTCTCTGCGCTCTTTCTTTCTCTCTCTGCGCTCTTTCTTTCTCTCTCTGCGCTCTTTTTTCCTCTCTCTCTCTGCGCTCTTTCTTTCTCTCTCTCTGCGCTCTTTCTTTCTCTCTCTGTGCTCTTTTTTTCTCTCTCTGCGCTCTTTCTTTCTCTCTCTGCGCTCTTTCTTTCTCTCTCTGCGCTCTTTCTTTCTCTCTCTCTGCGCTCTTTCTTTCTCTCTTTCTGCGCTCTTTCTTTCTCTCTCTCTGCGCTCTTTCTTTCTCTCTGCGCACTTTCTTTCTCTCTCTCTGCACTCTCTCTCTCTCTGCGCTCTTTCTTTATCTCTGCGCTCTCTCTCTCTGCACTCTTTCTTTCTCTCTCTGCACTCTTTCTTTCTCTCTCTGCACTCTTCCTTTCTCTCTCTGCACTCTTCCTTTCTCTCTCTCTGCGCTCTTCCTTTCTCTCTCTCTGCGCTCTTTCTCTCTCTCTGCGCTCTTTCTCTCTCTCTGCGCTCTTTCTTTCTCTCTCTGCGCTCTTTCTTTCTCTCTCTGCGCTCTTTCTTTCTTTCTCTCTCTGCGCTCTTTCTTCCTCTCTCTCTCTGCGCTCTTTCTTTCTCTCTCTCTGCGCTCATTCTCTCTCTCTCTGAGCTCTTTCTTTCTCTCTCTGCGCTCTTTCTTTCTTTCTCTCTGCGCTCTTTCTCTCTCTCTCTGTGCTCTTTCTTTCTCTCTCTCTGCGCTCTTTCTTTCTCTCTCTCTGCGCTCTTTCTTTCTCTCTCTGCGCTCTTTCTTTCTCTCTCTGCGCTCTTTCTTTCTCTCTCTGCGCTCTTCCTTTCTCTCTCTCTGCGCTCTTTCTTTCTCTCTCTCTGCGCTCTTTCTTTCTCTCTCTCTGCGCTCTTTCTCTCTCTCTGCGCTCTTTCTCTCTCTCTGCGCTCTTTCTTTCTCTCTCTGCGCACTTTCTTTCTCTCTCTGCGCTCTTTCTTTCTCTCTCTGCGCTCTTTCTTCCTCTCTCTCTCTGCGCTCTTTCTTTCTCTCTCTGCGCTCTTTCTTTCTCTCTCTGCGCTCTTTCTTTCTCTCTCTGCGCTCTTTTTTCCTCTCTCTCTCTGCGCTCTTTTTTCCTCTCTCTCTCTGCGCTCTTTCTTTCTCTCTCTCTGCGCTCTTTCTTTCTCTCTCTGCGCTCTTTCTTTCTCTCTCTGCGCTCTTACTTTCTCTCTCTCTGCGCTCTTACTTTCTCTCTCTCTGCGCTCTTTCTCTCTGCGCTCTTTCTTTCTCTCTGCACACTTTCTTTCTCTCTCTCTGCGCTCTTTCTCTCTCTGCGCTCTTTCTTTCTCTCTGCGCTCTCTCTCTCTCTGCGCTCTCTCTCTGCACTCTTTCTTTCTCTCTCTGCGCTCTTTCTCTCTCTCTCTGCGCTCTTTCTTTCTCTCTCTCTGCGCTCTTTCTTTCTCTCTCTGCGCTCTTTCTTTCTCTCTCTGCGCTCTTTCTTTCTCTCTCTCTCTGCGCCCTTTCTTTCTCTCTGCGCTCTTTCTCTCTCACTCTCTGCGCTCTTTCTTTCTCTCTCTGCGCTCTTTCTTTCTCTCTCTGCGCTATTTCTTTCTCTCTCTGCGCTCTTTCTTTCTCTCTCTCTGCGCTCTTTGTCTCTCTCTGTGCTTTTTCTTTCTCTCTCTCTGCGCTCTTTCTTTCTCTCTCTCTGCGCTCTTTCTTTCTCTCTGCGCACTTTCTTTCTCTCTCTCTGCACTCTTTCTCTCTCTCTGCGCTCTTTCTTTCTCTCTGCGCTCTCTCTCTCTCTGCACTCTTTCTTTCTCTCTCTGCACTCTTTCTTTCTCTCTCTGCGCTCTTCCTTTCTCTCTCTCTGCGCTCTTTCTTTCTCTCTCTCTGCGCTCTTTCTCTCTCTCTGCGCTCTTTCTTTCTCTCTCTGCGCTCTTTCTTTCTCTCTCTGCGCTCTTTCTTTCTTTCTCTCTCTGCGCTCTTTCTTCCTCTCTCTCTCTGCGCTCTTTCTTTCTCTCTCTCTGCGCTCTTTCTTTCTCTCTCTGCGCTCTTTCTTTCTCTCTCTCTGCGCTCTTTCTTTCTCTCTCTGTGCGCTCTTTCTTTCTCTCTCTCTGCGCTCTTTCTTTCTCTCTGCGCACTTTCTTTCTCTCTCTCTGTGCTCTTTCTCTCTCTCTGCGCTCTTTCTTTATCTCTGCGCTCTCTCTCTCTGCACTCTTTCTTTCTCTCTCTGCACTCTTTCTTTCTCTCTCTGCACTCTTTCTTTCTCTCTCTGCACTCTTCCTTTCTCTCTCTGCACTCTTCCTTTCTCTCTCTCTGCGCTCTTCCTTTCTCTCTCTCTGCGCTCTTTCTTTCTCTCTCTCTGCGCTCTTTCTCTCTCTCTGCGCTCTTTCTCTCTCTCTGCGCTCTTTCTTTCTCTCTCTGCGCTCTTTCTTTCTCTCTCTGCGCTCTTTCTTTCTTTCTTTCTCTCTCTGCGCTCTTTCTTCCTCTCTCTCTCTGCGCTCTTTCTTTCTCTCTCTCTGCGCTCATTCTCTCTCTCTCTGAGCTCTTTCTTTCTCTCTCTGCGCTCTTTCTTTCTTTCTCTCTGCGCTCTTTCTCTCTCTCTCTGTGCTCTTTCTTTCTCTCTCTCTGCGCTCTTTCTTTCTCTCTCTCTGCGCTCTTTCTTTCTCTCTCTGCGCTCTTTCTTTCTCTCTCTGCGCTCTTTCTTTCTCTCTCTGCGCTCTTCCTTTCTCTCTCTCTGCGCTCTTTCTTTCTCTCTCTCTGCGCTCTTTCTTTCTCTCTCTCTGCGCTCTTTCTCTCTCTCTGCGCTCTTTCTCTCTCTCTGCGCTCTTTCTTTCTCTCTCTGCGCTCTTTCTTTCTCTCTCTGCGCTCTTTCTTCCTCTCTCTCTCTGCGCTCTTTCTTTCTCTCTCTCTGCGCTCTTTCTTTCTCTCTCTGCGCTCTTTCTTTCTCTCTCTGCGCTCTTTCTTTCTCTCTCTGCGCTCTTTCTTTCTCTCTCTGCGCTCTTTTTTCCTCTCTCTCTCTGCGCTCTTTCTTTCTCTCTCTCTGCGCTCTTTCTTTCTCTCTCTGCGCTCTTTCTTTCTCTCTCTGCGCTCTTACTTTCTCTCTCTCTGCGCTCTTACTTTCTCTCTCTCTGCGCTCTTTCTCTCTGCGCTCTTTCTTTCTCTCTGCACACTTTCTTTCTCTCTCTCTGCGCTCTTTCTCTCTCTGCGCTCTTTCTTTCTCTCTGCGCTCTCTCTCTCTGCGCTCTCTCTCTGCGCTCTTTCTTTCTCTCTCTGCGCTCTTTCTCTCTCTCTCTGCGCTCTTTCTTTCTCTCTCTCTGCGCTCTTTCTTTCTCTCTCTGCGCTCTTTCTTTCTCTCTCTGCGCTCTTTCTTTCTCTCTCTCTCTGCGCCCTTTCTTTCTCTCTGCGCTCTTTCTCTCTCACTCTCTGCGCTCTTTCTTTCTCTCTCTGCGCGATTTCTTTCTCTCTCTGCGCTCTTTCTTTCTCTCTCTGCGCTCTTTCTTTCTCTCTCTCTCTGCGCTCTTTGTCTCTCTCTGCGCTTTTTCTTTCTCTCTCTCTGCGCTCTTTCTTTCTCTCTCTCTGCGCTCTTTCTTTCACTCTGCGCACTTTCTTTCTCTCTCTCTGCACTCTTTCTCTCTCTCTGCGCTCTTTCTTTCTCTCTGCGCTCTCTCTCTGCACTCTCTCTCTGCGCACTCTCTCTCTCTCTGCACTCTTTCTTTCTCTCTCTGCACTCTTTCTTTCTCTCTCTGCGCTCTTCCTTTCTCTCTCTCTGCGCTCTTTCTTTCTCTCTCTCTGCGCTCTTTCTCTCTCTCTGCGCTCTTTCTCTCTCTCTGCGCTCTTTCTTTCTCTCTCTGCGCTCTTTCTTTCTCTCTCTGCGCTCTTTCTTTCTTTCTCTCTCTGCGCTCTTTCTTCCTCTCTCTCTCTGCGCTCTTTCTTTCTCTCTCTCTGCGCTCTTTCTTTCTCTCTCTGCGCTCTTTCTTTCTCTCTCTCTGCGCTCTTTCTTTCTCTCTCTCTGCGTTCTCTCTGCGCTCTTTCTTTCTCTCTCTGCGCTCTTTCTTTCTCTCTCTCTGCGCTCTTTCTTTCTCTCTCTCTGCGTTCTCTCTGCGCTCTTTCTTTCTCTCTCTCTGCGCTCTTTCTTTCTCTCTCTCTGCGCTCTCTCTCTCTCTGCACTCTTTCTTTCTCTCTCTGCACTCTTTCTTTCTCTCTCTGCACTCTTCCTTTCTCTCTCTCTGCGCTCTTCCTTTCTCTCTCTCTGCGCTTTTTCTTTCTCTCTCTCTGCGCTCTCTCTCTCTCTGCGCTCTCTCTCTCTCTGCGCTCTTTCTCTCTCTCTGCGCTCTTTCTTTCTCTCTCTGCGCTCTTTCTTTCTCTCTCTGCGCTCTTTCTTTCTTTCTCTCTTTGCACTCTTTCTATCTCTCTCTCTGCGCTCTTTCTCTCTCTCTGCGCTCTTTCTCTCTCTCTGCGCTCTTTCTCTCTCTCTCTGCGCTCTTTCTTTCTCTCTCTGCGCTCTTTCTTTCTCTCTCTCTGCGCTCATTCTCTCTCTCTCTGAGCTCTTTCTCTCTCTCTCTGTGCTCTTTCTTTCTCTCTCTCTGCGCTCTTTCTTTCTCTCTCTCTGCGCTCTTTCTTTCTCTCTCTGCGCTCTTTCTTTCTCTCTCTGCAATCTTTCTTTCTCTCTCTCTCTGCGCCTTTTCTTTCTCTCTGCGCTCTTTCTCTCTCACTCTCTGCGCTCTTTCTTTCTCTCTCTGCGCTCTTTCTTTCTCTCTCTGCGCTCTTTCTTTCTCTCTCTCTGCGCTCTTTGTCTCTCTGCGCTTTCTCTTTCTCTATCTCTGTGCTCTTTCTTTCTCTCTCTCTGCGCTCTTTCTTTCTCTCTGCGCTCTCTCTCTCTGCGCTCTCTCTCTCTCTGCGCTCTCTCTCTCTCTGCACTCTTTCTTTCTCTCTCTGCGCTCTTCCTTTCTCTCTCTCTGCGCTCTTTCTTTCTCTCTCTCTGCGCTCTTTCTCTCTCTCTGCGCTCTTTCTCTCTCTCTGCGCTCTTTCTTTCTCTCTCTGCGCTCTTTCTTTCTCTCTCTGCGCTCTTTCTTTCTTTCTCTCTCTGCGCTCTTTCTTCCTCTCTCTCTCTGCGCTCTTTCTTTCTCTCTCTCTGCGCTCATTCTTTCTCTCTCTGCGCTCTTTCTTTCTCTCTCTCTGCGCTCTTTCTTTCTCTCTCTCTGCGCTCTTACTATCTCTCTCTCTGCGCTCTTTCTCTCTGCGCTCTTTCTTTCTCTCTGCACACTTTCTTTCTCTCTCTCTGCACTCTTTCTCTATCTGCGCTCTTTCTTTCTCTCAGCGCTCTCTCTCTCTGCGCTCTCTCTCTGCGCTCTTTCTTTCTCTCTCTGCGCTCTTTCTCTCTCTCTCTCTGCGCTCTTTCTTTCTCTCTCTCTGCGCTCTTTCTTTCTCTCTCTCTGCGCTCTTTCTTTCTCTCTCTGCGCTCTTTCTTTCTCTCTCTGCGCTCTTTCTTTCTCTCTCTGTGCTCTTTCTTTCTCTCTCTCTGCACTCTTTCTCTCTCTGCGCTCTTTCTCTCTCTCTGCGCTCTTTCTTTCTCTCTCTGCACTCTTTCTTTCTCTCTCTGCGCTCTTTCTTTCTTTCTCTCTCTGGGCTCTTTCTTCCTCTCTCTCTCTGCGCTCTTTCTTTCTCTCTCTCTGCGCTCATTCTCTCTCTCTCTGCGCTCTTTCTTTCTCTCTCTGCGCTCTTTCTTTCTTTCTCTCTCTGCGCTCTTTCTTCCTCTCTCTCTCTGCACTCTTTCTTTCTCTCTCTCTGCGCTCATTCTCTCTCTCTCTCTGCGCTCTTTCTTTCTCTCTCTGCGCTCTTTCTTTCTCTCTCTCTGCGCTCTTTCTTTCTCTCTCTCTGCGCTCTTACTTTCTCTCTCTCTGCGCTCTTTCTCTCTGCGCTCTTTCTTTCTCTCTGCACACTTTCTTTCTCTCTGTCTGCGCTCTTTCTCTCTCTGCACTCTTTCTTTCTCTCTGCGCTCTCTCTCTGCGCTCTCTCTCTGCGCTCTTTCTTTCTCTCTCTGCGCTCTTTCTCTCTCTCTCTTTGCGCTCTTTCTTTCTCTCTCTCTGCGCTCTTTCTTTCTCTCTCTGCGCTCTTTCTTTCTCTCTCTCTGCGCTCTTTCTTTCTCTCTCTCTGCGCTCTTTCTTTCTCTCTCTCTGCGCTCTTTCTCTCTCTCTGCGCTCTTTCTCTCTCTCTGCGCTCTTTCTTTCTCTCTCTGCGCTCTTTCTTTCTCTCTCTGCGCTCTTTCTTTCTTTCTCTCTCTGCGCTCTTTCTTCCTCTCTCTCTCTGCGCTCTTTCTTTCTCTCTCTCTGCGCTCATTCTTTCTCTCTCTGCGCTCTTTCTTTCTCTCTCTCTGCGCTCTTTCTTTCTCTCTCTCTGCGCTCTTTCTTTCTCTCTGCACACTTTCTTTCTCTCTCTCTGCACTCTTTCTCTCTCTGCGCTCTTTCTTTCTCTCAGCGCTCTCTCTCTCTGCGCTCTCTCTCTGCGCTCTTTCTTTCTCTCTCTGCGCTCTTTCTATCTCTCTCTCTGCGCTCTTTCTTTCTCTCTCTCTGCGCTCTTTCTTTCTCTCTCTCTGCGCTCTTTCTTTCTCTCTCTGCGCTCTTTCTTTCTCTCTCTGCGCTCTTTCTTTCTCTCTCTGTGCTCTTTCTTTCTCTCTCTCTGCACTCTTTCTCTCTCTGCGCTCTTTCTCTCTCTCTGCGCTCTTTCTTTCTCTCTCTGCACTCTTTCTTTCTCTCTCTGCGCTCTTTCTTTCTTTCTCTCTCTGGGCTCTTTCTTCCTCTCTCTCTCTGCGCTCTTTCTTTCTCTCTCTCTGCGCTCATTCTCTCTCTCTCTGCGCTCTTTCTTTCTCTCTCTGCGCTCTTTCTTTCTTTCTCTCTCTGCGCTCTTTCTTCCTCTCTCTCTCTGCACTCTTTCTTTCTCTCTCTCTGCGCTCATTCTCTCTCTCTCTCTGCGCTCTTTCTTTCTCTCTCTGCGCTCTTTCTTTCTCTCTCTCTGCGCTCTTTCTTTCTCTCTCTCTGCGCTCTTACTTTCTCTCTCTCTGCGCTCTTTCTCTCTGCGCTCTTTCTTTCTCTCTGCACACTTTCTTTCTCTCTGTCTGCGCTCTTTCTCTCTCTGCACTCTTTCTTTCTCTCTGCGCTCTCTCTCTGCGCTCTCTCTCTGCGCTCTTTCTTTCTCTCTCTGCGCTCTTTCTCTCTCTCTCTTTGCGCTCTTTCTTTCTCTCTCTCTGCGCTCTTTCTTTCTCTCTCTGCGCTCTTTCTTTCTCTCTCTGCGCTCTTTCTTTCTCTCTCTGCGCTCTTTCTTTCTCTCTCTCTGCGCTCTTACTTTCTCTCTCTGCGCTCTTTCTCTCTGCGCTCTTTCTTTCTCTCTGCACACTTTCTTTCTCTCTCTCTTCGCTCTTTCTCTCTCTGCGCTCTTTCTTTCTCTCTGCGCTCTCTCTCTCTGCGCTCTCTCTCTGCGCTCTTTCTTTCTCTCTCTGCGCTCTTTCTCTCTCTCTCTGCGCTCTTTCTTTCTCTCTCTCTGCGCTCTTTCTTTCTCTCTCTGCGCTCTTTCTTTCTCTCTCTGCGCTCTTTCTTTCTCTCTCTCTCTGCGCCCTTTCTTTCTCTCTGCGCTCTTTCTCTCTCACTCTCTGCGCTCTTTCTTTCTCTCTCTGCGCTCTTTCTTTCTCTCTCTGCGCTATTTCTTTCTCTCTCTGCGCTATTTCTTTCTCTCTCTCTGCGCTCTTTGTCTCTCTCTGCGCTTTTTCTTTCTCTCTCTCTGCGCTCTTTCTTTCTCTCTCTGCGCTCTTTCTTTCTCTCTGCGCACTTTCTTTCTCTCTCTCTGCGCTCTTTCTCTCTCTCTGCGCTCTTTCTTTCTCTCTGCGCTCTCTCTCTGCGCTCTCTCTCTCTTTGCACTCTTTCTTTATCTCTCTGCGCTCTTTCTTTCTCTCTCTGCGCTCTTCCTTTCTCTCTCTCTGCGCTCTTTCTTTCTCTCTCTCTGCACTATTTCTCTCTCTCTGCGCTCTTTCTCTCTCTCTGCGCTCTTTCTCTCTCTCTGCGCTCTTTCTTTCTCTCTCTGCGCTCTTTCTTTCTCTCTCTGCGCTCTTTCTTTCTTTCTCTCTCTGCGCTCTTTCTTCCTCTCTCTCTCTGCGCTCTTTCTTTCTCTCTCTCTGCGCTCATTCTCTCTCTCTCTGTGCTCTTTCTTTCTCTGCGCTCTTTCTTTCTCTCTCTCTGCGCTCTTACTTTCTCTCTCTCTGCGCTCTTTCTCTCTGCGCTCTTTCTTTCTCTCTGCGCACTTTCTTTCTCTCTCTCTGCGCTCTTTCTCTCTCTGCGCTCTTTCTTTCTCTCTGCGCTCTCTCTCTCTGCGCTCTCTCTCTGCGCTCTTTCTTTCTCTCTCTGCGCTCTTTCTTTCTCTCTCTGCGCTCTTTCTCTCTCTCTGCACTCTTTCTTTCTCTCTCTCTGCGCTCTTTCTTTCTCTTTCTCTGCGCTCTTTCTTTCTCTCTCTGCGCTCTTTCTTTCTCTCTCTGCGCTCTTTCTTTCTCTCTCTCTCTGCGCCCTTTCTTTCTCTCTGCGCTCTTTCTCTCTCACTCTCTGCGCTCTTTCTTTCTCTCTCTGCGCTCTTTCTTTCTCTCTCTGCGCTATTTCTTTCTCTCTCTGTGCTCTTTCTTTCTCTCTCTCTGCGCTCTTTGTCTCTCTCTGCTCTTTTTCTTTCTCTATCTCTGTGCTCTTTCTTTCTCTCTCTCTGCGCTCTTTCTCTCTCTCTGTGCTCTTTCTCCCTCTCTCTGCGCGCTCTTTCTTTCTCTCTGCGCTCTTTCTCTCTCTGCAATCTTTCTCTCTCTGCGCTCTTTCTCTCTCTGCCCTCTTTCTTTCTCTTTCTCTCTCTGCACTCTTTCTCTCTCTCTGCGCTCTTTCTCTCTCTCTCTCTGCGCTCTTTCTCTCTCTCTGCGCTCTTTCTCTCTCTGCGCTCTTTCTCTCTCTCTGCGCTCTTTCTTTCTCTTTCTCTCCCTGCGCTCTTTCTTTCTCTCTGCGCTCTTTCTTTCTTTCTCTCTGCGCTCTTTTTTTCTCTCTTTGCGCTCTTTCTTTCTCTCTCTGCGCTCTTTCTCTCTCTCACTCTGCGCTCTTTCTTTCTCTCTGCGCTCTTTCTCTCTCTGCGCACTTTCTCTCTCTGCGCTCTTTCTCTCTCTGCGCTCTTTCTTTCTCTTTCTCTCTCTCTGCGCTCTTTCTCTCTCTCTCTGCGCTATTTCTCTCTCTCTGCGCTCTTTCTTTCTCTCTCTCTGCGCTCTTTCTTTCTCTCTCTCTGCGCTCTTTCTTTCTCTCTCTGCGCTCTTTCTTTCTCTCTCTGCAATTTTTCTTTCTCTCTCTCTCTGCGCCTTTTCTTTCTCTCTGCGCTCTTTCTCTCTCACTCTCTGCGCTCTTTCTTTCTCTCTCTGCGCTCTTTCTTTCTCTCTCTGCGCTATTTATTTCTCTCTCTGCGCTCTTTCTTTCTCTCTCTCTGCGCTCTTTGTCTCTCTCTGCGCTTTTTCTTTCTCTATCTCTGTGCTCTTTCTTTCTCTCTCTCTGCGCTCTTTCTTTCTCTCTGCGCTCTCTCTCTCTGCGCTCTCTCTCTCTCTGCACTCTTTCTTTCTCTCTCTGCGCTCTTTCTTTCTCTCTCTGCGCTCTTCCTTTCTCTTTCTCTGCGCTCTTTCTTTCTCTCTCTCTGCGCTCTTTCTCTCTCTCTCTCTGCGCTCTTTCTCTCTCTCTGCGCTCTTTCTCTCTCTCTGCGCTCTTTCTCTCTCTGCGCTCTTTCTCTCTCTCTGCGCTCTTTCTTTCTCTCTCTGCGCTCTTTCTTTCTCTCTCTGCGCTCTTTCTTTCTTTCTCTCTCTGCGCTCTTTCTTCCTCTCTCTCTTTGCGCTCTTTCTTTCTCTCTCTCTGCGCTCATTCTCTCTCTCTCTGTGCTCTTTCTTTCTCTGCGCTCTTTCTTTCTCTCTCTCTGCGCTCTTACTTTATCTCTCTCTGCGCTCTTTCTCTCTGCGCTCTTTCTTTCTCTCTGCGCACTTTCTTTCTCTCTCTCTGCGCTCTCTCTCTCTGCGCTCTTTCTTTCTCTCTGCGCTCTCTCTCTCTGCGCTCTCTCTCTGCGCTCTTTCTTTCTCTCTCTGCGCTCTTTCTCTCTCTCTGCACTCTTTCTTTCTCTCTCTCTGCGCTCTTTCTTTCTCTCTCTCTGCGCTCTTTCTTTCTCTCTCTGCGCTCTTTCTTTCTCTCTCTGCGCTCTTTCTCTCTCTCTCTGCGCCCTTTCTTTCTCTCTGCGCTCTTTCTCTCTCACTCTCTGCGCTCTTTCTTTCTCTCTCTGCGCTCTTTCTTTCTCTCTCTGCGCTATTTCTTTCTCTCTCTGCGCTCTTTCTTTCTCTCTCTCTGCGCTCTTTGTCTCTCTCTGCTCTTTTTCTTTCTCTATCTCTGTGCTCTTTCTTTCTCTCTCTCTGCGCTCTTTCTCTCTCTCTGTGCTCTTTCTCCCTCTCTCTCTGCGCTCTTTCTTTCTCTCTGCGCTCTTTCTCTCTCTGCAATCTTTCTCTCTCTGCGCTCTTTCTCTCTCTGCCCTCTTTCTTTCTCTTTCTCTCTCTGCACTCTTTCTCTCTCTCTGCGCTCTTTCTCTCTCTCTCTCTGCGCTCTTTCTCTCTCTCTGCGCTCTTTCTCTCTCTCTCTGCGCTCTTTCTCTCTCTCTGCGCTCTTTCTTTCTCTTTCTCTCCCTGCGCTCTCTCTCTGCGCTCTTTCTTTCTCTCTGCGCTCTTTCTTTCTTTCTCTCTGCGCTCTTTTTTTCTCTCTTTGCGCTCTTTCTTTCTCTCTCTGCGCTCTTTCTCTCTCTCACTCTGCGCTCTTTCTTTCTCTCTGCGCTCTTTCTCTCTCTGCGCACTTTCTCTCTCTGCGCTCTTTCTCTCTCTGCGCTCTTTCTTTCTCTTTCTCTCTCTCTGCGCTCTTTCTCTCTCTCTCTGCGCTCTTTCTTTCTCTCTCTGCGCTCTTTCTTTCTCTCTCTGCAATCTTTCTTTCTCTCTCTCTCTGCGCTCTTTCTCTCTCTCTCTGCGCTCTTTCTTTCTCTCTCTGCAATCTTTCTTTCTCTCTCTGCGCTCTTTCTTTCTCTCTCTCTGCGCTCTTTGTCTCTCTCTGCGCTTTTTCTTTCTCTATCTCTGTGCTCTTTCTTTCTCTCTCTCTGCGCTCTTTCTTTCTCTCTGCGCTCTCTCTCTCTGCGCTCTCTCTCTCTCTGCACTCTTTCTTTCTCTCTCTGCGCTCTTTCTTTCTCTCTCTGCGCTCTTCCTTTCTCTCTCTCTGCGCTCTTTCTTTCTCTCTCTCTGCGCTCTTTCTCTCTCTGCGCTCTTTCTCTCTCTCTGCGCTCTTTCTTTCTCTCTCTGCGCTCTTTCTCTCTCTCTGCGCTCTTTCTTTCTCTCTCTCTGCGCTCTTTCTTTCTCTCTCTGCGCTCTTTCTTTCTCTCTCTGCGCTCTTTCTTTCTCTCTCTCTGCGCTCTTACTTTCTCTCTCTCTGCGCTCTTACTTTCTCTCTCTCTGCGCTCTTTCTCTCTGCGCTCTTTCTTTCTCTCTCTCTGCGCTCTTTCTCTCTCTGCGCTCTATCTTTCTCTCTGCGCTCTCTCTCTCTGCGCTCTCTCTCTGCGCTCTTTCTTTCTCTCTCTGCGCTCTTTCTCTCTCTCTCTGCGCTCTTTCTTTCTCTCTCTCTGCGCTCTTTCTTTCTCTCTCTCTGCGCTCTTTCTTTCTCTCTCTGCGCTCTTTCTTTCTCTCTCTGCGCTCTTTCTTTCTCTCTCTCTCTGCGCCCTTTCTTTCTCTCTGCGCTCTTTCTCTCTCACTCTCTGCGCTCTTTCTTTCTCTCTCTCTGCGCTCTTTGTCTCTCTCTGCGCTTTTTCTTTCTCTCTCTCTGCGCTCTTTCTTTCTCTCTCTCTGCGCTCTTTCTTTCTCTCTGCGCACTTTCTTTCTCTCTCTCTGCACTCTTTCTCTCTCTCTGCGCTCTTTCTTTCTCTCTGCGCTCTCTCTCTGCGCTCTCTCTCTCTCTGCACTCTTTCTTTCTCTCTCTGCACTCTTTCTTTCTCTCTCTGCGCTCTTCCTTTCTCTCTCTCTGCGCTCTTTCTTTCTCTCTCTCTGCGCTCTTTCTCTCTCTCTGCGCTCTTTCTCTCTCTCTGCGCTCTTTCTTTCTCTCTCTGCGCTCTTTCTTTCTCTCTCTGCGCTCTTTCTTCCTCTCTCTCTCTGCGCTCTTTCTTTCTCTCTCTGCGCTCTTTCTTTCTCTCTCTGCGCTCTTTCTTTCTCTCTCTCTGCGCTCTTTCTTTCTCTCTCTCTGCGCTCTTTCTTTCTCTCTGCGCACTTTCTTTCTCTCTCTCTGTGCTCTTTCTCTCTCTCTGCGCTCTTTCTTTCTCTCTGCGCTCTCTCTCTCTCTGCACTCTTTCTTTCTCTCTCTGCACTCTTTCTTTCTCTCTCTGCACTTTTCCTTTCTCTCTCTGCACTCTTCCTTTCTCTCTCTCTGCGCTCTTCCTTTCTCTCTCTCTGCGCTCTTTCTTTCTCTCTCTCTGCGCTCTTTCTCTCTCTCTGCGCTCTTTCTCTCTCTCTGCGCTCTTTCTTTCTCTCTCTGCGCTCTTTCTTTCTCTCTCTGTGCTCTTTCTTTCTTTCTCTCTCTGCGCTCTTTCTTCCTCTCTCTCTCTGCGCTCTTTCTTTCTCTCTCTCTGCGCTCATTCTCTCTCTCTCTGAGCTCTTTCTTTCTCTCTCTGCGCTCTTTCTCTCTCTCTCTGTGCTCTTTCTTTCTCTCTCTCTGCGCTCTTTTTTTCTCTCTCTGCGCGCTTTCTTTCTCTCTCTGCGCTCTTTCTTTCTCTCTCTGCGCTCTTCCTTTCTCTCTCTGCGCTCTTTCTTTCTCTCTCTCTCTGCGCTCTTTCTTTCTCTCTCTCTGCGCTCTTTCTTTCTCTCTCTGCGCTCTTTCTCTCTCTCTGCGCTCTTTCTCTCTTTCTGCGCTCTTTCTTTCTCTCTCTGCGCTCTTTCTTTCTCTCTCTGCGCTCTTTCTTTCTTTCTCTCTCTGCGCTCTTTCTTCCTCTCTCTCTCTGCGCTCTTTCTTTCTCTCTCTCTGCGCTCTTTCTTTCTCTCTCTGCGCTCTTTCTTTCTCTCTCTGCGCTCTTTCTTTCTCTCTCTCTGCGCTCTTACTTTCTCTCTCTCTGCGCTCTTTCTCTCTGCGCTCTTTCTTTCTCTCTGCACACTTTCTTTCTCTCTCTCTGCGCTCTTTCTCTCTCTGCGCTCTTTCTTTCTCTCTGCGCTCTCTCTCTGCGCTCTTTCTTTCTCTCTGCGCTCTCTCTCTCTGCGCTCTCTCTCTGCGCTCTTTCTTTCTCTCTCTGCGCTCTTTCTTTCTCTCTCTCTGCGCTCTTTCTTTCTCTCTCTGCGCTCTTTCTTTCTCTCTCTGCGCTCTTTCTCTCTCACGCTCTGCGCTCTTTCTTTCTCTCTCTGCGCTCTTTCTGTCTCTCTCTCTGCGCTCTTTGTCTCTCTCTGCGCTTTTTCTTTCTCTCTCTCTGCGCTCTTTCTTTCTCTCTCTCTGCGCTCTTTCTTTCTCTCTGCGCACTTTCTTTCTCTCTCTCTGCACTCTTTCTCTCTCTCTGCGCTCTTTCTTTCTCTCTGCACTCTCTCTCTGCGCTCTCTCTCTCTCTCTGCGCTCTTCCTTTCTCTCTCTCTGCGCTCTTTCTTTCTCTCTCTCTGCGCTCTTTCTCTCTCTCTGCGCTCTTTCTCTCTCTCTGCGCTCTTTCTTTCTCTCTCTGCGCTCTTTCTTTCTCTCTCTGCGCTCTTTCTTTCTTTCTCTCTCTGCGCTCTTTCTTTCTCTCTCTGCGCTCTTTCTTTCTCTCTCTGCGCGATTTCTTTCTCTCTCTGCGCTCTTTCTGTCTCTCTCTCTGCGCTCTTTGTCTCTCTCTGCGCTTTTTCATTCTCTCTCTCTGCGCTCTTTCTTTCTCTCTCTCTGCGCTCTTTCTTTCTCTCTCTCTGCGCTCTTTCTTTCTCTCTCTGCGCTCTTTCTTTCTCTCTCTGCGCTCTTTCTTTCTCTCTCTCTCTGCGCCCTTTCTTTCTCTCTCTCTCTGCGCCCTTTCTTTCTCTCTGCGCTCTTTCTCTCTCACTCTCTGCGCTCTTTCTTTCTCTCTCTCTGCGCTCTTTGTCTCTCTCTGCGCTTTTTCTTTCTCTCTCTCTGCGCTCTTTCTTTCTCTCTCTCTGCGCTCTTTCTTTCTCTCTGCGCACTTTCTTTCTCTCTCTCTGCACTCTTTCTCTCTCTCTGCGCTCTTTCTTTCTCTCTCTGCACTCTTTCTTTCTCTCTCTGCGCTCTTCCTTTCTCTCTCTCTGTGCTCTTTCTTTCTCTCTCTCTGCGCTCTCTCTCTCTCTGCGCTCTTTCTCTCTCTCTGCGCTCTTTCTTTCTCTCCCTGCGCTCTTTCTTTCTCTCTCTGCGCTCTTTCTTCCTCTCTCTCTCTGCGCTCTTTCTTTCTCTCTCTCTGCGCTCTTTCTTTCTCTCTCTGCGCTCTTTCTTTCTCTCTCTCTGCGCTCTTTCTTTCTCTCTCTCTGCGCTCTTTCTTTCTCTCTGCGCACTTTCTTTCTCTCTCTCTGCGCTCTTTCTCTCTCTCTGCGCTCTTTCTTTCTCTCTGCGCTCTTTCTTTCTCTCTGCGCTCTCTCTCTCTGCGCTCTCTCTCTCTCTGCACTCTTTCTTTCTCTCTCTGCACTCTTTCTTTCTCTCTCTGCACTCTTCCTTTCTCTCTCTGCACTCTTCCTTTCTCTCTCTCTGCGCTCTTCCTTTCTCTCTCTCTGCGCTCTTTCTTTCTCTCTCTCTGCGCTCTTTCTCTCTCTCTGCGCTCTTTCTCTCTCTCTGCACTCTTTCTTTCTCTCTCTGCGCTCTTTCTTTCTCTCTCTGCGCTCTTTCTTTCTTTCTCTCTCTGCGCTCTTTCTTCCTCTCTCTCTCTGCGCTCTTTCTTTCTCTCTCTCTGCGCTCATTCTCTCTCTCTCTGAGCTCTTTCTTTCTCTCTCTGCGCTCTTTCTTTCTTTCTCTCTGCGCTCTTTCTCTCTCTCTCTGTGCTCTTTCTTTCTCTCTCTCTGCGCTCTTTCTTTCTCTCTCTCTGCGCTCTTTCTTTCTCTCTCTGCGCTCTTTCTTTCTCTCTCTGCGCTCTTTCTTTCTCTCTCTGCGCTCTTCCTTTCTCTCTCTCTGCGCTCTTTCTTTCTCTCTCTCTGCGCTCTTTCTCTCTCTCTGCGCTCTTTCTCTCTCTCTGCGCTCTTTCTTTCTCTCTCTGCGCTCTTTCTTTCTCTCTCTGCGCTCTTTCTTTCTTTCTCTCTCTGCGCTCTTTCTTCCTCTCTCTCTCTGCGCTCTTTCTTTCTCTCTCTCTGCGCTCTTTCTTTCTCTCTCTGCGCTCTTTCTTTCTCTCTCTGCGCTCTTTCTTTCTCTCTCTGCGCTCTTACTTTCTCTCTCTCTGCGCTCTTACTTTCTCTCTCTCTGCGCTCTTTCTCTCTGCGCTCTTTCTTTCTCTCTGCACACTTTCTTTCTCTCTCTCTGCGCTCTTTCTCTCTCTGCGCTCTTTCTTTCTCTCTGCGCTCTTTCTTTCTCTCTCTGCGCTCTTTCTCTCTCTCTCTGCGCTCTTTCTTTCTCTCTCTCTGCGCTCTTTCTTTCTCTCTCTGCGCTCTTTCTTTCTCTCTCTGCGCTCTTTCTTTCTCTCTCTCTCTGCGCCCTTTCTTTCTCTCTGCGCTCTTTCTCTCTCACTCTCTGCGCTCTTTCTTTCTCTCTCTGCGCTCTTTCTTTCTCTCTCTGCGCGATTTCTTTCTCTCTCTGCGCTCTTTCTGTCTCTCTCTCTGCGCTCTTTGTCTCTCTCTGCGCTTTTTCTTTCTCTCTCTCTGCACTCTTTCTTTCTCTCTCTCTGCGCTCTTTCTTTCTCTCTGCGCACTTTCTTTCTCTCTCTCTGCGCTCTTTCTTTCTCTCTGCACTCTCTCTCTGCGCTCTCTCTCTCTGCACTCTTTCTTTCTCTCTCTGCACTCTTTCTTTCTCTCTCTGCGCTCTTCCTTTCTCTCTCTCTGCGCTCTTTCTTTCTCTCTCTCTGCGCTCTTTGTCTCTCTCTGCGCTTTTTCTTTCTCTCTCTCTGCACTCTTTCTTTCTCTCTCTCTGCGCTCTTTCTTTCTCTCTGCGCACTTTCTTTCTCTCTCTCTGCGCTCTTTCTTTCTCTCTGCACTCTCTCTCTGCGCTCTCTCTCTCTGCACTCTTTCTTTCTCTCTCTGCACTCTTTCTTTCTCTCTCTGCGCTCTTCCTTTCTCTCTCTCTGCGCTCTTTCTTTCTCTCTCTCTGCACTCTTTCTTTCTCTCTCTGCACTCTTTCTTTCTCTCTCTGCGCTCTTCCTTTCTCTCTCTCTGCGCTCTTTCTTTCTCTCTCTGCGCTCTTTCTTTCTTTCTCTCTCTGCGCTCTTTCTTCCTCTCTCTCTCTGCGCTCTTTCTTCCTCTCTCTCTCTGCGCTCTTTCTTTCTCTCTCTGCGCTCTTTCTTTCTCTCTGCGCTCTTTCTTTCTCTCTCTCTGCGCTCTTCCTTTCTCTCTGCGCTCTTTCTCTCTCTCTCTGCGCCCTTTCTTTCTCTCTGCGCTCTTTCTCTCTCACTCTCTGCGCTCTTTCTTTCTCTCTCTCTGCGCTCTTTGTCTCTCTCTGCGCTTTTTCTTTCTCTCTCTCTGCGCTCTTTCTTTCTCTCTCTCTGCGCTCTTTCTTTCTCTCTGCGCACTTTCTTTCTCTCTCTCTGCACTCTTTCTCTCTCTCTGCGCTCTTTCTTTCTCTCTGCGCTCTCTCTCTGCGCTCTCTCTCTCTCTGCACTCTTTCTTTCTCTCTCTGCACTCTTTCTTTCTCTCTCTGCGCTCTTCCTTTCTCTCTCTCTGCGCTCTTTCTTTCTCTCTCTCTGCGCTCTTTCTCTCTCTCTGCGCTCTTTCTCTCTCTGCGCTCTTTCTTTCTCTCTCTGCGCTCTTTCTTTCTCTCTCTGCGCTCTTCCTTTCTCTCTCTCTGCGCTCTTTCTTTCTCTCTGCGCACTTTCTTTCTCTCTCTCTCTGTGCTCTTTCTCTCTCTCTGCGCTCTTTCTTTCTCTCTGCGCTCTCTCTCTCTGCGCTCTCTCTCTCTCTGCACTCTTTCTTTCTCTCTCTGCACTCTTTCTTTCTCTCTCTGCACTTTTCCTTTCTCTCTCTGCACTCTTCCTTTCTCTCTCTCTGCGCTCTTCCTTTCTCTCTCTCTGCGCTCTTTCTTTCTCTCTCTCTGCGCTCTTTCTCTCTCTCTGCGCTCTTTCTCTCTCTCTGCGCTCTTTCTTTCTCTCTCTGCGCTCTTTCTTTCTCTCTCTGTGCTCTTTCATTCTTTCTCTCTCTGCGCTCTTTCTTCCTCTCTCTCTCTGCGCTCTTTCTTTCTCTCTCTCTGCGCTCATTCTCTCTCTCTCTGAGCTCTTTCTTTCTCTCTCTGCGCTCTTTCTCTCTCTCTCTGTGCTCTTTCTTTCTCTCTCTCTGCGCTCTTTCTTTCTCTCTCTGCGCGCTTTCTTTCTCTCTCTGCGCTCTTTCTTTCTTTCTCTCTCTGCGCTCTTTCTTCCTCTCTCTCTCTGCGCTCTTTCTTTCTCTCTCTCTGCGCTCTTTCTTTATCTCTCTGCGCTCTTTCTTTCTCTCTCTGCGCTCTTTCTTTCTCTCTCTGCGCTCTTACTTTCTCTCTCTCTGCGCTCTTACTTTCTCTCTCTCTGCGCTCTTTCTCTCTGCGCTCTTTCTTTCTCTCTGCACACTTTCTTTCTCTCTCTCTGCGCTCTTTCTCTCTCTGCGCTCTTTCTTTCTCTCTGCGCTCTTTCTTTCTCTCTCTGCGCTCTTTCTCTCTCTCTCTGCGCTCTTTCTTTCTCTCTCTCTGCGCTCTTTCTTTCTCTCTCTGCGCTCTTTCTTTCTCTCTCTGCGCTCTTTCTTTCTCTCTCTCTCTGCGCCCTTTCTTTCTCTCTGCTCTCTTTCTCTCTCACTCTCTGCGCTCTTTCTTTCTCTCTCTGCGCTCTTTCTTTCTCTCTCTGCGCGATTTCTTTCTCTCTCTGCGCTCTTTCTGTCTCTCTCTCTGCGCTCTTTGTCTCTCTCTGCGCTTTTTCTTTCTCTCTCTCTGCACTCTTTCTTTCTCTCTCTCTGCGCTCTTTCTTTCTCTCTGCGCACTTTCTTTCTCTCTCTCTGCGCTCTTTCTCTCTCTGCGCTCTTTCTTTCTCTCTGCGCTCTTTCTTTCTCTCTCTGCGCTCTTTCTCTCTCTCTCTGCGCTCTTTCTTTCTCTCTCTCTGCGCTCTTTCTTTCTCTCTCTGCGCTCTTTCTTTCTCTCTCTGCGCTCTTTCTTTCTCTCTCTCTCTGCGCCCTTTCTTTCTCTCTGCTCTCTTTCTCTCTCACTCTCTGCGCTCTTTCTTTCTCTCTCTGCGCTCTTTCTTTCTCTCTCTGCGCGATTTCTTTCTCTCTCTGCGCTCTTTCTGTCTCTCTCTCTGCGCTCTTTGTCTCTCTCTGCGCTTTTTCTTTCTCTCTCTCTGCACTCTTTCTTTCTCTCTCTCTGCGCTCTTTCTTTCTCTCTGCGCACTTTCTTTCTCTCTCTCTGCACTCTTTCTCTCTCTCTGCGCTCTTTCTTTCTCTCTGCACTCTCTCTCTGCGCTCTCTCTCTCTGCACTCTTTCTTTCTCTCTCTGCACTCTTTCTTTCTCTCTCTGCGCTCTTCCTTTCTCTCTCTCTGCGCTCTTTCTTTCTCTCTCTCTGCGCTCTTTCTCTCTCTCTGCGCTCTTTCTCTCTCTCTGCGCTCTTTCTTTCTCTCTCTGCGCTCTTTCTTTCTCTCTCTGCGCTCTTTCTTTCTTTCTCTCTCTGCGCTCTTTCTTCCTCTCTCTCTCTGCGCTCTTTCTTCCTCTCTCTCTCTGCGCTCTTTCTTTCTCTCTCTGCGCTCTTTCTTTCTCTCTGCGCTCTTTCTTTCTCTCTCTCTGCGCTCTTCCTTTCTCTCTGCGCTCTTTCTCTCTCTCTCTGCGCCCTTTCTTTCTCTCTGCGCTCTTTCTCTCTCACTCTCTGCGCTCTTTCTTTCTCTCTCTCTGCGCTCTTTGTCTCTCTCTGCGCTTTTTCTTTCTCTCTCTCTGCGCTCTTTCTTTCTCTCTCTCTGCGCTCTTTCTTTCTCTCTGCGCACTTTCTTTCTCTCTCTCTGCACTCTTTCTCTCTCTCTGCGCTCTTTCTTTCTCTCTGCGCTCTCTCTCTGCGCTCTCTCTCTCTCTGCACTCTTTCTTTCTCTCTCTGCACTCTTTCTTTCTCTCTCTGCGCTCTTCCTTTCTCTCTCTCTGCGCTCTTTCTTTCTCTCTCTCTGCGCTCTTTCTCTCTCTCTGCGCTCTTTCTCTCTCTGCGCTCTTTCTTTCTCTCTCTGCGCTCTTTCTTTCTCTCTCTGCGCTCTTCCTTTCTCTCTCTCTGCGCTCTTTCTTTCTCTCTGCGCACTTTCTTTCTCTCTCTCTGTGCTCTTTCTCTCTCTCTGCGCTCTTTCTTTCTCTCTGCGCTCTCTCTCTCTGCGCTCTCTCTCTCTCTGCACTCTTTCTTTCTCTCTCTGCACTCTTTCTTTCTCTCTCTGCACTTTTCCTTTCTCTCTCTGCACTCTTCCTTTCTCTCTCTCTGCGCTCTTCCTTTCTCTCTCTCTGCGCTCTTTCTTTCTCTCTCTCTGCGCTCTTTCTCTCTCTCTGCGCTCTTTCTCTCTCTCTGCGCTCTTTCTTTCTCTCTCTGCGCTCTTTCTTTCTCTCTCTGTGCTCTTTCATTCTTTCTCTCTCTGCGCTCTTTCTTCCTCTCTCTCTCTGCGCTCTTTCTTTCTCTCTCTCTGCGCTCATTCTCTCTCTCTCTGAGCTCTTTCTTTCTCTCTCTGCGCTCTTTCTCTCTCTCTCTGTGCTCTTTCTTTCTCTCTCTCTGCGCTCTTTCTTTCTCTCTCTGCGCGCTTTCTTTCTCTCTCTGCGCTCTTTCTTTCTCTCTCTGCGCTCTTCCTTTCTCTCTCTGCGCTCTTTCTTTCTCTCTCTCTGCGCTCTTTCTCTCTCTCTGCGCTCTTTCTCTCTCTCTGCGCTCTTTCTCTCTCTCTGCGCTCTTTCTTTCTCTCTCTGCGCTCTTTCTTTCTCTCTCTGCGCTCTTTCTTTCTTTCTCTCTCTGCGCTCTTTCTTCCTCTCTCTCTCTGCGCTCTTTCTTTCTCTCTCTCTGCGCTCTTTCTCTCTCTCTGCGCTCTTTCTCTCTCTCTGCGCTCTTTCTTTCTCTCTCTGCGCTATTTCTTTCTCTCTCTGCGCTCTTTCTTTCTCTCTCTCTGCGCTCTTTGTCTCTCTGCGCTTTTTCTTTCTCTATCTCTGTGCTCTTTCTTTCTCTCTCTCTGCGCTCTTTCTTTCTCTCTGCGCTCTCTCTCTCTGCGCTCTCTCTCTCTCTGCACTCTTTCTTTCTCTCTCTGCGCTCTTTCTTTCTCTCTCTGCGCTCTTTCTTTCTCTCTCTCTGCGCTCTTTCTCTCTCTGCGCTCTTTCTCTCTCTCTGCGCTCTTTCTTTCTCTCTCTGCGCTCTTTCTCTCTCTCTGCGCTCTTTCTTTCTCTCTGCGCTCTCTCTCTCTGCGCTCTCTCTCTCTGCACTCTTTCTTTCTCTGCACTCTTTCTTTCTCTCTCTGCACTCTTCCTTTCTCTCTCTGCACTCTTCCTTTCTCTCTCTGCACTCTTCCTTTCTCTCTGCACTCTTTCTCTCTCTCTGCGCTCTTTCTTTCTCTCTCTGCGCTCTTTCTTTCTCTCTCTGCGCTCTTTCTTTCTTTCTCTCTCTGCGCTCTTTCTTCCTCTCTCTCTCTGCGCTCTTTCTTTCTCTCTCTCTGCGCTCTTTCTTTCTCTCTCTGCGCTCTTTCTTTCTCTCTCTGCGCTCTTTCTTTCTCTCTCTCTGCGCTCTTACTTTCTCTCTCTCTGCGCTCTTTCTCTCTGCGCTCTTTCTTTCTCTCTGCACACTTTCTTTCTCTCTCTCTGTGCTCTTTCTCTCTCTGCGCTCTTTCTTTCTCTCTCTGCGCTCTTTCTTTCTCTCTCTGCGCTCTTTCTTTCTCTCTCTCTGCGCTCTTACTTTCTCTCTCTCTGCGCTCTTTCTCTCTGCGCTCTTTCTTTCTCTCTGCACACTTTCTTTCTCTCTCTCTGCGCTCTTTCTCTCTCTGCGCTCTTTCTTTCTCTCTCTCTGCGCTCTTTCTCTCTCTCTGCGCTCTTTCTCTCTCTCTGCGCTCTTTCTTTCTCTCTCTGCGCTATTTCTTTCTCTCTCTGCGCTCTTTCTTTCTCTCTCTCTGCGCTCTTTGTCTCTCTGCGCTTTTTCTTTCTCTATCTCTGTGCTCTTTCTTTCTCTCTCTCTGCGCTCTTTCTTTCTCTCTGCGCTCTCTCTCTCTGCGCTCTCTCTCTCTCTGCACTCTTTCTTTCTCTCTCTGCGCTCTTTCTTTCTCTCTCTGCGCTCTTTCTTTCTCTCTCTCTGCGCTCTTTCTCTCTCTGCGCTCTTTCTCTCTCTCTGCGCTCTTTCTTTCTCTCTCTGCGCTCTTTCTCTCTCTCTGCGCTCTTTCTTTCTCTCTGCGCTCTCTCTCTCTGCGCTCTCTCTCTCTGCACTCTTTCTTTCTCTGCACTCTTTCTTTCTCTCTCTGCACTCTTCCTTTCTCTCTCTGCACTCTTCCTTTCTCTCTCTGCACTCTTCCTTTCTCTCTGCACTCTTTCTCTCTCTCTGCGCTCTTTCTTTCTCTCTCTGCGCTCTTTCTTTCTCTCTCTGCGCTCTTTCTTTCTTTCTCTCTCTGCGCTCTTTCTTCCTCTCTCTCTCTGCGCTCTTTCTTTCTCTCTCTCTGCGCTCTTTCTTTCTCTCTCTGCGCTCTTTCTTTCTCTCTCTGCGCTCTTTCTTTCTCTCTCTCTGCGCTCTTACTTTCTCTCTCTCTGCGCTCTTTCTCTCTGCGCTCTTTCTTTCTCTCTGCACACTTTCTTTCTCTCTCTCTGTGCTCTTTCTCTCTCTGCGCTCTTTCTTTCTCTCTCTGCGCTCTTTCTTTCTCTCTCTGCGCTCTTTCTTTCTCTCTCTCTGCGCTCTTACTTTCTCTCTCTCTGCGCTCTTTCTCTCTGCGCTCTTTCTTTCTCTCTGCACACTTTCTTTCTCTCTCTCTGCGCTCTTTCTCTCTCTGCGCTCTTTCTTTCTCTCTGCGCTCTCTCTCTCTGCGCTCTTTCTTTCTCTCTGCGCTCTCTCTCTCTGCGCTCTCTCTCTGCGCTCTTTCTTTCTCTCTCTGCGCTCTTTCTTTCTCTCTCTCTGCGCTCTTTCTTTCTCTCTCTGCGCTCTTTCTCTCTCACGCTCTGCGCTCTTTCTTTCTCTCTCTGCGCTCTTTCTGTCTCTCTCTCTGCGCTCTTTGTCTCTCTCTGCGCTTTTTCTTTCTCTCTCTCTGCGCTCTTTCTTTCTCTCTCTCTGCGCTCTTTCTTTCTCTCTGCGCACTTTCTTTCTCTCTCTCTGCACTCTTTCTCTCTCTCTGCGCTTTTTCTTTCTCTCTGCACTCTCTCTCTGCGCTCTCTCTCTCTCTCTGCGCTCTTCCTTTCTCTCTCTCTGCGCTCTTTCTTTCTCTCTCTCTGCGCTCTTTCTCTCTCTCTGCGCTCTTTCTCTCTCTCTGCGCTCTTTCTTTCTCTCTCTGCGCTCTTTCTTTCTCTCTCTGCGCTCTTTCTTTCTTTCTCTCTCTGCGCTCTTTCTTTCTCTCTCTGCGCTCTTTCTTTCTCTCTCTGCGCGATTTCTTTCTCTCTCTGCGCTCTTTCTGTCTCTCTCTCTGCGCTCTTTGTCTCTCTCTGCGCTTTTTCATTCTCTCTCTCTGCGCTCTTTCTTTCTCTCTCTCTGCGCTCTTTCTTTCTCTCTCTCTGCGCTCTTTCTTTCTCTCTCTCTGCGCTCTTTCTTTCTCTCTCTGCGCTCTTTCTGTCTCTCTCTCTGCGCTCTTTGTCTCTCTCTGCGCTTTTTCATTCTCTCTCTCTGCGCTCTTTCTTTCTCTCTCTCTGCGCTCTTTCTTTCTCTCTCTCTGCGCTCTTTCTTTCTCTCTCTCTGCGCTCTTTCTTTCTCTCTCTGCGCTCTTTCTTTCTCTCTCTGCGCTCTTTCTTTCTCTCTCTCTCTGCGCCCTTTCTTTCTCTCTGCGCTCTTTCTCTCTCACTCTCTGCGCTCTTTCTTTCTCTCTCTCTGCGCTCTTTGTCTCTCTCTGCGCTTTTTCTTTCTCTCTCTCTGCGCTCTTTCTTTCTCTCTCTCTGCGCTCTTTCTTTCTCTCTGCGCACTTTCTTTCTCTCTCTCTGCACTCTTTCTCTCTCTCTGCGCTCTTTCTTTCTCTCTCTGCACTCTTTCTTTCTCTCTCTGCGCTCTTCCTTTCTCTCTCTCTGTGCTCTTTCTTTCTCTCTCTCTGCGCTCTCTCTCTCTCTGCGCTCTTTCTCTCTCTCTGCGCTCTTTCTTTCTCTCTCTGCGCTCTTTCTTTCTCTCTCTGCGCTCTTTCTTCCTCTCTCTCTCTGCGCTCTTTCTTTCTCTCTCTCTGCGCTCTTTCTTTCTCTCTCTGCGCTCTTTCTTTCTCTCTCTCTGCGCTCTTTCTTTCTCTCTCTCTGCGCTCTTTCTTTCTCTCTGCGCACTTTCTTTCTCTCTCTCTGCGCTCTTTCTCTCTCTCTGCGCTCTTTCTCTCTCTCTGCACTCTTTCTTTCTCTCTCTGCGCTCTTTCTTTCTCTCTCTGCGCTCTTTCTTTCTTTCTCTCTCTGCGCTCTTTCTTCCTCTCTCTCTCTGCGCTCTTTCTTTCTCTCTCTCTGCGCTCATTCTCTCTCTCTCTGAGCTCTTTCTTTCTCTCTCTGCGCTCTTTCTTTCTTTCTCTCTGCGCTCTTTCTCTCTCTCTCTGTGCTCTTTCTTTCTCTCTCTCTGCGCTCTTTCTTTCTCTCTCTCTGCGCTCTTTCTTTCTCTCTCTGCGCTCTTTCTTTCTCTCTCTGCGCTCTTTCTTTCTCTCTCTGCGCTCTTCCTTTCTCTCTCTCTGCGCTCTTTCTTTCTCTCTCTCTGCGCTCTTTCTCTCTCTCTGCGCTCTTTCTCTCTCTCTGCGCTCTTTCTTTCTCTCTCTGCGCTCTTTCTTTCTCTCTCTGCGCTCTTTCTTTCTTTCTCTCTCTGCGCTCTTTCTTCCTCTCTCTCTCTGCGCTCTTTCTTTCTCTCTCTCTGCGCTCTTTCTTTCTCTCTCTGCGCTCTTTCTTTCTCTCTCTGCGCTCTTTCTTTCTCTCTCTGCGCTCTTACTTTCTCTCTCTCTGCGCTCTTTCTCTCTGCGCTCTTTCTTTCTCTCTGCACACTTTCTTTCTCTCTCTCTGCGCTCTTTCTCTCTCTGCGCTCTTTCTTTCTCTCTGCGCTCTTTCTTTCTCTCTCTGCGCTCTTTCTCTCTCTCTCTGCGCTCTTTCTTTCTCTCTCTCTGCGCTCTTTCTTTCTCTCTCTGCGCTCTTTCTTTCTCTCTCTGCGCTCTTTCTTTCTCTTTCTCTCTGCGCTCTTTCTCTCTCACTCTCTGCGCTCTTTCTTTCTCTCTCTCTGCACTCTTTCTTTCTCTCTCTCTGCGCTCTTTCTTTCTCTCTGCGCACTTTCTTTCTCTCTCTCTGCACTCTTTCTCTCTCTCTGCGCTCTTTCTTTCTCTCTGCACTCTCTCTCTGCGCTCTCTCTCTCTGCACTCTTTCTTTCTCTCTCTGCACTCTTTCTTTCTCTCTCTGCGCTCTTCCTTTCTCTCTCTCTGCGCTCTTTCTTTCTCTCTCTCTGCGCTCTTTCTCTCTCTCTGCGCTCTTTCTCTCTCTCTGCGCTCTTTCTTTCTCTCTCTGCGCTCTTTCTTTCTCTCTCTGCGCTCTTTCTTTCTTTCTCTCTCTGCGCTCTTTCTTCCTCTCTCTCTCTGCGCTCTTTCTTTCTCTCTCTCTGCGCTCTTTCTTTCTCTCTCTGCGCTCTTTCTTTCTCTCTGCGCTCTTTCTTTCTCTCTCTCTGCGCTCTTCCTTTCTCTCTGCGCTCTTTCTCTCTCTATCTGCGCCCTTTCTTTCTCTCTGCGCTCTTTCTCTCTCACTCTCTGCGCTCTTTCTTTCTCTCTCTCTGCGCTCTTTGTCTCTCTCTGCGCTTTTTCTTTCTCTCTCTCTGCGCTCTTTCTTTCTCTCTCTCTGCGCTCTTTCTTTCTCTCTGCGCACTTTCTTTCTCTCTCTCTGCACTCTTTCTCTCTCTCTGCGCTCTTTCTTTCTCTCTGCGCTCTCTCTCTGCGCTCTCTCTCTCTCTGCACTCTTTCTTTCTCTCTCTGCACTCTTTCTTTCTCTCTCTGCGATCTTCCTTTCTCTCTCTCTGTGCTCTTTCTTTCTCTCTCTCTGCGCTCTTTCTCTCTCTCTGCGCTCTTTCTCTCTCTCTGCGCTCTTTCTTTCTCTCTCTGCGCTCTTTCTTTCTCTCTCTGCGCTCTTTCTTCCTCTCTCTCTCTGCGCTCTTTCTTTCTCTCTCTCTGCGCTCTTTCTTTCTCTCTCTGCGCTCTTTCTTTCTCTCTCTGCGCTCTTTCTTTCTCTCTCTCTGCGCTCTTTCTTTCTCTCTCTCTGCGCTCTTTCTTTCTCTCTGCGCACTTTCTTTCTCTCTCTCTGCGCTCTTTCTCTCTCTCTGCGCTCTTTCTTTCTCTCTGCGCTCTCTCTCTCTGCGCTCTCTCTCTCTCTGCACTCTTTCTTTCTCTCTCTGCACTCTTTCTTTCTCTCTCTGCACTCTTCCTTTCTCTCTCTCTGCGCTCTTCCTTTCTCTCTCTCTCTGCGCTCTTTCTTTCTCTCTCTCTGCGCTCTTTCTCTCTCTCTGCGCTCTTTCTCTCTCTCTGCGCTCTTTCTTTCTCTCTGCGCTCTTTCTTTCTCTCTCTGCGCTCTTTCTTTCTTTCTCTCTCTGCGCTCTTTCTTCCTCTCTCTCTCTGCGCTCTTTCTTTCTCTCACTCTGCGCTCATTCTCTCTCTCTCTGAGCTATTTCTTTCTCTCTCTGCGCTCTTTCTTTCTTTCTCTCTGCGCTCTTTCTCTCTCTCTCTGTGCTCTTTCTTTCTCTCTCTCTGCGCTCTTTCTTTCTCTCTCTGCGCTCTTTCTTTCTCTCTCTGCGCTCTTTCTTTCTCTCTCTGCGCTCTTCCTTTCTCTCTCTCTGCGCTCTTTCTTTCTCTCTCTCTGCGCTCTTTCTTTCTCTCTCTCTGCGCTCTTTCTCTCTCTCTGCGCTCTTTCTCTCTCTCTGCGCTCTTTCTCTCTCTCTGCGCTCTTACTTTCTCTCTCTCTGCGCTCTTTCTCTCTGCGCTCTTTCTTTCTCTCTGCACACTTTCTTTCTCTCTCTCTGCGCTCTCTCTCTCTCTGCGCTCTTTCTTTCTCTCTGCGCTCTCTCTCTCTGCGCTCTCTCTCTGCGCTCTTTCTTTCTCTCTCTGCGCTCTTTCTCTCTCTCTCTGCGCTCTTTCTTTCTCTCTCTCTGCGCTCTTTCTTTCTCTCTCTGCGCTCTTTCTTTCTCTCTCTGCGCTCTTTCTTTCACTCTCTCTCTGCGCCCTTTCTTTCTCTCTGTGCTCTTTCTCTCTCACTCTCTGCGCTCTTTCTTTCTCTCTCTGCGCTCTTTCTTTCTCTCTCTGCGCAATTTCTTTCTCTCTCTGCGCTCTTTTTTTCTCTCTCTCTGCGCTCTTTGTCTCTCTCTGCGCTTTTTCTTTCTCTCTCTCTGCGCTCTTTCTTTCTCTCTCTCTGCGCTCTTTCTTTCTCTCTGCGCACTTTCTTTCTCTCTCTCTGCACTCTTTCTCTCTCTCTGCGCTCTTTCTTTCTCTCTGCACTCTCTCTCTGCGCTCTCTCTCTCTCTCTGCACTCTTTCTTTCTCTCTCTGCACTCTTTCTTTCTCTATCTGCGCTCTTCCTTTCTCTCTCTCTGCGCTCTTTCTTTCTCTCTCTCTGCGCTCTTTCTCTCTCTCTGCGCTCTTTCTCTCTCTCTGCGCTCTTTCTTTCTCTCTCTGCGCTCTTTCTTTCTCTCTCTGCGCTCTTTCTTTCTTTCTCTCTCTGCGCTCTTTCTTTCTCTCTCTCTGCGCTCTTTCTTTCTCTCTCTCTGCGCTCTTTCTTTCTCTCTGCGCACTTTCTTTCTCTCTCTCTGCGCTCTTTCTTTCTCTTTGCGCTCTCTCTCTCTGCGCTCTCTCTCTCTCTGCACTCTTTCTTTCTCTCTCTGCACTCTTTCTTTCTCTCTCTGCACTCTTCCTTTCTCTCTCTCTGCGCTCTTCCTTTCTCTCTCTCTGCGCTCTTTCTTTCTCTCTCTCTGCGCTCTTTCTCTCTCTCTGCGCTCTTTCTCTCTCTCTGCGCTCTTTCTCTCTCTCTGCGCTCTTTCTTTCTCTCTCTGCGCTCTTTCTTTCTTTCTCTCTCTGCGCTCTTTCTTCCTCTCTCTCTCTGCGCTCTTTCTCTCTCTCTGCGCTCTTTCTTTCTCTCTGCGCTCTCTCTCTCTGCGCTCTCTCTCTCTGCACTCTTTCTTTCTCTCTCTGCACTCTTTCTTTCTCTCTCTGCACTCTTCCTTTCTCTCTCTCTGCGCTCTTCCTTTCTCTCTCTCTGCGCTCTTCCTTTCTCTCTCTCTGCGCTCTTCCTTTCTCTCTCTCTGCGCTCTTTCTTTCTCTCTCTCTGCGCTCTTTCTCTCTCTCTCTGCGCTCTTTCTTTCTTTCTCTCTCTGCGCTCTTTCTTTCTCTCTCTCTGCGCTCTTTGTCTCTCTGCGCTTTTTCTTTCTCTATCTCTGTGCTCTTTCTTTCTCTCTCTCTGCGCACTTTCTTTCTCTCTGTGCTCTCTCTCTCTGCGCTCTCTCTCTCTCTGCACTCTTTCTTTCTCTCTCTGCGCTCTTTCTTTCTCTCTCTGCGCTCTTTCTTTCTCTCTCTGCGCTCTTCCTTTCTCTCTCTCTGCGCTCTTTCTTTCTCTCTCTCTGCGCTGTTTCTCTCTCTCTGCGCTCTTTCTCTCTCTCTGCGCTCTTTCTTTCTCTCTCTGCGCTCTTTCTTTCTCTCTCTGCGCTCTTTCTTTCTTTCTCTCTCTGCGCTCTTTCTTTCTTTCTCTCTCTGCGCTCTTTCTCTCTCTCTGCGCTCTTTCTTTCTCTCTCTGCGCTCTTTCTTTCTCTCTCTCTGCGCTCTTTGTCTCTCTGCGCTTTTTCTTTCTCTATCTCTGTGCTCTTTCTTTCTCTCTCTCTGCGCTCTTTCTTTCTCTCTGCGCTCTCTCTCTCTGCGCTCTCTCTCTCTCTGCACTCTTTCTTTCTCTCTCTGCGCTCTTTCTTTCTCTCTCTGCGCTCTTCCTTTCTCTCTCTCTGCGCTCTTTCTTTCTCTCTCTCTGCGCTCTTTCTCTCTCTCTGCGCTCTTTCTCTCTCTGCGCTCTTTCTTTCTCTCTCTGCGCTCTTTCTTTCTCTCTCTGCGCTCTTCCTTTCTCTCTCTCTGCGCTCTTTCTTTCTCTCTCTCTGCGCTCTTTCTCTCTCTCTGCGCTCTTTCTCTCTCTCTGCGCTCTTTCTTTCTCTCTCTGCGCTATTTCTTTCTCTCTCTGCGCTCTTTCTTTCTCTCTCTCTGCGCTCTTTGTCTCTCTGCGCTTTTTCTTTCTCTATCTCTGTGCTCTTTCTTTCTCTCTCTCTGCGCTCTTTCTTTCTCTCTGCGCTCTCTCTCTCTGCGCTCTCTCTCTCTCTGCACTCTTTCTTTCTCTCTCTGCGCTCTTTCTTTCTCTCTCTGCGCTCTTTCTTTCTCTCTCTCTGCGCTCTTTCTCTCTCTGCGCTCTTTCTCTCTCTCTGCGCTCTTTCTTTCTCTCTCTGCGCTCTTTCTCTCTCTCTGCGCTCTTTCTTTCTCTCTGCGCTCTCTCTCTCTGCGCTCTCTCTCTGCACTCTTTCTTTCTCTGCACTCTTTCTTTCTCTCTCTGCACTCTTCCTTTCTCTCTCTGCACTCTTCCTTTCTCTCTCTGCACTCTTCCTTTCTCTCTGCACTCTTTCTCTCTCTCTGCGCTCTTTCTTTCTCTCTCTGCGCTCTTTCTTTCTCTCTCTGCGCTCTTTCTTTCTTTCTCTCTCTGCGCTCTTTCTTCCTCTCTCTCTCTGCGCTCTTTCTTTCTCTCTCTCTGCGCTCTTTCTTTCTCTCTCTGCGCTCTTTCTTTCTCTCTCTGCGCTCTTTCTTTCTCTCTCTCTGCGCTCTTACTTTCTCTCTCTCTGCGCTCTTTCTCTCTGCGCTCTTTCTTTCTCTCTGCACACTTTCTTTCTCTCTCTCTGTGCTCTTTCTCTCTCTGCGCTCTTTCTTTCTCTCTCTCTGCGCTCTTTCTTTCTCTCTCTCTGCGCTCTTTCTTTCTCTCTCTGCGCTCTTTCTTTCTCTCTCTGCAATCTTTCTTTCTCTCTCTCTCTGCGCCTTTTCTTTCTCTCTGCGCTCTTTCTCTCTCACTCTCTGCGCTCTTTCTTTCTCTCTCTGCGCTCTTTCTTTCTCTCTCTGCGCTATTTCTTTCTCTCTGCGCTCTTTCTTTCTCTCTCTCTGCGCTCTTTGTCTCTCTGCGCTTTTTCTTTCTCTATCTCTGTGCTCTTTCTTTCTCTCTCTCTGCGCTCTTTCTTTCTCTCTGCGCTCTCTCTCTCTGCGCTCTCTCTCTCTGCACTCTTTCTTTCTCTCTCTGCGCTCTTTCTTTCTCTCTCTGCGCTCTTTCTTTCTTTCTCTCTCTGCGCTCTTTCTCTCTCTCTGCGCTCTTTCTTTCTCTCTCTGCGCTATTTCTTTCTCTCTCTGCGCTCTTTCTTTCTCTCTCTCTCTGCGCTCTTTGTCTCTCTGCGCTTTTTCTTTCTCTATCTCTGTGCTCTTTCTTTCTCTCTCTCTGCGCTCTTTCTTTCTCTCTGCGCGCTCTCTCTCTGCGCTCTCTCTATCTCTGCACTCTTTCTTTCTCTCTCTGCGCTCTTTCTTTCTCACTCTGCGCTCTTCCTTTCTCTCTCTCTGCGCTCTTTCTTTCTCTCTCTCTGCGCTCTTTCTCTCTCTCTGCGCTCTTTCTCTCTCTGCGCTCTTTCTTTCTCTCTGCGCTCTTTCTTTCTCTCTCTGCGCTCTTCCTTTCTCTCTCTCTGCGCTCTTTCTTTCTCTCTCTCTGCGCTCTTTCTCTCTCTCTGCGCTCTTTCTCTCTCTCTGCGCTCTTTCTTTCTCTCTCTGCGCTCTTTCTTTCTCTCTCTGCGCTCTTTCTTTCTCTCTCTCTGCGCTCTTTCTTTCTCTCTCTCTGCGCTCTTTCTTTCTCTCTCTGCGCTCTTTCTTTCTCTCTCTGCGCTCTTTCTTTCTCTCTCTGCGCTCTTACTTTCTCTCTCTCTGCGCTCTTACTTTCTCTCTCTCTGCGCTCTTTCTCTCTGCGCTCTTTCTTTCTCTCTGCACACTTTCTTTCTCTCTCTCTGCGCTCTTTCTCTCTCTGCGCTCTTTCTTTCTCTCTGCGCACTTTCTTTCTCTCTCTCTGCCCTCTTTCTTTCTCTTTGCGCTCTCTCTCTCTGCGCTCTCTCTCTCTCTGCACTCTTTCTTTCTCTCTCTGCACTCTTTCTTTCTCTCTCTGCACTCTTCCTTTCTCTCTCTCTGCGCTCTTCCTTTCTCTCTCTCTGCGCTCTTTCTTTCTCTCTCTCTGCGCTCTTTCTCTCTCTCTGCGCTCTTTCTCTCTCTCTGCGCTCTTTCTTTCTCTCTCTGCGCTCTTTCTTTCTTTCTCTCTCTGCGCTCTTTCTTCCTCTCTCTCTCTGCGCTCTTTCTCTCTCTCTGCGCTCTTTCTTTCTCTCTGCGCTCTCTCTCTCTGCGCTCTCTCTCTCTGCACTCTTTCTTTCTCTCTCTGCACTCTTTCTTTCTCTCTCTGCACTCTTTCTTTCTCTCTCTGCACTCTTCCTTTCTCTCTCTCTGCGCTCTTCCTTTCTCTCTCTCTGCGCTCTTCCTTTCTCTCTCTCTGCGCTCTTCCTTTCTCTCTCTCTGCGCTCTTTCTTTCTCTCTCTCTGCGCTCTTTCTCTCTCTCTCTGCGCTCTTTCTTTCTTTCTCTCTCTGCGCTCTTTCTTTCTCTCTCTCTGCGCTCTTTGTCTCTCTGCGCTTTTTCTTTCTCTATCTCTGTGCTCTTTCTTTCTCTCTCTCTGCGCTCTTTCTTTCTCTCTGTGCTCTCTCTCTCTGCGCTCTCTCTCTCTCTGCACTCTTTCTTTCTCTCTCTGCGCTCTTTCTTTCTCTCTCTGCGCTTTTCCTTTCTCTCTCTCTGCGCTCTTTCTTTCTCTCTCTCTGCGCTCTTTCTCTCTCTCTGCGCTCTTTCTCTCTCTCTGCGCTCTTTCTTTCTCTCTCTGCGCTCTTTCTTTCTCTCTCTGCGCTCTTTCTTTCTTTCTCTCTCTGCGCTCTTTCTTTCTTTCTCTCTCTGCGCTCTTTCTCTCTCTCTGCGCTCTTTCTTTCTCTGTCTGCGCTATTTCTTTCTCTCTCTGCGCTCTTTCTTTCTCTCTCTCTGCGCTCTTTGTCTCTCTGCGCTTTTTCTTTCTCTATCTCTGTGCTCTTTCTTTCTCTCTCTCTGCGCTCTTTCTTTCTCTCTGCGCTCTCTCTCTCTGCGCTCTCTCTCTCTCTGCACTCTTTCTTTCTCTCTCTGCGCTCTTTCTTTCTCTCTCTGCGCTCTTCCTTTCTCTCTCTCTGCGCTCTTTCTTTCTCTCTCTCTGCGCTCTTTCTCTCTCTCTGCGCTCTTTCTCTCTCTGCGCTCTTTCTTTCTCTCTCTGCGCTCTTTCTTTCTCTCTCTGCGCTCTTCCTTTCTCTCTCTCTGCGCTCTTTCTTTCTCTCTCTCTGCGCTCTTTCTCTCTCTCTGCGCTCTTTCTCTCTCTCTGCGCTCTTTCTTTCTCTCTCTGCGCTATTTCTTTCTCTCTCTGCGCTCTTTCTTTCTCTCTCTCTGCGCTCTTTGTCTCTCTGCGCTTTTTCTTTCTCTATCTCTGTGCTCTTTCTTTCTCTCTCTCTGCGCTCTTTCTTTCTCTCTGCGCTCTCTCTCTCTGCGCTCTCTCTCTCTCTGCACTCTTTCTTTCTCTCTCTGCGCTCTTTCTTTCTCTCTCTGCGCTCTTCCTTTCTCTCTCTCTGCGCTCTTTCTTTCTCTCTCTCTGCGCTCTTTCTCTCTCTCTGCGCTCTTTCTCTCTCTCTGCGCTCTTTCTTTCTCTCTCTGCGCTCTTTCTCTCTCTCTGCGCTCTTTCTTTCTCTCTGCGCTCTCTCTCTCTGCGCTCTCTCTCTCTGCACTCTTTCTTTCTCTGCACTCTTTCTTTCTCTCTCTGCACTCTTCCTTTCTCTCTCTGCACTCTTCCTTTCTCTCTGCGCTCTTTCTCTCTCTCTGCGCTCTTTCTTTCTCTCTCTGCGCTCTTTCTTTCTCTCTCTGCGCTCTTTCTTTCTTTCTCTCTCTGCGCTCTTTCTTCCTCTCTCTCTCTGCGCTCTTTCTTTCTCTCTCTCTGCGCTCTTTCTTTCTCTCTCTGCGCTCTTTCTTTCTCTCTCTCTGCGCTCTTACTTTCTCTCTCTCTGCGCTCTTTCTCTCTGCACACTTTCTTTCTCTCTCTCTGCGCTCTTTCTCTCTCTGCGCTCTTTCTTTCTCTCTCTCTGCGCTCTTTCTTTCTCTCTCTGCGCTCTTTCTTTCTCTCTCTGCGCTCTTTCTTTCTCTCTCTGCAATCTTTCTTTCTCTCTCTCTCTGCGCCTTTTCTTTCTCTCTGCGCTCTTTCTCTCTCACTCTCTGCGCTCTTTCTTTCTCTCTCTGCGCTCTTTCTTTCTCTCTCTGCGCTATTTCTTTCTCTCTGCGCTCTTTCTTTCTCTCTCTCTGCGCTCTTTGTCTCTCTGCGCTTTTTCTTTCTCTATCTCTGTGCTCTTTCTTTCTCTCTCTCTGCGCTCTTTCTTTCTCTCTGCGCTCTCTCTCTCTGCGCTCTCTCTCTCTGCACTCTTTCTTTCTCTCTCTGCGCTCTTTCTTTCTCTCTCTGCGCTCTTCCTTTCTCTCTCTGCGCTCTTTCTCTCTCTCTGCGCTCTTTCTCTCTCTGCGCTCTTTCTTTCTCTCTCTGCGCTCTTTCTTTCTCTCTCTGCGCTCTTTCTTTCTTTCTCTCTCTGCGCTCTTTCTTTCTTTCTCTCTCTGCGCTCTTTCTCTCTCTCTGCGCTCTTTCTTTCTCTCTCTGCGCTATTTCTTTCTCTCTCTGCGCTCTTTCTTTCTCTCTCTCTGCGCTCTTTGTCTCTCTGCGCTTTTTCTTTCTCTATCTCTGTGCTCTTTCTTTCTCTCTCTCTGCGCTCTTTCTTTCTCTCTGCGCGCTCTCTCTCTGCGCTCTCTCTATCTCTGCACTCTTTCTTTCTCTCTCTGCGCTCTTTCTTTCTCTCTCTGCGCTCTTCCTTTCTCTCTCTCTGCGCTCTTTCTTTCTCTCTCTCTGCGCTCTTTCTCTCTCTCTGCGCTCTTTCTCTGCGCTCTTTCTTTCTCTCTCTGCGCTCTTTCTTTCTCTCTCTGCGCTCTTCCTTTCTCTCTCTCTGCGCTCTTTCTTTCTCTCTCTCTGCGCTCTTTCTCTCTCTCTGCGCTCTTTCTCTCTCTCTGCGCTCTTTCTTTCTCTCTCTGCGCTCTTTCTTTCTCTCTCTGCGCTCTTTCTTTCTCTCTCTCTGCGCTCTTTCTTTCTCTCTCTCTGCGCTCTTTCTTTCTCTCTCTGCGCTCTTTCTTTCTCTCGCTGCGCTCTTTCTTTCTCTCTCTGCGCTCTTACTTTCTCTCTCTCTGCGCTCTTACTTTCTCTCTCTCTGCGCTCTTTCTTTCTCTCTGCACACTTTCTTTCTCTCTCTCTGCGCTCTTTCTCTCTCTGCGCTCTTTCTTTCTCTCTGCGCTCTTTCTTTCTCTCTCTGCGCTCTTTCTCTCTCTCTCTGCGCTCTTTCTTTCTCTCTCTCTGCGCTCTTTCTTTCTCTCTCTGCGCTCTTTCTTTCTCTCTCTGCGCTCTTTCTTTCTCTCTCTCTCTGCGCCCTTTCTTTCTCTCTGCGCTCTTTCTCTCTCACTCTCTGCGCTCTTTCTTTCTCTCTCTGCGCTCTTTCTTTCTCTCTCTGCGCGATTTCTTTCTCTCTCTGCGCTCTTTCTGTCTCTCTCTCTGCGCTCTTTGTCTCTCTCTGCGCTTTTTCTTTCTCTCTCTCTGCACTCTTTCTTTCTCTCTCTCTGCGCTCTTTCTTTCTCTCTGCGCACTTTCTTTCTCTCTCTCTGCACTCTTTCTCTCTCTCTGCGCTCTTTCTTTCTCTCTGCACTCTCTCTCTGCGCTCTCTCTCTCTGCACTCTTTCTTTCTCTCTCTGCACTCTTTCTTTCTCTCTCTGCGCTCTTCCTTTCTCTCTCTCTGCGCTCTATCTTTCTCTCTCTCTGCGCTCTTTCTCTCTCTCTGCGCTCTTTCTCTCTCTCTGCGCTCTTTCTTTCTCTCTCTGCGCTCTTTCTTTCTCTCTCTGCGCTCTTTCTTTCTTTCTCTCTCTGCGCTCTTTCTTCCTCTCTCTCTCTGCGCTCTTTCTTTCTCTCTCTCTGCGCTCTTTCTTTCTCTCTCTGCGCTCTTTCTTTCTCTCTGCGCTCTTTCTTTCTCTCTCTCTGCGCTCTTCCTTTCTCTCTGCGCTCTTTCTCTCTCTCTCTGCGCCCTTTCTTTCTCTCTGCGCTCTTTCTTTCTCTCTCTCTGCGCTCTTTGTCTCTCTCTGCGCTTTTTCTTTCTCTCTCTCTGCGCTCTTTCTTTCTCTCTCTCTGCGCTCTTTCTTTCTCTCTGCGCACTTTCTTTCTCTCTCTCTGCACTCTTTCTCTCTCTCTGCGCTCTTTCTTTCTCTCTGCGCTCTCTCTCTGCGCTCTCTCTCTCTCTGCACTCTTTCTTTCTCTCTCTGCACTCTTTCTTTCTCTCTCTGCGATCTTCCTTTCTCTCTCTCTGTGCTCTTTCTTTCTCTCTCTCTGCGCTCTTTCTCTCTCTCTGCGCTCTTTCTCTCTCTCTCTGCGCTCTTTCTTTCTCTCTCTGCGCTCTTTCTTTCTCTCTCTGCGCTCTTTCTTCCTCTCTCTCTCTGCGCTCTTTCTTTCTCTCTCTCTGCGCTCTTTCTTTCTCTCTCTGCGCTCTTTCTCTCTCTCTGCGCTCTTTCTTTCTCTCTCTGCGCTCTTTCTTTCTCTCTCTGCGCTCTTTCTTTCTCTCTCTGCGCTCTTTCTTCCTCTCTCTCTCTGCGCTCTTTCTTTCTCTCTCTCTGCGCTCTTTCTTTCTCTCTCTGCGCTCTTTCTTTCTCTCTCTCTGCGCTCTTTCTTTCTCTCTCTCTGCGCTCTTTCTTTCTCTCTCTCTGCGCTCTTTCTTTCTCTCTGCGCACTTTCTTTCTCTCTCTCTGCGCTCTTTCTCTCTCTCTGCGCTCTTTCTTTCTCTCTGCGCTCTCTCTCTCTGCGCTCTCTCTCTCTCTGCACTCTTTCTTTCTCTCTCTGCACTCTTTCTTTCTCTCTCTGCACTCTTCCTTTCTCTCTCTCTGCGCTCTTCCTTTCTCTCTCTCTGCGCTCTTTCTTTCTCTCTCTCTGCGCTCTTTCTCTCTCTCTGCGCTCTTTCTCTCTCTCTGCGCTCTTTCTTTCTCTCTGCGCTCTTTCTTTCTCTCTCTGCGCTCTTTCTTTCTTTCTCTCTCTGCGCTCTTTCTTCCTCTCTCTCTCTGCGCTCTTTCTTTCTCTCACTCTGCGCTCATTCTCTCTCTCTCTGAGCTATTTCTTTCTCTCTCTGCGCTCTTTCTTTCTTTCTCTCTGCGCTCTTTCTCTCTCTCTCTGTGCTCTTTCTTTCTCTCTCTCTGCGCTCTTTCTTTCTCTCTCTGCGCTCTTTCTTTCTCTCTCTGCGCTCTTTCTTTCTCTCTCTGCGCTCTTCCTTTCTCTCTCTCTGAGCTCTTTCTTTCTCTCTCTCTGCGCTCTTTCTTTCTCTCTCTGCGCTCTTTCTCTCTCTCTGCGCTCTTTCTCTCTCTCTGCGCTCTTTCTCTCTCTCTGCGCTCTTACTTTCTCTCTCTCTGCGCTCTTTCTCTCTGCGCTCTTTCTTTCTCTCTGCACACTTTCTTTCTCTCTCTCTGCGCTCTTTCTCTCTCTGCGCTCTTTCTTTCTCTCTGCGCTCTCTCTCTCTGCGCTCTCTCTCTGCGCTCTTTCTTTCTCTCTCTGCGCTCTTTCTCTCTCTCTCTGCGCTCTTTCTTTCTCTCTCTCTGCGCTCTTTCTTTCTCTCTCTGCGCTCTTTCTTTCTCTCTCTGCGCTCTTTCTTTCTCTCTCTCTCTGCGCCCTTTCTTTCTCTCTGCGCCCTTTCTCTCTCACTCTCTGCGCTCTTTCTTTCTCTCTCTGCGTTCTTTCTTTCTCTCTCTGCGCAATTTCTTTCTCTCTCTGCGCTCTTTTTTTCTCTCTCTCTGCGCTCTTTGTCTCTCTCTGCGCTTTTTCTTTCTCTCTCTCTGCGCTCTTTCTTTCTCTCTCTCTGCGCTCTTTCTTTCTCTCTGCGCACTTTCTTTCTCTCTCTCTGCACTCTTTCTCTCTCTCTGCGCTCTTTCTTTCTCTCTGCACTCTCTCTCTGCGCTCTCTCTCTCTCTCTGCACTCTTTCTTTCTCTCTCTGCACTCTTTCTTTCTCTCTCTGCGCTCTTCCTTTCTCTCTCTCTGCGCTCTTTCTTTCTCTCTCTCTGCGCTCTTTCTCTCTCTCTGCGCTCTTTCTCTCTCTCTGCGCTCTTTCTTTCTCTCTCTGCGCTCTTTCTTTCTCTCTCTGCGCTCTTTCTTTCTTTCTCTCTCTGCGCTCTTTCTTTCTCTCTCTCTGCGCTCTTTCTTTCTCTCTCTATGCGCTCTTTCTTTCTCTCTGCGCACTTTCTTTCTCTCTCTCTGCGCTCTTTCTTTCTCTTTGCGCTCTCTCTCTCTGCGCTCTCTCTCTCTCTGCACTCTTTCTTTCTCTCTCTGCACTCTTTCTTTCTCTCTCTGCACTCTTTCTTTCTCTCTCTGCACTCTTCCTTTCTCTCTCTCTGCGCTCTTCCTTTCTCTCTCTCTGCACTCTTTCTTTCTCTCTCTCTGCGCTCTTTCTCTCTCTCTGCGCTCTTTCTCTCTCTCTGCGCTCTTTCTTTCTCTCTCTGCGCTCTTTCTTTCTTTCTCTCTCTGCGCTCTTTCTTCCTCTCTCTCTCTGCGCTCTTTCTTTCTCTCTGCGCTCTCTCTCTCTGCGCTCTCTCTCTCTGCACTCTTTCTTTCTCTCTCTGCACTCTTTCTTTCTCTCTCTGCACTCTTTCTTTCTCTCTCTGCACTCTTCCTTTCTCTCTCTCTGCGCTCTTCCTTTCTCTCTCTCTGCGCTCTTCCTTTCTCTCTCTCTGCGCTCTTCCTTTCTCTCTCTCTGCGCTCTTTCTTTCTCTCTCTCTGCGCTCTTTCTCTCTCTCTCTGCGCTCTTTCTTTCTTTCTCTCTCTGCGCTCTTTCTTTCTCTCTCTCTGCGCTCTTTGTCTCTCTGCGCTTTTTCTTTCTCTATCTCTGTGCTCTTTCTTTCTCTCTCTCTGCGCTCTTTCTTTCTCTCTGTGCTCTCTCTCTCTGCGCTCTCTCTCTCTCTGCACTCTTTCTTTCTCTCTCTGCGCTCTTTCTTTCTCTCTCTGCGCTCTTCCTTTCTCTCTCTCTGCGCTCTTTCTTTCTCTCTCTCTGCGCTCTTTCTCTCTCTCTGCGCTCTTTCTCTCTCTCTGCGCTCTTTCTTTCTCTCTCTGCGCTCTTTCTTTCTCTCTCTGCGCTCTTTCTTTCTTTCTCTCTCTGCGCTCTTTCTTTCTTTCTCTCTCTGCGCTCTTTCTCTCTCTCTGCGCTCTTTCTTTCTCTCTCTGCGCTATTTCTTTCTCTCTCTGCGCTCTTTCTTTCTCTCTCTCTGCGCTCTTTGTCTCTCTGCGCTTTTTCTTTCTCTATCTCTGTGCTCTTTCTTTCTCTCTCTCTGCGCTCTTTCTTTCTCTCTGCGCTCTCTCTCTCTGCGCTCTCTCTCTCTCTGCACTCTTTCTTTCTCTCTCTGCGCTCTTTCTTTCTCTCTCTGCGCTCTTCCTTTCTCTCTCTCTGCGCTCTTTCTTTCTCTCTCTCTGCGCTCTTTCTCTCTCTCTGCGCTCTTTCTCTCTCTGCGCTCTTTCTTTCTCTCTCTGCGCTCTTTCATTCTCTCTCTGCGCTCTTCCTTTCTCTCTCTCTGCGCTCTTTCTTTCTCTCTCTCTGCGCTCTTTCTCTCTCTCTCTCTGCGCTCTTTCTCTCTCTCTGCGCTCTTTCTCTCTCTCTGCGCTCTTTCTTTCTCTCTCTGCGCTATTTCTTTCTCTCTCTGCGCTCTTTCTTTCTCTCTCTCTGCGCTCTTTGTCTCTCTGCGCTTTTTCTTTCTCTATCTCTGTGCTCTTTCTTTCTCTCTCTCTGCGCTCTTTCTTTCTCTCTGCGCTCTCTCTCTCTGCGCTCTCTCTCTCTCTGCACTCTTTCTTTCTCTCTCTGCGCTCTTTCTTTCTCTCTCTGCGCTCTTCCTTTCTCTCTCTCTGCGCTCTTTCTTTCTCTCTCTCTGCGCTCTTTCTCTCTCTCTGCGCTCTTTCTCTCTCTCTGCGCTCTTTCTTTCTCTCTCTGCGCTCTTTCTCTCTCTCTGCGCTCTTTCTTTCTCTCTGCGCTCTCTCTCTCTGCGCTCTCTCTCTCTGCACTCTTTCTTTCTCTGCACTCTTTCTTTCTCTCTCTGCACTCTTCCTTTCTCTCTCTGCACTCTTCCTTTCTCTCTCTGCACTCTTCCTTTCTCTCTGCGCTCTTTCTCTCTCTCTGCGCTCTTTCTTTCTCTCTCTGCGCTCTTTCTTTCTCTCTCTGCGCTCTTTCTTTCTTTCTCTCTCTGCGCTCTTTCTTCCTCTATCTCTCTGCGCTCTTTCTTTCTCTCTCTCTGCGCTCTTTCTTTCTCTCTCTGCGCTCTTTCTTTCTCTCTCTGCGCTCTTTCTTTCTCTCTCTCTGCGCTCTTACTTTCTCTCTCTCTGCGCTCTTTCTCTCTGCGCTCTTTCTTTCTCTCTGCACACTTTCTTTCTCTCTCTCTGCGCTCTTTCTCTCTCTGCGCTCTTTCTTTCTCTCTCTCTGCGCTCTTTCTTTCTCTCTCTCTGCGCTCTTTCTTTCTCTCTCTGCGCTCTTTCTTTCTCTCGCTGCGCTCTTTCTTTCTCTCTCTGCGCTCTTACTTTCTCTCTCTCTGCGCTCTTACTTTCTCTCTCTCTGCGCTCTTTCTTTCTCTCTGCACACTTTCTTTCTCTCTCTCTGCGCTCTTTCTCTCTCTGCGCTCTTTCTTTCTCTCTGCGCTCTTTCTTTCTCTCTCTGCGCTCTTTCTCTCTCTCTCTGCGCTCTTTCTTTCTCTCTCTCTGCGCTCTTTCTTTCTCTCTCTGCGCTCTTTCTTTCTCTCTCTGCGCTCTTTCTTTCTCTCTCTCTCTGCGCCCTTTCTTTCTCTCTGCGCTCTTTCTCTCTCACTCTCTGCGCTCTTTCTTTCTCTCTCTGCGCTCTTTCTTTCTCTCTCTGCGCGATTTCTTTCTCTCTCTGCGCTCTTTCTGTCTCTCTCTCTGCGCTCTTTGTCTCTCTCTGCGCTTTTTCTTTCTCTCTCTCTGCACTCTTTCTTTCTCTCTCTCTGCGCTCTTTCTTTCTCTCTGCGCACTTTCTTTCTCTCTCTCTGCACTCTTTCTCTCTCTCTGCGCTCTTTCTTTCTCTCTGCACTCTCTCTCTGCGCTCTCTCTCTCTGCACTCTTTCTTTCTCTCTCTGCACTCTTTCTTTCTCTCTCTGCGCTCTTCCTTTCTCTCTCTCTGCGCTCTATCTTTCTCTCTCTCTGCGCTCTTTCTCTCTCTCTGCGCTCTTTCTCTCTCTCTGCGCTCTTTCTTTCTCTCTCTGCGCTCTTTCTTTCTCTCTCTGCGCTCTTTCTTTCTTTCTCTCTCTGCGCTCTTTCTTCCTCTCTCTCTCTGCGCTCTTTCTTTCTCTCTCTCTGCGCTCTTTCTTTCTCTCTCTGCGCTCTTTCTTTCTCTCTGCGCTCTTTCTTTCTCTCTCTCTGCGCTCTTCCTTTCTCTCTGCGCTCTTTCTCTCTCTCTCTGCGCCCTTTCTTTCTCTCTGCGCTCTTTCTTTCTCTCTCTCTGCGCTCTTTGTCTCTCTCTGCGCTTTTTCTTTCTCTCTCTCTGCGCTCTTTCTTTCTCTCTCTCTGCGCTCTTTCTTTCTCTCTGCGCACTTTCTTTCTCTCTCTCTGCACTCTTTCTCTCTCTCTGCGCTCTTTCTTTCTCTCTGCGCTCTCTCTCTGCGCTCTCTCTCTCTCTGCACTCTTTCTTTCTCTCTCTGCACTCTTTCTTTCTCTCTCTGCGATCTTCCTTTCTCTCTCTCTGTGCTCTTTCTTTCTCTCTCTCTGCGCTCTTTCTCTCTCTCTGCGCTCTTTCTCTCTCTCTCTGCGCTCTTTCTTTCTCTCTCTGCGCTCTTTCTTTCTCTCTCTGCGCTCTTTCTTCCTCTCTCTCTCTGCGCTCTTTCTTTCTCTCTCTCTGCGCTCTTTCTTTCTCTCTCTGCGCTCTTTCTCTCTCTCTGCGCTCTTTCTTTCTCTCTCTGCGCTCTTTCTTTCTCTCTCTGCGCTCTTTCTTTCTCTCTCTGCGCTCTTTCTTCCTCTCTCTCTCTGCGCTCTTTCTTTCTCTCTCTCTGCGCTCTTTCTTTCTCTCTCTGCGCTCTTTCTTTCTCTCTCTCTGCGCTCTTTCTTTCTCTCTCTCTGCGCTCTTTCTTTCTCTCTCTCTGCGCTCTTTCTTTCTCTCTGCGCACTTTCTTTCTCTCTCTCTGCGCTCTTTCTCTCTCTCTGCGCTCTTTCTTTCTCTCTGCGCTCTCTCTCTCTGCGCTCTCTCTCTCTCTGCACTCTTTCTTTCTCTCTCTGCACTCTTTCTTTCTCTCTCTGCACTCTTCCTTTCTCTCTCTCTGCGCTCTTCCTTTCTCTCTCTCTGCGCTCTTTCTTTCTCTCTCTCTGCGCTCTTTCTCTCTCTCTGCGCTCTTTCTCTCTCTCTGCGCTCTTTCTTTCTCTCTGCGCTCTTTCTTTCTCTCTCTGCGCTCTTTCTTTCTTTCTCTCTCTGCGCTCTTTCTTCCTCTCTCTCTCTGCGCTCTTTCTTTCTCTCACTCTGCGCTCATTCTCTCTCTCTCTGAGCTATTTCTTTCTCTCTCTGCGCTCTTTCTTTCTTTCTCTCTGCGCTCTTTCTCTCTCTCTCTGTGCTCTTTCTTTCTCTCTCTCTGCGCTCTTTCTTTCTCTCTCTGCGCTCTTTCTTTCTCTCTCTGCGCTCTTTCTTTCTCTCTCTGCGCTCTTCCTTTCTCTCTCTCTGAGCTCTTTCTTTCTCTCTCTCTGCGCTCTTTCTTTCTCTCTCTGCGCTCTTTCTCTCTCTCTGCGCTCTTTCTCTCTCTCTGCGCTCTTTCTCTCTCTCTGCGCTCTTACTTTCTCTCTCTCTGCGCTCTTTCTCTCTGCGCTCTTTCTTTCTCTCTGCACACTTTCTTTCTCTCTCTCTGCGCTCTTTCTCTCTCTGCGCTCTTTCTTTCTCTCTGCGCTCTCTCTCTCTGCGCTCTCTCTCTGCGCTCTTTCTTTCTCTCTCTGCGCTCTTTCTCTCTCTCTCTGCGCTCTTTCTTTCTCTCTCTCTGCGCTCTTTCTTTCTCTCTCTGCGCTCTTTCTTTCTCTCTCTGCGCTCTTTCTTTCTCTCTCTCTCTGCGCCCTTTCTTTCTCTCTGCGCCCTTTCTCTCTCACTCTCTGCGCTCTTTCTTTCTCTCTCTGCGTTCTTTCTTTCTCTCTCTGCGCAATTTCTTTCTCTCTCTGCGCTCTTTTTTTCTCTCTCTCTGCGCTCTTTGTCTCTCTCTGCGCTTTTTCTTTCTCTCTCTCTGCGCTCTTTCTTTCTCTCTCTCTGCGCTCTTTCTTTCTCTCTGCGCACTTTCTTTCTCTCTCTCTGCACTCTTTCTCTCTCTCTGCGCTCTTTCTTTCTCTCTGCACTCTCTCTCTGCGCTCTCTCTCTCTCTCTGCACTCTTTCTTTCTCTCTCTGCACTCTTTCTTTCTCTCTCTGCGCTCTTCCTTTCTCTCTCTCTGCGCTCTTTCTTTCTCTCTCTCTGCGCTCTTTCTCTCTCTCTGCGCTCTTTCTCTCTCTCTGCGCTCTTTCTTTCTCTCTCTGCGCTCTTTCTTTCTCTCTCTGCGCTCTTTCTTTCTTTCTCTCTCTGCGCTCTTTCTTTCTCTCTCTCTGCGCTCTTTCTTTCTCTCTCTATGCGCTCTTTCTTTCTCTCTGCGCACTTTCTTTCTCTCTCTCTGCGCTCTTTCTTTCTCTTTGCGCTCTCTCTCTCTGCGCTCTCTCTCTCTCTGCACTCTTTCTTTCTCTCTCTGCACTCTTTCTTTCTCTCTCTGCACTCTTTCTTTCTCTCTCTGCACTCTTCCTTTCTCTCTCTCTGCGCTCTTCCTTTCTCTCTCTCTGCACTCTTTCTTTCTCTCTCTCTGCGCTCTTTCTCTCTCTCTGCGCTCTTTCTCTCTCTCTGCGCTCTTTCTTTCTCTCTCTGCGCTCTTTCTTTCTTTCTCTCTCTGCGCTCTTTCTTCCTCTCTCTCTCTGCGCTCTTTCTTTCTCTCTGCGCTCTCTCTCTCTGCGCTCTCTCTCTCTGCACTCTTTCTTTCTCTCTCTGCACTCTTTCTTTCTCTCTCTGCACTCTTTCTTTCTCTCTCTGCACTCTTCCTTTCTCTCTCTCTGCGCTCTTCCTTTCTCTCTCTCTGCGCTCTTCCTTTCTCTCTCTCTGCGCTCTTCCTTTCTCTCTCTCTGCGCTCTTTCTTTCTCTCTCTCTGCGCTCTTTCTCTCTCTCTCTGCGCTCTTTCTTTCTTTCTCTCTCTGCGCTCTTTCTTTCTCTCTCTCTGCGCTCTTTGTCTCTCTGCGCTTTTTCTTTCTCTATCTCTGTGCTCTTTCTTTCTCTCTCTCTGCGCTCTTTCTTTCTCTCTGTGCTCTCTCTCTCTGCGCTCTCTCTCTCTCTGCACTCTTTCTTTCTCTCTCTGCGCTCTTTCTTTCTCTCTCTGCGCTCTTCCTTTCTCTCTCTCTGCGCTCTTTCTTTCTCTCTCTCTGCGCTCTTTCTCTCTCTCTGCGCTCTTTCTCTCTCTCTGCGCTCTTTCTTTCTCTCTCTGCGCTCTTTCTTTCTCTCTCTGCGCTCTTTCTTTCTTTCTCTCTCTGCGCTCTTTCTTTCTTTCTCTCTCTGCGCTCTTTCTCTCTCTCTGCGCTCTTTCTTTCTCTCTCTGCGCTATTTCTTTCTCTCTCTGCGCTCTTTCTTTCTCTCTCTCTGCGCTCTTTGTCTCTCTGCGCTTTTTCTTTCTCTATCTCTGTGCTCTTTCTTTCTCTCTCTCTGCGCTCTTTCTTTCTCTCTGCGCTCTCTCTCTCTGCGCTCTCTCTCTCTCTGCACTCTTTCTTTCTCTCTCTGCGCTCTTTCTTTCTCTCTCTGCGCTCTTCCTTTCTCTCTCTCTGCGCTCTTTCTTTCTCTCTCTCTGCGCTCTTTCTCTCTCTCTGCGCTCTTTCTCTCTCTGCGCTCTTTCTTTCTCTCTCTGCGCTCTTTCATTCTCTCTCTGCGCTCTTCCTTTCTCTCTCTCTGCGCTCTTTCTTTCTCTCTCTCTGCGCTCTTTCTCTCTCTCTCTCTGCGCTCTTTCTCTCTCTCTGCGCTCTTTCTCTCTCTCTGCGCTCTTTCTTTCTCTCTCTGCGCTATTTCTTTCTCTCTCTGCGCTCTTTCTTTCTCTCTCTCTGCGCTCTTTGTCTCTCTGCGCTTTTTCTTTCTCTATCTCTGTGCTCTTTCTTTCTCTCTCTCTGCGCTCTTTCTTTCTCTCTGCGCTCTCTCTCTCTGCGCTCTCTCTCTCTCTGCACTCTTTCTTTCTCTCTCTGCGCTCTTTCTTTCTCTCTCTGCGCTCTTCCTTTCTCTCTCTCTGCGCTCTTTCTTTCTCTCTCTCTGCGCTCTTTCTCTCTCTCTGCGCTCTTTCTCTCTCTCTGCGCTCTTTCTTTCTCTCTCTGCGCTCTTTCTCTCTCTCTGCGCTCTTTCTTTCTCTCTGCGCTCTCTCTCTCTGCGCTCTCTCTCTCTGCACTCTTTCTTTCTCTGCACTCTTTCTTTCTCTCTCTGCACTCTTCCTTTCTCTCTCTGCACTCTTCCTTTCTCTCTCTGCACTCTTCCTTTCTCTCTGCGCTCTTTCTCTCTCTCTGCGCTCTTTCTTTCTCTCTCTGCGCTCTTTCTTTCTCTCTCTGCGCTCTTTCTTTCTTTCTCTCTCTGCGCTCTTTCTTCCTCTATCTCTCTGCGCTCTTTCTTTCTCTCTCTCTGCGCTCTTTCTTTCTCTCTCTGCGCTCTTTCTTTCTCTCTCTGCGCTCTTTCTTTCTCTCTCTCTGCGCTCTTACTTTCTCTCTCTCTGCGCTCTTTCTCTCTGCGCTCTTTCTTTCTCTCTGCACACTTTCTTTCTCTCTCTCTGCGCTCTTTCTCTCTCTGCGCTCTTTCTTTCTCTCTCTCTGCGCTCTTTCTTTCTCTCTCTCTGCGCTCTTTCTTTCTCTCTCTGCGCTCTTTCTTTCTCTCTCTGCAATCTTTCTTTCTCTCTCTCTCTGCGCCTTTTCTTTCTCTCTGCGCTCTTTCTCTCTCACTCTCTGCGCTCTTTCTTTCTCTCTCTGCGCTCTTTCTTTCTCTCTCTGCGCTATTTCTTTCTCTCTCTGCGCTCTTTCTTTCTCTCTCTCTGCGCTCTTTGTCTCTCTGCGCTTTTTCTTTCTCTATCTTTGTGCTCTTTCTTTCTCTCTCTCTGCGCTCTTTCTTTCTCTCTGCGCTCTCTCTCTCTGCGCTCTCTCTCTCTGCACTCTTTCTTTCTCTCTCTGCGCTCTTTCTTTCTCTCTCTGCGCTCTTCCTTTCTCTCTCTGCGCTCTTTCTCTCTCTCTGCGCTCTTTCTCTCTCTGCGCTCTTTCTTTCTCTCTCTGCGCTCTTTCTTTCTCTCTCTGCGCTCTTTCTTTCTTTCTCTCTCTGCGCTCTTTCTTTCTTTCTCTCTCTGCGCTCTTTCTCTCTCTCTGCGCTCTTTCTTTCTCTCTCTGCGCTATTTCTTTCTCTCTCTGCGCTCTTTCTTTCTCTCTCTCTGCGCTCTTTGTCTCTCTGCGCTTTTTCTTTCTCTATCTCTGTGCTCTTTCTTTCTCTCTCTCTGCGCTCTTTCTTTCTCTCTGCGCGCTCTCTCTCTGCGCTCTCTCTATCTCTGCACTCTTTCTTTCTCTCTCTGCGCTCTTTCTTTCTCTCTCTGCGCTCTTCCTTTCTCTCTCTCTGCGCTCTTTCTTTCTCTCTCTCTGCGCTCTTTCTCTCTCTCTGCGCTCTTTCTCTCTCTGCGCTCTTTCTTTCTCTCTCTGCGCTCTTCCTTTCTCTCTCTCTGCGCTCTTCCTTTCTCTCTCTCTGCGCTCTTTCTTTCTCTCTCTCTGCGCTCTTTCTCTCTCTCTGCGCTCTTTCTCTCTCTCTGCGCTCTTTCTTTCTCTCTCTGCGCTCTTTCTTTCTCTCTCTGCGCTCTTTCTTTCTCTCTCTCTGCACTCTTTGTCTCTCTGCGCTTTTTCTTTCTCTATCTCTGTGCTCTTTCTTTCTCTCTCTCTGCGCTCTTTCTTTCTCTCTGCGCTCTCTCTCTCTGCGCTCTCTCTCTCTCTGCACTCTTTCTTTCTCTCTCTGCGCTCTTTCTTTCTCTCTCTGCGCTCTTCCTTTCTCTCTCTCTGCGCTCTTTCTTTCTCTCTCTGCGCTCTTTCTCTCTCTCTGCGCTCTTTCTCTCTCTCTGCGCTCTTTCTTTCTCTCTCTGCGCTCTTTCTCTCTCTCTGCGCTCTTTCTTTCTCTCTGCGCTCTCTCTCTCTCTGCACTCTTTCTTTCTCTGCACTCTTTCTTTCTCTCTCTGCGCTCTTTCTTTCTCTGCGCTCTCTCTCTCTCTCTCTGCGCTCTTTCTTTCTCTCTCTCTGCGCTCTTTCTTTCTCTCTCTGCGCTCTTTCTTTCTCTCTCTCTGCGCTCTTACTTTCTCTCTCTCTGCGCTCTTTCTCTCTGCGCTCTTTCTTTCTCTCTGCACACTTTCTTTCTCTCTCTCTGCGCTCTTTCTCTCTCTGCGCTCTTTCTTTCTCTCTCTGCGCTCTTTCTTTCTCTCTCTCTGCGCTCTTTCTCTCTCTCTGCGCTCTTTCTCTCTCTCTGCGCTCTTTCTTTCTCTCTCTGCGCTATTTCTTTCTCTCTCTGCGCTCTTTCTTTCTCTCTCTCTGCGCTCTTTGTCTCTCTGCGCTTTTTCTTTCTCTATCTCTGCTCTTTCTTTCTCTCTGCGCTCTTTCTTTCTCTCTGCGCTCTCTCTCTCTGCGCTCTCTCTCTCTCTGCACTCTTTCTTTCTCTCTCTGCGCTCTTTCTTTCTCTCTCTGCGCTCTTCCTTTCTCTCTCTCTGCGCTCTTTCTTTCTCTCTCTCTGCGCTCTTTCTCTCTCTCTGCGCTCTTTCTCTCTCTCTGCGCTCTTTCTCTCTCTGCGCTCTTTCTTTCTCTCTCTGCGCTCTTTCTTTCTCTCTCTGCGCTCTTTCTTTCTTTCTCTCTCTGCGCTCTTTCTTCCTCTCTCTCTCTGCGCTCTTTCTTTCTCTCTCTCTGCGCTCATTTTCTCTCTCTCTGCGCTCTTTCTTTCTCTCTCTGCGCTTTTTCTTCCTCTCTCTCTCTGCGCTCTTTCTTTCTCTCTCTGCGCTCTTTCTTTCTCTCTCTGCGCTCTTTCTTTCTCTCTCTCTGCGCTCTTTCTTTCTCTCTCTCTGCGCTCTTTCTTTCTCTCTCTCTGCGCTCTTTCTTTCTCTCTCTCTGCGCTCTTTCTTTCTCTCTCTGCGCTCTTTCTTTCTCTCTCTGCGCTCTTTCTTTCTCTCTCTCTCTGCGCCCTTTCTTTCTCTCTGCGCTCTTTCTCTCTCACTCTCTGCGCTCTTTCTTTCTCTCTCTCTGCGCTCTTTGTCTCTCTCTGCGCTTTTTCTTTCTCTTTCTCTGCACTCTTTCTTTCTCTCTCTGCGCTCTTTCTCTCTCTCTCTGCACTCTTTCTCTCTCTCTGCGCTCTTTCTTTCTCTCTGCGCTCTCTCTCTGCGCTCTCTCTCTCTCTGCACTCTTTCTTTCTCTCTCTGCACTCTTTCTTTCTCTCTCTGCGCTCTTCCTTTCTCTCTCTCTGCGCTCTTTCTTTCTCTCTCTCTGCGCTCTTTCTCTCTCTCTGCGCTCTTTCTCTCTCTCTCTGCGCTCTTCCTCTCTCTCTGCGCTCTTTCTTTCTCTCTCTCTGCGCTCTTTCTTTCTCTCTCTGCGCTCTTTCTTTCTCTCTCTCTGCGCTCTTTCTTTCTCTCTCTCTGCGCTCTTTCTTTCTCTCTCTCTGCGCTCTTTCTTTCTCTCTCTGCGCTCTTTCTTTCTCTCTCTGCGCTCTTTCTTTCTCTCTCTCTCTGCGCCCTTTCTTTCTCTCTGCGCTCTTTCTCTCTCACTCTCTGCGCTCTTTCTTTCTCTCTCTCTGCGCTCTTTGTCTCTCTCTGCGCTTTTTCTTTCTCTCTCTCTGCGCTCTTTCTTTCTCTCTCTGCGCTCTTTCTTTCTCTCTGCGCACTTTCTTTCTCTCTCTCTGCACTCTTTCTCTCTCTCTGCGCTCTTTCTTTCTCTCTGCGCTCTCTCTCTGCGCTCTCTCTCTCTCTGCACTCTTTCTTTCTCTCTCTGCACTCTTTCTTTCTCTCTCTGCGCTCTTCCTTTCTCTCTCTCTGCGCTCTTTCTCTCTCTCTGCGCTCTTTCTCTCGCTCTGCGCTCTTTCTTTCTCTCTCTGCGCTCTTTCTTTCTCTCTCTGCGCTCTTTCTTCCTCTCTCTCTCTGCGCTCTTTCTTTCTCTCTCTCTGCGCTCTTTCTTTCTCTCTCTGCGCTCTTTCTTTCTCTCTCTCTGCGCTCTTTCTTTCTCTCTCTCTGCGCTCTTTCTTTCTCTCTGCGCACTTTCTTTCTCTCTCTCTGCGCTCTTTCTCTCTCTCTGCGCTCTTTCTTTCTCTCTGCGCTCTCTCTCTCTGCGCTCTCTCTCTCTCTGCACTCTTTCTTTCTCTGCACTCTTTCTTTCTCTCTCTGCACTCTTCCTTTCTCTCTCTGCACTCTTCCTTTCTCTGCGCTCTTTCTCTCTCTCTGCGCTCTTTCTTTCTCTCTCTGCGCTCTTTCTTTCTCTCTCTGCGCTCTTTCTTTCTTTCTCTCTCTGCGCTCTTTCTTCCTCTCTCTCTCTGCGCTCTTTCTTTCTCTCTCTCTGCGCTCTTTCTTTCTCTCTCTGCGCTCTTTCTTTCTCTCTCTGCGCTCTTTCTTTCTCTCTCTCTGCGCTCTTACTTTCTCTCTCTCTGCGCTCTTTCTCTCTGCGCTCTTTCTTTCTCTCTGCACACTTTCTTTCTCTCTCTCTGCGCTCTTTCTCTCTCTGCGCTCTTTCTTTCTCTCTCTGCGCTCTTTCTTTCTCTCTCTGCGCTCTTTCTTCCTCTCTCTCTCTGCGCTCTTTCTTTCTCTCTCTCTGCGCTCTTTCTTTCTCTCTCTCTGCGCTCTTTCTCTCTCTCTGCGCTCTTTCTCTCTCTCTGCGCTCTTTCTCTCTCTCTGCGCTCTTTCTTTCTCTCTCTGCGCTCTTTCTTTCTCTCTCTGCGCTCTTTCTTTCTTTCTCTCTCTGCGCTCTTTCTTTCTCTCTCTCTGCGCTCATTCTCTCTCTCTCTGAGCTCATTCTTTCTCTCTCTGCGCTCTTTCTTTCTTTCTCTCTGCGCTCTTTCTCTCTCTCTCTGTGCTCTTTCTTTCTCTCTCTCTGCGATCTTTCTTTCTCTCTCTCTGCGCTCTTTCTTTCTCTCTCTGCGCTCTTTCTTTCTCTCTCTGCGCTCTTCCTTTCTCTCTCTCTGCGCTCTTTCTTTCTCTCTCTCTGTGCTCTTTCTCTCTCTCTGCGCTCTTTCTTTCTCTCTCTGCGCTCTTTCTTTCTCTCTCTGCGCTCTTTCTTTCTCTCTCTGCGCTCTCTCTCTCTGCGCTCTTTCTTTCTCTCTCTGCGCTCTTTCTCTCTCTCTCTGCGCTCTTTCTTTCTCTCTCTCTGCGCTCTTTCTTTCTCTCTCTGCGCTCTTTCTTTCTCTCTCTGCGCTCTTTCTTTCTCTCTCTCTCTGCGCCCTTTCTTTCTCTCTGCGCTCTTTCTCTCTCACTCTCTGCGCTCTTTCTTTCTCTCTCTGCGCGATTTCTTTCTCTCTCTGCGCTCTTTCTTTCTCTCTCTCTGCGCTCTTTGTCTCTCTCTGCGCTTTTCCTTTCTCTCTCTCTGCGCTCTTTCTTTCTCTCTCTCTGCACTCTTTCTCTCTCTCTGCGCTCTTTCTTTCTCTCTGCACTCTCTCTCTGCGCTCTCTCTCTCTCTGCACTCTTTCTTTCTCTCTCTGCACTCTTTCTTTCTCTCTCTGCACTCTTTCTTTCTCTCTCTGCGCTCTTCCTTTCTCTCTCTCTGCGCTCTTCCTTTCTCTCTCTCTGCGCTCTTTCTTTCTCTCTCTCTGCGCTCTTTCTCTCTCTCTGCGCTCTCTCTCTGCGCTCTTTCTTTCTCTCTCTGCGCTCTTTCTTTCTCTCTCTGCGCTCTTTCTTTCTTTCTCTCTCTGCGCTCTTTCTTCCTCTCTCTCTCTGCGCTCTTTCTTTCTCTCTCTCTGCGCTCTTTCTCTCTCTCTCTGTGCTCTTTCTTTCTCTCTCTCTGCGCTCTTTCTTTCTCTCTCTGCGCTCTTTCTTTCTCTCTCTGCGCTCTTTCTTTCTCTCTATGCAATCTTTCTTTCTCTCTCTCTCTGCGCCTTTTCTTTCTCTCTGCGCTCTTTCTCTCTCACTCTCTGCGCTCTTTCTTTCTCTCTCTGTGCTATTTCTTTCTCTCTCTGCGCTATTTCTTTCTCTCTCTGCGCTCTTTCTTTCTCTCTCTGCGCTCTTTCTTTCTCTCTCTCTGCGCTCTTTCTTTCTCTCTCTGCGCTCTTTCTTTCTCTCTCTCTGCGCTCTTTCTTTCTCTCTGCGCTCTCTCTCTCTGCGCTCTCTCTCTCTCTGCACTCTTTCTTTCTCTGCACTCTTTCTTTCTCTCTCTGCACTCTTCCTTTCTCTCTCTGCACTCTTCCTTTCTCTGCGCTCTTTCTCTCTCTCTGCGCTCTTTCTTTCTCTCTCTGCGCTCTTTCTTTCTCTCTCTGCGCTCTTTCTTTCTTTCTCTCTCTGCGCTCTTTCTTCCTCTCTCTCTCTGCGCTCTTTCTTTCTCTCTCTCTGCGCTCTTTCTTTCTCTCTCTGCGCTCTTTCTTTCTCTCTCTGCGCTCTTTCTTTCTCTCTCTCTGCGCTCTTACTTTCTCTCTCTCTGCGCTCTTTCTCTCTGCGCTCATTCTTTCTCTCTGCACACTTTCTTTCTCTCTCTCTGCGCTCTTTCTCTCTCTGCGCTCTTTCTTTCTCTCTCTGCGCTCTTTCTTTCTCTCTCTGCGCTCTTTCTTCCTCTCTCTCTCTGCGCTCTTTCTTTCTCTCTCTCTGCGCTCTTTCTTTCTCTCTCTCTGCGCTCTTTCTCTCTCTCTGCGCTCTTTCTCTCTCTCTGCGCTCTTTCTCTCTCTCTGCGCTCTTTCTTTCTCTCTCTGCGCTCTTTCTTTCTCTCTCTGCGCTCTTTCTTTCTTTCTCTCTCTGCGCTCTTTCTTTCTCTCTCTCTGCGCTCATTCTCTCTCTCTCTGCGCTCATTCTCTCTCTCTCTGAGCTCATTCTTTCTCTCTCTGCGCTCTTTCTTTCTTTCTCTCTGCGCTCTTTCTCTCTCTCTCTGTGCTCTTTCTTTCTCTCTCTCTGCGATCTTTCTTTCTCTCTCTCTGCGCTCTTTCTTTCTCTCTCTGCGCTCTTTCTTTCTCTCTCTGCGCTCTTTCTTTCTCTCTCTGCGCACTTCCTTTCTCTCTCTCTGCGCTCTTTCTTTCTCTCTCTCTGTGCTCTTTCTCTCTCTCTGCGCTCTTTCTTTCTCTCTCTGCGCTCTTTCTTTCTCTCTCTGCGCTCTTTCTTTCTCTCTCTGCGCTCTCTCTCTCTGCGCTCTTTCTTTCTCTCTCTGCGCTCTTTCTCTCTCTCTCTGCGCTCTTTCTTTCTCTCTCTCTGCGCTCTTTCTTTCTCTCTCTGCGCTCTTTCTTTCTCTCTCTGCGCTCTTTCTTTCTCTCTCTCTCTGCGCCCTTTCTTTCTCTCTGCGCTCTTTCTCTCTCACTCTCTGCGCTCTTTCTTTCTCTCTCTGCGCGATTTCTTTCTCTCTCTGCGCTCTTTCTTTCTCTCTCTCTGCGCTCTTTGTCTCTCTCTGCGCTTTTCCTTTCTCTCTCTCTGCGCTCTTTCTTTCTCTCTCTCTGCACTCTTTCTCTCTCTCTGCGCTCTTTCTTTCTCTCTGCACTCTCTCTCTGCGCTCTCTCTCTCTCTGCACTCTTTCTTTCTCTCTCTCTGCGCTCTTCCTTTCTCTCTCTCTGCGCTCTTTCTTTCTCTCTCTCTGCGCTCTTTCTCTCTCTCTGCGCTCTCTCTCTGCGCTCTTTCTTTCTCTCTCTGCGCTCTTTCTTTCTCTCTCTGCGCTCTTTCTTTCTTTCTCTCTCTGCGCTCTTTCTTCCTCTCTCTCTCTGCGCTCTTTCTTTCTCTCTCTCTGCGCTCTTTCTCTCTCTCTCTGTGCTCTTTCTTTCTCTCTCTCTGCGCTCTTTCTTTCTCTCTCTCTGCGCTCTTTCTTTCTCTCTCTGCGCTCTTTCTTTCTCTCTATGCAATCTTTCTTTCTCTCTCTCTCTGCGCCTTTTCTTTCTCTCTGCGCTCTTTCTCTCTCACTCTCTGCGCTCTTTCTTTCTCTCTCTGCGCTATTTCTTTCTCTCTCTGCGCTATTTCTTTCTCTCTCTGCGCTCTTTCTTTCTCTCTCTGCGCTCTTTCTTTCTCTCTCTCTGCGCTCTTTGTCTCTCTGCGCTTTTTCTTTCTCTATCTCTGTGCTCTTTCTTTCTCTCTCTCTGCGCTCTTTCTTTCTCTCTGCGCTCTCTCTCTCTGCGCTCTCTCTCATTGCACTCTTTCTTTCTCTCTCTGCGCTCTTTCTTTCTCTCTCTGCGCTCTTCCTTTCTCTCTCTCTGCGCTCTTTCTTTCTCTCTCTCTGCGCTGTTTCTCTCTCTCTGCGCTCTTTCTCTCTCTCTGCGCTCTTTCTTTCTCTCTCTGCGCTCTTTCTTTCTCTCTCTGCGCTCTTTCTTTCTTTCTCTCTCTGCGCTCTTTCTTCCTCTCTCTCTGCGCTCTTTCTTTCTCTCTCTCTGCGCTCATTCTCTCTCTCTCTGCGCTCTTTCTTTCTCTCTCTGCGCTCTTTCTTTCTCTCTCTCTGCGCTCTTACTTTCTCTCTCTCTGCGCTCTTTCTCTCTGCGCTCTTTCTTTCTCTCTGCACACTTTCTTTCTCTCCCTCTGCACTCTTTCTCTCTCTGCGCTCTCTCTCTCTGCGCTCTCTCTCTGCGCTCTTTCTTTCTCTCTCTGCGCTCTTTCTCTCTCTCTCTCTGCGCTCTTTCTTTCTCTCTCTCTGCGCTCTTTCTTTCTCTCTCTCTGCGCTCTTTCTTTCTCTCTCTGCGCTCTTTCTTTCTCTCTCTGCGCTCTTTCTTTCTCTCTCTGCGCTCTTTCTTTCTCTCTCTCTGCACTCTTTCTCTCTCTCTGCGCTCTTTCTCTCTCTCTGCGCTCTTTCTTTCTCTCTATGCGCTCTTTCTTTCTCTCTCTGCGCTCTTTCTTTCTTTCTCTCTCTGCGCTCTTTCTTCCTCTCTCTCTCTGCGCTCTTTCTTTCTCTCTCTCTGCGCTCATTCTCTCTCTCTCTGCGCTCATTCTCTCTCTCTCTGCGCTCTTTCTTTCTCTCTCTGCGCTCTTTCTTTCTCTCTCTCTGCGCTCTTACTTTCTCTCTCTCTGCGCTCTTTCTCTCTGCGCTCTTTCTTTCTCTCTGCACACTTTCTTTCTCTCTCTCTGCGCTCTTTCTCTCTCTGCGCTCTTTCTTTCTCTGCGCTCTCTCTCTGCGCTCTTTCTTTCTCTCTCTGCGCTCTTTCTCTCTCTCTCTCTGCGCTCTTTCTTTCTCTCTCTCTGCGCTCTTTCTTTCTCTCTCTCTGCGCTCTTTCTTTCTCTCTCTGCGCTCTTTCTTTCTCTCTCTGCGCTCTTTCTTTCTCTCTCTGCGCTCTTTCTCTCTCTCTCTCTGCGCTCTTTCTTTCTCTCTCTCTGCGCTCTTTCTTTCTCTCTCTCTGCGCTCTTTCTTTCTCTCTCTGCGCTCTTTCTTTCTCTCTCTGCGCTCTTTCTTTCTCTCTCTGCGCTCTTTCTTTCTCTCTCTCTGCGCTCTTACTTTCTCTCTCTGCGCTCTTTCTCTCTGCGCTCTTTCTTTCTCTCTGCACACTTTCTTTCTCTCTCTCTTCGCTCTTTCTCTCTCTGCGCTCTTTCTTTCTCTCTGCGCTCTCTTTCTCTGCGCTCTCTCTCTGCGCTCTTTCTTTCTCTCTCTGCGCTCTTTCTCTCTCTCTCTGCGCTCTTTCTTTCTCTCTCTCTGCGCTCTTTCTTTCTCTCTCTGCGCTCTTTCTTTCTCACTCTGCGCTCTTTCTTTCTCTCTCTCTCTGCGCCCTTTCTTTCTCTCTGCGCTCTTTCTCTCTCTCTCTCTGCGCTCTTTCTTTCTCTCTCTGCGCTCTTTCTTTCTCTCTCTGCGCTCTTTCTTTCTCTCTCTCTGCACTCTTTCTCTCTCTCTGCGCTCTTTCTCTCTCTCTGCGCTCTTTCTTTCTCTCTCTGCGCTCTTTCTTTCTCTCTCAGCGCTCTTTCTTTCTCTCTCTGCGCTCTTTCTTCCTCTCTCTCTCTGCGCTCTTTCTTTCTCTCTCTCTGCGCTCATTCTCTCTCTCTCTGCGCTCTTTCTTTCTCTCTCGGCGCTCTTTCTTTCTCTCTGCGCTCTTTCTTCCTCTCTCTCTCTGCGCTCTTTCTTTCTCTCTCTCTGCGCTCATTCTCTCTCTCTCTGCGCTCTTTCTTTCTCTCTCGGCGCTCTTTCTCTCTCTCTGCGCTCTTTCTTTCTCTCTGCACTCTCTCTCTGCGCTCTCTCTCTCTCTGCACTCTTTCTTTCTCTCTCTGCACTCTTCCTTTCTCTCTCTCTGCGCTCTTTCTTTCTCTCTCTCTGCGCTCATTCTCTCTCTCTCTGCGCTCTTTCTTTCTCTCTCTGCGCTCTTTCTTTCTCTCTGCGCTCTTTCTTCCTCTCTCTCTCTGCGCTCTTTCTTTCTCTCTCTCTGCGCTCATTCTCTCTCTCTCTGCGCTCTTTCTTTCTCTCTCTGCGCTCTTTCTCTCTCTCTGCGCTCTCTCTCTCTCTCTGCACTCTTCCTTTCTCTCTCTCTGCGCTCTTCCTTTCTCTCTCTCTGCGCTCTTCTTTCTCTCTCTCTGCGCTCTTTCTCTCTCTCTGCGCTCTCTCTCTGCGCTCTTTCTTTCTCTCTCTGCGCTCTTTCTTTCTCTCTCTGCGCTCTTTCTTTCTTTCTCTCTCTGCGCTCTTTCTTCCTCTCTCTCTCTGCGCTCTTTCTTTCTCTCTCTCTGCGCTCTTTCTCTCTCTCTCTGTGCTCTTTCTTTCTCTCTCTCTGCGCTCTTTCTTTCTCTCTCTCTGCGCTCTTTCTTTCTCTCTCTGCGCTCTTTCTTTCTCTCTCTGCGCTCTTTCTTTCTCTCTCTCTGCGCTCTTTGTCTCTCTGCGCTTTTTCTTTCTCTATCTCTGTGCTCTTTCTTTCTCTCTCTCTGCGCTCTTTCTTTCTCTCTGCGCTCTCTCTCTCTGCGCTCTCTCTCTCTGCACTCTTTCTTTCTCTCTCTGCGCTCTTTCTTTCTCTCTCTGCGCTCTTCCTTTCTCTCTCTCTGCGCTCTTTCTTTCTCTCTCTCTGCGCTGTTTCTCTCTCTCTGCGCTCTTTCTCTCTCTCTGCGCTCTTTCTTTCTCTCTCTGCGCTCTTTCTTTCTCTCTCTGCGCTCTTTCTTTCTTTCTCTCTCTGCGCTCTTTCTCTCTCTCTCTCTGCGCTCTTTCTTTCTCTCTCTCTGCGCTCTTTCTTTCTCTCTCTCTGCGCTCTTTCTTTCTCTCTCTGCGCTCTTTCTTTCTCTCTCTGCGCTCTTTCTTTCTCTCTCTGCGCTCTTTCTTTCTCTCTCTCTGCACTCTTTCTCTCTCTCTGCGCTCTTTCTCTCTCTCTGCGCTCTTTCTTTCTCTCTATGCGCTCTTTCTTTCTCTCTCTGCGCTCTTTCTTTCTTTCTCTCTCTGCGCTCTTTCTTCCTCTCTCTCTCTGCGCTCTTTCTTTCTCTCTCTCTGCGCTCATTCTCTCTCTCTCTGCGCTCATTCTCTCTCTCTCTGCGCTCTTTCTTTCTCTCTCTGCGCTCTTTCTTTCTCTCTCTCTGCGCTCTTACTTTCTCTCTCTCTGCGCTCTTTCTCTCTGCGCTCTTTCTTTCTCTCTGCACACTTTCTTTCTCTCTCTCTGCGCTCTTTCTCTCTCTGCGCTCTTTCTTTCTCTGCGCTCTCTCTCTGCGCTCTTTCTTTCTCTCTCTGCGCTCTTTCTCTCTCTCTCTCTGCGCTCTTTCTTTCTCTCTCTCTGCGCTCTTTCTTTCTCTCTCTCTGCGCTCTTTCTTTCTCTCTCTGCGCTCTTTCTTTCTCTCTCTGCGCTCTTTCTTTCTCTCTCTGCGCTCTTTCTCTCTCTCTCTCTGCGCTCTTTCTTTCTCTCTCTCTGCGCTCTTTCTTTCTCTCTCTCTGCGCTCTTTCTTTCTCTCTCTGCGCTCTTTCTTTCTCTCTCTGCGCTCTTTCTTTCTCTCTCTGCGCTCTTTCTTTCTCTCTCTCTGCGCTCTTACTTTCTCTCTCTGCGCTCTTTCTCTCTGCGCTCTTTCTTTCTCTCTGCACACTTTCTTTCTCTCTCTCTTCGCTCTTTCTCTCTCTGCGCTCTTTCTTTCTCTCTGCGCTCTCTTTCTCTGCGCTCTCTCTCTGCGCTCTTTCTTTCTCTCTCTGCGCTCTTTCTCTCTCTCTCTGCGCTCTTTCTTTCTCTCTCTCTGCGCTCTTTCTTTCTCTCTCTGCGCTCTTTCTTTCTCACTCTGCGCTCTTTCTTTCTCTCTCTCTCTGCGCCCTTTCTTTCTCTCTGCGCTCTTTCTCTCTCTCTCTCTGCGCTCTTTCTTTCTCTCTCTGCGCTCTTTCTTTCTCTCTCTGCGCTCTTTCTTTCTCTCTCTCTGCACTCTTTCTCTCTCTCTGCGCTCTTTCTCTCTCTCTGCGCTCTTTCTTTCTCTCTCTGCGCTCTTTCTTTCTCTCTCAGCGCTCTTTCTTTCTCTCTCTGCGCTCTTTCTTCCTCTCTCTCTCTGCGCTCTTTCTTTCTCTCTCTCTGCGCTCATTCTCTCTCTCTCTGCGCTCTTTCTTTCTCTCTCGGCGCTCTTTCTTTCTCTCTGCGCTCTTTCTTCCTCTCTCTCTCTGCGCTCTTTCTTTCTCTCTCTCTGCGCTCATTCTCTCTCTCTCTGCGCTCTTTCTTTCTCTCTCGGCGCTCTTTCTCTCTCTCTGCGCTCTTTCTTTCTCTCTGCACTCTCTCTCTGCGCTCTCTCTCTCTCTGCACTCTTTCTTTCTCTCTCTGCACTCTTCCTTTCTCTCTCTCTGCGCTCTTTCTTTCTCTCTCTCTGCGCTCATTCTCTCTCTCTCTGCGCTCTTTCTTTCTCTCTCTGCGCTCTTTCTTTCTCTCTGCGCTCTTTCTTCCTCTCTCTCTCTGCGCTCTTTCTTTCTCTCTCTCTGCGCTCATTCTCTCTCTCTCTGCGCTCTTTCTTTCTCTCTCTGCGCTCTTTCTCTCTCTCTGCGCTCTCTCTCTCTCTCTGCACTCTTCCTTTCTCTCTCTCTGCGCTCTTCCTTTCTCTCTCTCTGCGCTCTTCTTTCTCTCTCTCTGCGCTCTTTCTCTCTCTCTGCGCTCTCTCTCTGCGCTCTTTCTTTCTCTCTCTGCGCTCTTTCTTTCTCTCTCTGCGCTCTTTCTTTCTTTCTCTCTCTGCGCTCTTTCTTCCTCTCTCTCTCTGCGCTCTTTCTTTCTCTCTCTCTGCGCTCTTTCTCTCTCTCTCTGTGCTCTTTCTTTCTCTCTCTCTGCGCTCTTTCTTTCTCTCTCTCTGCGCTCTTTCTTTCTCTCTCTGCGCTCTTTCTTTCTCTCTCTGCGCTCTTTCTTTCTCTCTCTCTGCGCTCTTTGTCTCTCTGCGCTTTTTCTTTCTCTATCTCTGTGCTCTTTCTTTCTCTCTCTCTGCGCTCTTTCTTTCTCTCTGCGCTCTCTCTCTCTGCGCTCTCTCTCTCTGCACTCTTTCTTTCTCTCTCTGCGCTCTTTCTTTCTCTCTCTGCGCTCTTCCTTTCTCTCTCTCTGCGCTCTTTCTTTCTCTCTCTCTGCGCTGTTTCTCTCTCTCTGCGCTCTTTCTCTCTCTCTGCGCTCTTTCTTTCTCTCTCTGCGCTCTTTCTTTCTCTCTCTGCGCTCTTTCTTTCTTTCTCTCTCTGCGCTCTTTCTTCCTCTCTCTCTGCGCTCTTTCTTTCTCTCTCTCTGCGCTCAGTCTCTCTCTCTCTGCGCTCTTTCTTTCTCTCTCTGCGCTCTTTCTTTCTCTCTCTCTGCGCTCTTACTTTCTCTCTCTCTGCGCTCTTTCTCTCTGCGCTCTTTCTTTCTCTCTGCACACTTTCTTTCTCTCCCTCTGCACTCTTTCTCTCTCTGCGCTCTCTCTCTCTGCGCTCTCTCTCTGCGCTCTTTCTTTCTCTCTCTGCGCTCTTTCTCTCTCTCTCTCTGCGCTCTTTCTTTCTCTCTCTCTGCGCTCTTTCTTTCTCTCTCTCTGCGCTCTTTCTTTCTCTCTCTGCGCTCTTTCTTTCTCTCTCTGCGCTCTTTCTTTCTCTCTCTGCGCTCTTTCTTTCTCTCTCTCTGCACTCTTTCTCTCTCTCTGCGCTCTTTCTCTCTCTCTGCGCTCTTTCTTTCTCTCTCTGCGCTCTTTCTTTCTCTCTCTGCGCTCTTTCTTTCTTTCTCTCTCTGCGCTCTTTCTTTCTCTCTCTCTGCGCTCTTTCTCTCTCTCTGCGCTCTCTCTCTGCGCTCTTTCTTTCTCTCTCTGCGCTCTTTCTTTCTCTCTCTGCGCTCTTTCTTTCTTTCTCTCTCTGCGCTCTTTCTTCCTCTCTCTCTCTGCGCTCTTTCTTTCTCTCTCTCTGCGCTCTTTCTCTCTCTCTCTGTGCTCTTTCTTTCTCTCTCTCTGCGCTCTTTCTTTCTCTCTCTCTGCGCTCTTTCTTTCTCTCTCTGCGCTCTTTCTTTCTCTCTCTGCGCTCTTTCTTTCTCTCTCTCTGCGCTCTTTGTCTCTCTGCGCTTTTTCTTTCTCTATCTCTGTGCTCTTTCTTTCTCTCTCTCTGCGCTCTTTCTTTCTCTCTGCGCTCTCTCTCTCTGCGCTCTCTCTCTCTGCACTCTTTCTTTCTCTCTCTGCGCTCTTTCTTTCTCTCTCTGCGCTCTTCCTTTCTCTCTCTCTGCGCTCTTTCTTTCTCTCTCTCTGCGCTGTTTCTCTCTCTCTGCGCTCTTTCTCTCTCTCTGCGCTCTTTCTTTCTCATTCTGCGCTCTTTCTTTCTCTCTCTGCGCTCTTTCTTTCTTTCTCTCTCTGCGCTCTTTCTTCCTCTCTCTCTGCGCTCTTTCTTTCTCTCTCTCTGCGCTCAGTCTCTCTCTCTCTGCGCTCTTTCTTTCTCTCTCTGCGCTCTTTCTTTCTCTCTCTCTGCGCTCTTACTTTCTCTCTCTCTGCGCTCTTTCTCTCTGCGCTCTTTCTTTCTCTCTGCACACTTTCTTTCTCTCCCTCTGCACTCTTTCTCTCTCTGCGCTCTCTCTCTCTGCGCTCTCTCTCTGCGCTCTTTCTTTCTCTCTCTGCGCTCTTTCTCTCTCTCTCTCTGCGCTCTTTCTTTCTCTCTCTCTGCGCTCTTTCTTTCTCTCTCTCTGCGCTCTTTCTTTCTCTCTCTGCGCTCTTTCTTTCTCTCTCTGCGCTCTTTCTTTCTCTCTCTGCGCTCTTTCTTTCTCTCTCTCTGCACTCTTTCTCTCTCTCTGCGCTCTTTCTCTCTCTCTGCGCTCTTTCTTTCTCTCTCTGCGCTCTTTCTTTCTCTCTGCGCTCTCTTTCTCTGCGCTCTCTCTCTGCGCTCTTTCTTTCTCTCTCTGCGCTCTTTCTCTCTCTCTCTGCGCTCTTTCTTTCTCTCTCTCTGCGCTCTTTCTTTCTCTCTCTGCGCTCTTTCTTTCTCTCTCTGCGCTCTTTCTTTCTCTCTCTCTCTGCGCCCTTTCTTTCTCTCTGCGCTCTTTCTCTCTCTCTCTCTGCGCTCTTTCTTTCTCTCTCTGCGCTCTTTCTTTCTCTCTCTGCGCTCTTTCTTTCTCTCTCTCTGCACTCTTTCTCTCTCTCTGCGCTCTTTCTCTCTCTCTGCGCTCTTTCTTTCTCTCTCTGCGCTCTTTCTTTCTCTCTCAGCGCTCTTTCTTTCTCTCTCTGCGCTCTTTCTTCCTCTCTCTCTCTGCGCTCTTTCTTTCTCTCTCTCTGCGCTCATTCTCTCTCTCTCTGCGCTCTTTCTTTCTCTCTCTGCGCTCTTTCTTTCTCTCTGCGCTCTTTCTTCCTCTCTCTCTCTGCGCTCTTTCTTTCTCTCTCTCTGCGCTCATTCTCTCTCTCTCTGCGCTCTTTCTTTCTCTCTCTGCGCTCTTTCTCTCTCTCTGCGCTCTTTCTTTCTCTCTGCACTCTCTCTCTGCGCTCTCTCTCTCTCTGCACTCTTTCTTTCTCTCTCTGCACTCTTCCTTTCTCTCTCTCTGCGCTCTTTCTTTCTCTCTCTCTGCGCTCATTCTCTCTCTCTCTGCGCTCTTTCTTTCTCTCTCTGCGCTCTTTCTTTCTCTCTGCGCTCTTTCTTCCTCTCTCTCTCTGCGCTCTTTCTTTCTCTCTCTCTGCGCTCATTCTCTCTCTCTCTGCGCTCTTTCTTTCTCTCTCTGCGCTCTTTCTCTCTCTCTGCGCTCTCTCTCTCTCTCTGCACTCTTCCTTTCTCTCTCTCTGCGCTCTTCCTTTCTCTCTCTCTGCGCTCTTTCTTTCTCTCTCTCTGCGCTCTTTCTCTCTCTCTGCGCTCTCTCTCTGCGCTCTTTCTTTCTCTCTCTGCGCTCTTTCTTTCTCTCTCTGCGCTCTTTCTTTCTTTCTCTCTCTGCGCTCTTTCTTCCTCTCTCTCTCTGCGCTCTTTCTTTCTCTCTCTCTGCGCTCTTTCTCTCTCTCTCTGTGCTCTTTCTTTCTCTCTCTCTGCGCTCTTTCTTTCTCTCTCTCTGCGCTCTTTCTTTCTCTCTCTGCGCTCTTTCTTTCTCTCTCTGCGCTCTTTCTTTCTCTCTCTCTGCGCTCTTTGTCTCTCTGCGCTTTTTCTTTCTCTATCTCTGTGCTCTTTCTTTCTCTCTCTCTGCGCTCTTTCTTTCTCTCTGCGCTCTCTCTCTCTGCGCTCTCTCTCTCTGCACTCTTTCTTTCTCTCTCTGCGCTCTTTCTTTCTCTCTGTGCTCTTTCTCTCTCTCTCTCTGCGCTCTTTCTTTCTCTCTCTGCGCTCTTTCTTTCTCTCTCTGCGCTCTTTCTTTCTTTCTCTCTCTGCGCTCTTTCTTCCTCTCTCTCTGCGCTCTTTCTTTCTCTCTCTCTGCGCTCAGTCTCTCTCTCTCTGCGCTCTTTCTTTCTCTCTCTGCGCTCTTTCTTTCTCTCTCTCTGCGCTCTTACTTTCTCTCTCTCTGCGCTCTTTCTCTCTGCGCTCTTTCTTTCTCTCTGCACACTTTCTTTCTCTCCCTCTGCACTCTTTCTCTCTCTGCGCTCTCTCTCTCTGCGCTCTCTCTCTGCGCTCTTTCTTTCTCTCTCTGCGCTCTTTCTCTCTCTCTCTCTGCGCTCGTTCTTTCTCTCTCTCTGCGCTCTTTCTTTCTCTCTCTCTGCGCTCTTTCTTTCTCTCTCTGCGCTCTTTCTTTCTCTCTCTGCGCTCTTTCTTTCTCTCTCTGCGCTCTTTCTTTCTCTCTCTCTGCACTCTTTCTCTCTCTCTGCGCTCTTTCTCTCTCTCTGCGCTCTTTCTTTCTCTCTCTGCGCTCTTTCTTTCTCTCTCTGCGCTCTTTCTTTCTTTCTCTCTCTGCGCTCTTTCTTCCTCTCTCTCTCTGCGCTCTTTCTTTCTCTCTCTCTGCGCTCATTCTCTCTCTCTCTGCGCTCATTCTCTCTCTCTCTGCGCTCTTTCTTTCTCTCTCTGCGCTCTTTCTTTCTCTCTCTCTGCGCTCTTACTTTCTCTCTCTCTGCGCTCTTTCTCTCTGCGCTCTTTCTTTCTCTCTGCACACTTTCTTTCTCTCTCTCTGCGCTCTTTCTCTCTCTGCGCTCTTTCTTTCTCTGCGCTCTCTCTCTGCGCTCTTTCTTTCTCTCTCTGCGCTCTTTCTCTCTCTCTCTCTGCGCTCTTTCTTTCTCTCTCTCTGCGCTCTTTCTTTCTCTCTCTCTGCGCTCTTTCTTTCTCTCTCTGCGCTCTTTCTTTCTCTCTCTGCGCTCTTTCTTTCTCTCTCTGCGCTCTTTCTTTCTCTCTCTCTGCGCTCTTACTTTCTCTCTCTGCGCTCTTTCTCTCTGCGCTCTTTCTTTCTCTCTGCACACTTTCTTTCTCTCTCTCTTCGCTCTTTCTCTCTCTGCGCTCTTTCTTTCTCTCTGCGCTCTCTTTCTCTGCGCTCTCTCTGCGCTCTTTCTTTCTCTCTCTGCGCTCTTTCTCTCTCTCTCTGCGCTCTTTCTTTCTCTCTCTCTGCACTCTTTCTTTCTCTCTCTGCGCTCTTTCTTTCTCTCTCTGTGCTCTTTCTTTCTCTCTCTCTCTGCGCCCTTTCTTTCTCTCTGCGCTCTTTCTCTCTCTCTCTCTGCGCTCTTTCTTTCTCTCTCTGCGCTCTTTCTTTCTCTCTCTGCGCTCTTTCTTTCTCTCTCTCTGCACTCTTTCTCTCTCTCTGCGCTCTTTCTCTCTCTCTGCGCTCTTTCTTTCTCTCTCTGCGCTCTTTCTTTCTCTCTCAGCGCTCTTTCTTTCTCTCTCTGCGCTCTTTCTTCCTCTCTCTCTCTGCGCTCTTTCTTTCTCTCTCTCTGCGCTCATTCTCTCTCTCTCTGCGCTCTTTCTTTCTCTCTCTGCGCTCTTTCTTTCTCTCTGCGCTCTTTCTTCCTCTCTCTCTCTGCGCTCTTTCTTTCTCTCTCTCTGCGCTCATTCTCTCTCTCTCTGCGCTCTTTCTTTCTCTCTCTGCACTCTTTCTCTCTCTCTGCGCTCTTTCTTTCTCTCTGCACTCTCTCTCTGCGCTCTCTCTCTCTCTGCACTCTTTCTTTCTCTCTCTGCACTCTTCCTTTCTCTCTCTCTGCGCTCTTTCTTTCTCTCTCTCTGCGCTCATTCTCTCTCTCTCTGCGCTCTTTCTTTCTCTCTCTGCGCTCTTTCTTTCTCTCTGCGCTCTTTCTTCCTCTCTCTCTCTGCGCTCTTTCTTTCTCTCTCTCTGCGCTCATTCTCTCTCTCTCTGCGCTCTTTCTTTCTCTCTCTGCGCTCTTTCTCTCTCTCTGCGCTCTCTCTCTCTCTCTGCACTCTTTCTTTCTCTCTCTGCACTCTTCCTTTCTCTCTCTCTGCGCTCTTCCTTTCTCTCTCTCTGCGCTCTTTCTTTCTCTCTCTCTGCGCTCTTTCTCTCTCTCTGCGCTCTCTCTCTGCGCTCTTTCTTTCTCTCTCTGCGCTCTTTCTTTCTCTCTCTGCGCTCTTTCTTTCTCTCTCTGCGCTCTTTCTTCCTCTCTCTCTCTGCGCTCTTTCTTTCTCTCTCTCTGCGCTCTTTCTCTCTCTCTCTGTGCTCTTTCTTTCTCTCTCTCTGCGCTCTTTCTTTCTCTCTCTCTGCGCTCTTTCTTTCTCTCTCTGCGCTCTTTCTTTCTCTCTCTGCGCTCTTTCTTTCTCTCTCTCTGCGCTCTTTGTCTCTCTGCGCTTTTTCTTTCTCTATCTCTGTGCTCTTTCTTTCTCTCTCTCTGCGCTCTTTCTTTCTCTCTGCGCTCTCTCTCTGCGCTCTCTCTCTCTCTGCACTCTTTCTTTCTCTCTCTGCTCTCTTCCTTTCTCTCTCTCTGCGCTCTTTCTTTCTCTCTCTCTGCGCTCTTTCTCTCTCTCTGCGCTCTTTCTCTCTCTCTGCGCTCTTTCTTTCTCTCTCTGCGCTCTTTCTTTCTCTCTCTGCGCTCTTTCTTTCTTTCTCTCTCTGCGCTCTTTCTTCCTCTCTCTCTCTGCGCTCTTTCTTTCTCTCTCTCTGCGCTCATTCTCTCTCTCTCTGCGCTCTTTCTTTCTCTCTCTGCGCTCTTTCTTTCTCTCTCTCTGCGCTCTTACTTTCTCTCTCTCTGCGCTCTTTCTCTCTGCGCTCTTTCTTTCTCTCTCTGCGCTCTTTCTTTCTCTCTCTCTGCGCTCTTACTTTCTCTCTCTCTGCACTCTTTCTCTCTCTGCGCTCTCTCTCTCTGCGCTCTCTCTCTGCGCTCTTTCTTTCTCTCTCTGCGCTCTTTCTCTCTCTCTCTCTGCGCTCTTTCTTTCTCTCTCTCTGCGCTCTTTCTTTCTCTCTCTCTGCGCTCTTTCTTTCTCTCTCTGCGCTCTTTCTTTCTCTCTCTGTGCTCTTTCTTTCTCTCTCTGCGCTCTTTCTTACTCTCTCTCTGCACTCTTTCTCTCTTTCTGCGCTCTTTCTCTCTCTCTGCGCTCTTTCTTTCTCTCTCTGCGCTCTTTCTTTCTCTCTCTGCGCTCTTTCTTTCTTTCTCTCTCTGCGCTCTTTCTTCCTCTCTCTCTCTCTGCGCTCTTTCTTTCTCTCTCTCTGCGCTCTTTCTCTCTCTCTCTGTGCTCTTTCTTTCTCTCTCTCTGCGCTCTTTCTTTCTCTCTCTCTGCGCTCTTTCTTTCTCTCTCTGCGCTCTTTCTTTCTCTCTATGCAATCTTTCTTTCTCTCTCTCTCTGCGCCTTTTCTTTCTCTCTGCGCTCTTTCTCTCTCACTCTCTGCGCTCTTTCTTTCTCTCTCTGCGCTATTTCTTTCTCTCTCTGCGCTATTTCTTTCTCTCTCTGCGCTCTTTCTTTCTCTCTCTGCGCTCTTTCTTTCTCTCTCTCTGCGCTCTTTGTCTCTCTGCGCTTTTTCTTTCTCTATCTCTGTGCTCTTTCTTTCTCTCTCTCTGCGCTCTTTCTTTCTCTCTGCGCTCTCGCTCTCTGCGCTCTCTCTCTCTGCACTCTTTCTTTCTCTCTCTGCGCTCTTTCTTTCTCTCTCTGCGCTCTTCCTTTCTCTCTCTCTGCGCTCTTTCTTTCTCTCTCTCTGCGCTCTTTCTCTCTCTCTGCGCTCTTTCTCTCTCTCTGCGCTCTTTCTTTCTCTCTCTGCGCTCTTTCTTTCTCTCTCTGCGCTCTTTCTTTCTTTCTCTCTCTGCGCTCTTTCTTCCTCTCTCTCTGCGCTCTTTCTTTCTCTCTCTCTGCGCTCATTCTCTCTCTCTCTGCGCTCTTTCTTTCTCTCTCTGCGCTCTTTCTTTCTCTCTCTCTGCGCTCTTACTTTCTCTCTCTCTGCGCTCTTTCTCTCTGCGCTCTTTCTTTCTCTCTGCACACTTTCTTTCTCTCCCTCTGCACTCTTTCTCTCTCTGCGCTCTCTCTCTCTGCGCTCTCTCTCTGCGCTCTTTCTTTCTCTCTCTGCGCTCTTTCTCTCTCTCTCTCTGCGCTCTTTCTTTCTCTCTCTCTGCGCTCTTTCTTTCTCTCTCTCTGCGCTCTTTCTTTCTCTCTCTGCGCTCTTTCTTTCTCTCTCTGCGCTCTTTCTTTCTCTCTCTGTGCTCTTTCTTTCTCTCTCTCTGCACTCTTTCTCTCTCTCTGCGCTCTTTCTCTCTCTCTGCGCTCTTTCTTTCTCTTTCTGCGCTCTTTCTTTCTCTCTCTGCGCTCTTTCTTTCTTTCTCTCTCTGCGCTCTTTCTTCCTCTCTCTCTCTGCGCTCTTTCTTTCTCTCTCTCTGCGCTCATTCTCTCTCTCTCTGCGCTCATTCTCTCTCTCTCTGCGCTCTTTCTTTCTCTCTCTGCGCTCTTTCTTTCTCTCTCTCTGCGCTCTTACTTTCTCTCTCTCTGCGCTCTTTCTCTCTGCGCTCTTTCTTTCTCTCTGCACACTTTCTTTCTCTCTCTCTGCGCTCTCTCTCTCTGCGCTCTTTCTTTCTCTGCGCTCTCTCTCTGCGCTCTTTCTTTCTCTCTCTGCGCTCTTTCTCTCTCTCTCTCTGCGCACTTTCTTTCTCTCTCTCTGCGCTCTTTCTTTCTCTCTCTCTGCGCTCTTTCTTTCTCTCTCTGCGCTCTTTCTTTCTCTCTCTGCGCTCTTTCTTTCTCTCTCTGCGCTCTTTCTTTCTCTCTCTCTGCGCTCTTACTTTCTCTCTCTGCGCTCTTTCTTTCTCTCTGCGCTCTTTCTTTCTCTCTGCACACTTTCTTTCTCTCTCTCTGCGCTCTTTCTTTCTCTCTCTCTGCGCTCTTTCTCTCTCTCTGCGCTCTTTCTTTCTCTCTGCGCTCTCTCTCTCTGCGCTTTTTCTTTCTCTCTCTGCGCTCTTTCTTTCTTTCTCTCTCTGCGCTCTATCTTTGTCTCTCTCTGCGCTCTTTCTTTCTCTCTGCGCTCTTTCTTTCTCTCTCTCTGCGCTCTTTCTTTCTCTCTCTGCGCTCTTTCTTTCTCTCTCTGCGCTCTTTCTTTCTCTCTCTCTGCGCTTTTTCTTTCTCTCTCTGCGCTCTGTCTTTCTCTCTGCGCTCTTTCTTTCTCTCTGCGCAATTTCTTTCTCTCTCTCTGTGCTCTTTCTCTCTCTCTGCGCTCTTTCTTTCTCTCTGCGCTCTTTCTTTCTCTCTCTGCGCTCTTTCTTTCTCTCTCTCTGCACTCTTTCTTTCTCTCTCTGCGCTCTTTCTCTCTCTCTGCGCTCTTTCTCTCTCTCTGCGCTCTTTCTCTCTCTCTGCGCTCTTTCTTTCTCTCTCTGCGCTCTTTCTTTCTTTCTCTCTCTGCGCTCTTTCTTTCTCTCTCTGCGCTCTTTCTTTCTCTCTGCGCTCTCTCCCTGCGCTCTTTCTTTCTCTCTCTGCGCTCTTTCTTTCTCTCTCTCTGCGCTCTTTCTCTCTCTCTGCGCTCTTTCTCTCTCTCTGCGCTCTTTCTTTCTCTCTCTGCGCTCTTTCTTTCGTTCTCTCTCTGCGCGCTTTCTTCCTCTCTCTCTCTGCGCTTTTTCTTTCTCTAGCGCTCTTTCTCTCTCTCTGCGCTCTTTCTTTCGCTCTCTCTGCGCTCTCTCTATCTCTGCGCTCTCTCTCTGTCTGCGCTCTCTTTCTCTTTGCGCTCTCTCTCTGCGCTCTTTCTTTCTTTCTCTCTCTGCGCTCTTTGTTCCTCTCTCTCTGCGCTCTCTCTCTCTCTGCGCTCTTTCTTTCTTTCTCTATCTGCGCTCTTTCTTTCTCTCTCTGCGCTCTTTCTTTCTTTCTCTCTCTGCGCTCTTTCTCTCTCTCTCTGTGCTCTTTCTTTCTCTCTCTCTCTGCGCTCTTTCTTTCTTTCTTTCTCTGCGCTCTTTCTCTCTCTCTCTGCGCTCTTTCTCTCTCTCTGCGCTATTTCTCTCTCTCTGCGCTCTTTCTTTCTCTCTGCGCTCTCTCTCTGCGCTCTCTCTCTCTGCGCTCTTTCTTTCTCTCTCTGCGCTCTTTCTTTCTCTCTCTGCGCTCTTTCTTTCTCTCTCTGCGCTCTTTCTTTCTCTCTCTCTGCGCTCTTTCTTTCTCTCTCTCTGCGCTCTTTCTCTCTCTCTGCGCTCTTTCTCTCTCTCTGCGCTCTTTCTTTCTCTCTCTGCGCTGTTTCTTTCGTTCTCTCTCTGCGCGCTTTCTTCCTCTCTCTCTCTGCGCTTTTTCTTTCTCTAGCGCTCTTTCTCTCTCTCTGCGCTCTTTCTTTCGCTCTCTCTGCGCTCTCTCTATCTCTGCGCTCTCTCTCTGTCTGCGCTCTCTTTCTCTCTGCGCTCTCTCTCTCTCTCTGCGCTCTTTCTTTCTTTCTCTCTCTGCGCTCTTTGTTCCTCTCTCTCTGCGCTCTCTCTCTCTCTGCGCTCTTTCTTTCTTTCTCTATCTGCGCTCTTTCTTTCTCTCTCTGCGCTCTTTCTTTCTTTCTCTCTCTGCGCTCTATCTTCCTCTTTCTCTCTGCGCTTTTTCTTTCTCTAGCGCTCTTTCTCTCTCTCTGCGCTCTTTCTTTCGCTCTCTCTGCGCTCTCTCTCTCTCTGCGCTCTCTCTCTGTCTGCGCTCTCTTTCTCTCTGCGCTCTTTCTCTCTCTCTCTGCGCTCTTTCTCTCTCTCTCTGCACTCTTTCTTCCTCTCTCTCTGCGCTCTCTCTCTCTCTCTGCGTTCTTTCTTTCTTTCTCTCTCTGCGCTCTCTTTCTTTCTCTCTCTCTGCGCTCTTTCTTTCTCTCTCTCTGCACTCTTTCTCTCTCTGCGCTCATTCTCTCTCTCTCTGCGCTCCTTCTTTCTCTCTCTGCGCTCTTTCTTTCTCTCTCTGCGCTCTTTCTTTCTCTCTCTCTGCGCTCTTTCTTTCTCTCTCTCTGCGCTCTTTCTTTCTCTCTCTCTGCGCTCTTTCTCTCTCTCTGCGCTCTTTCTTTCTCTCTGCGCTCTCTCTCTCTGCGCTTTTTCTTTCTCTCTCTGCGCTCTTTCTTTCTTTCTCTCTCTGCGCTCTATCTTTGTCTCTCTCTGCGCTCTTTCTTTCTCTCTGCGCTCTTTCTTTCTCTCTCTCTGCGCTCTTTCTTTCTCTCTCTGCGCTCTTTCTTTCTCTCTCTGCGCTCTTTCTTTCTCTCTCTCTGCGCTTTTTCTTTCTCTCTCTGCGCTCTGTCTTTCTCTCTGCGCTCTTTCTTTCTCTCTGCGCAATTTCTTTCTCTCTCTCTGTGCTCTTTCTCTCTCTCTGCGCTCTTTCTTTCTCTCTGCGCTCTTTCTTTCTCTCTCTGCGCTCTTTCTTTCTCTCTCTCTGCACTCTTTCTTTCTCTCTCTGCGCTCTTTCTCTCTCTCTGCGCTCTTTCTCTCTCTCTGCGCTCTTTCTCTCTCTCTGCGCTCTTTCTTTCTCTCTCTGCGCTCTTTCTTTCTTTCTCTCTCTGCGCTCTTTCTTTCTCTCTCTGCGCTCTTTCTTTCTCTCTCTGCGCTCTTTCTTTCTCTCTGCGCTCTCTCTCTCTGCGCTCTTTCTTTCTCTCTCTGCGCTCTTTCTTTCTCTCTCTCTGCGCTCTTTCTCTCTCTCTGCGCTCTTTCTCTATCTCTGCGCTCTTTCTTTCTCTCTCTGCGCTCTTTCTTTCTCTCTCTCTGCGCTCATTCTTTCTCTCTCTGCGCTTTTTCTTTCTTTCTCTCTCTGCGCTCTTTCTTTCTCTCTCTGCGCTCTTTCTTTCTCTCTCTCTGCGCTCTTTCTTTCTCTCTCTCTGCGCTCTTTCTCTCTCTCTGCGCTCTTTCTCTCTCTCTGCGCTCTTTCTCTCTCTCTGCGCTCTTTCTCTCTCTCTGCGCTCTTTCTCTCTCTCTGTGCTCTTTCTTTCTCTCTCTGCGCTCTTTCTTTCTCTCTCTCTGCGCTCTTTCTTTCTCTCTCTCTGCGCTCTTTCTTTCTCTCTCTGCGCTCTTTCTCTCTCTCTGCGCTCTTTCTCTCTCTCTGCGCTCTTTCTTTCTCTCTCTGCGCTCTTTCTTTCTTTCTTTCTCTCTCTGCGCTCTTTCTTTCTCTCTCTGCGCTCTTTCTTTCTCTCTGCGCTCTCTCTCTGCGCTCTTTCTTTCTCTCTCTGCGCTCTTTCTTTCTCTCTCTGCGCTCTTTCTCTCTCTCTGCGCTCTTTCTCTCTCTCTGCGCTCTTTCTTTCTCTCTATGCGCACTTTCTTTCTCTCTCTCTGCGCTCTTTCTCTCTCTCTGCGCTCTTTCTTTCTCTCTGCGCTCTCTCTCTGCGCTCTTTCTTTCTCTCTCTGCGCTCTTTCTTTCTCTCTCTGCGCTCTTTCTTTCTCTCTCTCTGCGCTCTTTCTTTCTCTCTCTCTGCGCTCTTTCTCTCTCTCTGCGCTCTTTCTCTCTCTCTGCGCTCTTTCTTTCTCTCTGCGCTCTCTCTCTCTGCGCTTTTTCTTTCTCTCTCTGCGCTCTTTCTTTCTTTCTCTCTCTGCGCTCTATCTTTGTCTCTCTCTGCGCTCTTTCTTTCTCTCTGCGCTCTTTCTTTCTCTCTCTCTGCGCTCTTTCTTTCTCTCTCTGCGCTCTTTCTTTCTCTCTCTGCGCTCTTTCTTTCTCTCTCTCTGCGCTTTTTCTTTCTCTCTCTGCGCTCTGTCTTTCTCTCTGCGCTCTTTCTTTCTCTCTGCGCAATTTCTTTCTCTCTCTCTGTGCTCTTTCTCTCTCTCTGCGCTCTTTCTTTCTCTCTGCGCTCTTTCTTTCTCTCTCTGCGCTCTTTCTTTCTCTCTCTCTGCACTCTTTCTTTCTCTCTCTGCGCTCTTTCTCTCTCTCTGCGCTCTTTCTCTCTCTCTGCGCTCTTTCTCTCTCTCTGCGCTCTTTCTTTCTCTCTCTGCGCTCTTTCTTTCTTTCTCTCTCTGCGCTCTTTCTTTCTCTCTCTGCGCTCTTTCTTTCTCTCTCTGCGCTCTTTCTTTCTCTCTGCGCTCTCTCTCTGCGCTCTTTCTTTCTCTCTCTGCGCTCTTTCTTTCTCTCTCTCTGCGCTCTTTCTCTCTCTCTGCGCTCTTTCTCTATCTCTGCGCTCTTTCTTTCTCTCTCTGCGCTCTTTCTTTCTCTCTCTCTGCGCTCATTCTTTCTCTCTCTGCGCTTTTTCTTTCTTTCTCTCTCTGCGCTCTTTCTTTCTCTCTCTGCGCTCTTTCTTTCTCTCTCTCTGCGCTCTTTCTTTCTCTCTCTCTGCGCTCTTTCTCTCTCTCTGCGCTCTTTCTCTCTCTCTGCGCTCTTTCTCTCTCTCTGCGCTCTTTCTCTCTCTCTGCGCTCTTTCTCTCTCTCTGTGCTCTTTCTTTCTCTCTCTGCGCTCTTTCTTTCTCTCTCTCTGCGCTCTTTCTTTCTCTCTCTCTGCGCTCTTTCTTTCTCTCTCTGCGCTCTTTCTCTCTCTCTGCGCTCTTTCTCTCTCTCTGCGCTCTTTCTTTCTCTCTCTGCGCTCTTTCTTTCTTTCTTTCTCTCTCTGCGCTCTTTCTTTCTCTCTCTGCGCTCTTTCTTTCTCTCTGCGCTCTCTCTCTGCGCTCTTTCTTTCTCTCTCTGCGCTCTTTCTTTCTCTCTCTGCGCTCTTTCTCTCTCTCTGCGCTCTTTCTCTCTCTCTGCGCTCTTTCTTTCTCTCTATGCGCACTTTCTTTCTCTCTCTCTGCGCTCTTTCTCTCTCTCTGCGCTCTTTCTTTCTCTCTGCGCTCTCTCTCTGCGCTCTTTCTTTCTCTCTCTGCGCTCTTTCTTTCTCTCTCTGCGCTCTTTCTTTCTCTCTCTCTGCGCTCTTTCTTTCTCTCTCTCTGCGCTCTTTCTCTCTCTCTGCGCTCTTTCTCTATCTCTGCGCTCTTTCTTTCTCTCTCTGCGCTCTTTCTTTCTCTCTCTCTGCGCTCATTCTTTCTCTCTCTGCGCTTTTTCTTTCTTTCTCTCTCTGCGCTCTTTCTTTCTCTCTCTCTGCGCTCTTTCTTTCTCTCTCTCTGCGCTCTTTCTTTCTCTCTCTCTGCGCTCTTTCTTTCTCTCTCTCTGCGCTCTTTCTCTCTCTCTGCGCTCTTTCTCTCTCTCTGCGCTCTTTCTCTCTCTCTGCGCTCTTTCTCTCTCTCTGTGCTCTTTCTTTCTCTCTCTGCGCTCTTTCTTTCTCTCTCTCTGCGCTCTTTCTTTCTCTCTCTCTGCGCTCTTTCTTTCTCTCTCTGCGCTCTTTCTCTCTCTCTGCGCTCTTTCTCTCTCTCTGCGCTCTTTCTTTCTCTCTCTGCGCTCTTTCTTTCTTTCTCTCTCTGCGCTCTTTCTTTCTCTCTCTGCGCTCTTTCTTTCTCTCTGCGCTCTCTCTCTGCGCTCTTTCTTTCTCTCTCTGTGCTCTTTCTTTCTCTCTCTGCGCTCTTTCTTTCTCTCTCTGCGCTCTTTCTTTCTCTCTCTCTGCGCTCTTTCTTTCTCTCTCTCTGCACTCTTTCTCTCTCTCTGCGCTCTTTCTCTCTCTCTGCGCTCTTTCTTTCTCTCTCTCTGCACTCTTTCTTTCTCTCTCTCTGCGCTCTTTCTTTCTCTCTGCGCTCTTTCTTTCTCTCTGCGCACTTTCTGTATCTCTCTCTGCGCTATTTCTCTCTCTCTGCGCTCTTTCTTTCTCTCTCTGCGCTCTTTCTTTCTTTCTCTCTCTACGCTCTTTCTTTCTCTCTCTCTGCGCTCTTTCTCTCTCTCTCTGCGCTCTTTCTCTCTCTCTCTGCGCTCATTCTCTCTCTCTCTGCGCTCTTTCTTTCTCTCTCTGCGCTCTTTCTTTCTCTCTCTGCGCTCTTTCTTTCTCTCTCTACGCTCTTTCTTTCTCTCTCTGCGCTCTTTCTTTCTCTCTCTGCGCTCTTTCTTTCTCTCTCTGCGCTCTTTCTTTCTCTCTCTGCGCTCTTTCTTTCTCTCTCTCTGCGCTCTTTCTTTCTCTCTCTGCGCTCTTTCTTCCTCTCTCTCTGCGCTTTTTCTTTCTCTAGTGCTCTTTCTCTCTCTCTCTGCGCTCTTTCTTTCGCTCTCTCTGCGCTCTCTCTCTCTGCGCTCTCTCTCTGTCTGCGCTCTCTTTTTCTCTGCGCTCTTTCTCTCTCTCTCTGCGCTCTTTCTCTCTCTCTCTGATCTCTTTCTTCCTCTCTCTCTGCGCTCTCTCTCTCTCTCTGCGCTCTTTCTTTCTCTCTCTGCGCTCTTTCTTTCTTTCTCTCTCTGCGCTCTTTCTTTCTCTCTCTCTCTGCGCTCTTTCTTTCTCTCTCTCTGCGCTCTTTCTCTCTCTCTCTCTGCGCTCTTTCTCTCTCTCTCTGCGCTCATTCTCTCTCTCTCTGCGCTCTTTCTTTCTCTCTCTGCACTCTTTCTTTATCTTTCTCTGTGCTCTTTATTTCTCTATCTCACTGCGCTCTTTCTTTCTCTCTGTGCTCTTTCTTTCTCTCTGCGCTCTTTCTTTCTCTCTGCGCTCTCTCTCTCTGCGCTCTTTCTTTCTCTCTCGGCGCTCTTTCTTTCTCTCTCTCTGCGCTCTCTCTCTCTCTCTGCGCTCTTTCTCTCTCTCTGCGCTCTTTCTCTCTCTCTGCGCTCTTTCTTTCTCTCTCTCTGCGCTCTTTCTCTCTCTCTCTCTGCGCTCTTTCTTTCTCTCTCTCTGCGCTCTTTCTTTCTCTCTGCGCTCTTTCTCTCTCTCTGCGCTATTTCTCTCTCTCTGCGCTCTTTCTTTCTCTCTGCGCTCTCTCTCTGCGCTCTCTCTCTCTGCGCTCTTTCTTTCTCTCTCTGCGCTCTTTCTTTCTCTCTCTGCGCTCTTTCTTTCTCTCTCTGCGCTCTTTCTTTCTCTCTCTCTGCGCTCTTTCTTTCTCTCTCTCTGCGCTCTTTCTCTCTCTCTGCGCTCTTTCTCTCTCTCTGCGCTCTTTCTTTCTCTCTCTGCGCTCTTTCTTTCGTTCTCTCTCTGCGCGCTTTCTTCCTCTCTCTCTCTGCGCTTTTTCTTTCTCTAGCGCTCTTTCTCTCTCTCTGCGCTCTTTCTTTCGCTCTCTCTGCGCTCTCTCTATCTCTGCGCTCTCTCTCTGTCTGCGCTCTCTTTCTCTCTGCGCTCTCTCTCTCTCTCTGCGCTCTTTCTTTCTTTCTCTCTCTGCGCTCTTTGTTCCTCTCTCTCTGCGCTCTCTCTCTCTCTGCGCTCTTTCTTTCTTTCTCTATCTGCGCTCTTTCTTTCTCTCTCTGCGCTCTTTCTTTCTTTCTCTCTCTGCGCTCTTTCTCTCTCTCTCTGCGCTCTTTCTTTCTCTCTCTCTGCGCTCTTTCTTTCTCTCTGCGCTCTTTCTCTCTCTCTGCGCTATTTCTCTCTCTCTGCGCTCTTTCTTTCTCTCTGCGCTCTCTCTCTGCGCTCTCTCTCTCTGCGCTCTTTCTTTCTCTCTCTGCGCTCTTTCTTTCTCTCTCTGCGCTCTTTCTTTCTCTCTCTGCGCTCTTTCTTTCTCTCTCTCTGCGCTCTTTCTTTCTCTCTCTCTGCGCTCTTTCTCTCTCTCTGCGCTCTCTCTCTCTCTCTGCGCTCTCTCTCTCTCTGCGCTCTTTCTTTCGTTCTCTCTCTGCGCGCTTTCTTCCTCTCTCTCTCTGCGCTTTTTCTTTCTCTAGCGCTCTTTCTCTCTCTCTGCGCTCTCTCTATCTCTGCGCTCTCTCTCTGTCTGCGCTCTCTTTCTCTCTGCGCTCTCTCTCTCTCTCTGCGCTCTTTCTTTCTTTCTCTCTCTGCGCTCTTTGTTCCTCTCTCTCTGCGCTCTCTCTCTCTCTGCGCTCTTTCTTTCTTTCTCTATCTGCGCTCTTTCTTTCTCTCTCTGCGCTCTTTCTTTCTCTCTCTCTCTGCGCTCTCTTTCTCTCTGCGCTCTTTCTCTCTCTCTCTGCGCTCTTTCTCTCTCTCTCTGCACTCTTTCTTCCTCTCTCTCTGCGCTCTCTCTCTCTCTCTGCGTTCTTTCTTTCTTTCTCTCTCTGCGCTCTCTTTCTTTCTCTCTCTCTGCGCTCTTTCTTTCTCTCTCTCTGCGCTCTCTCTCTCTGCGCTCATTCTCTCTCTCTCTGCGCTCTTTCTTTCTCTCTCTGCGCTCTTTCTTTCTCTCTCTGCGCTCTTTCTTTCTCTCTCTCTGCGCTCTTTCTTTCTCTCTCTCTGCGCTCTTTCTTTCTCTCTCTCTGCGCTCTTTCTCTCTCTCTCGCTGCGCTCTTTCTCTCTCTCTCTGCGCTCATTCTCTTTCTCTCTGCGCTCTTTCTTTCTCTCTCTGCGCTCTTTTTTTCTCTCTCTGCGCTCTTTCTTTCTCTCTCTCTGCGCTCTTTCTTTCTCTCTCTCTGCGCTCTTTCTTTCTCTCTCTCTGCGCTCTTTCTTTCTCTCTCTCTGCGCTCTTTCTCTCTCTCTGCGCTCTTTCTCTCTCTCTGCGCTCTTTCTTTCTCTCTGCGCTCTCTCTCTCTGCGCTTTTTCTTTCTCTCTCTGCGCTCTTTCTTTCTTTCTCTCTCTGCGCTCTATCTTTGTCTCTCTCTGCGCTCTTTCTTTCTCTCTGCGCTCTTTCTTTCTCTCTCTCTGCGCTCTTTCTTTCTCTCTCTGCGCTCTTTCTTTCTCTCTCTGCGCTCTTTCTTTCTCTCTCTCTGCGCTTTTTCTTTCTCTCTCTGTGCTCTGTCTTTCTCTCTGCGCTCTTTCTTTCTCTCTGCGCAATTTCTTTCTCTCTCTCTGTGCTCTTTCTCTCTCTCTGCGCTCTTTCTTTCTCTCTGCGCTCTTTCTTTCTCTCTCTGCGCTCTTTCTTTCTCTCTCTCTGCACTCTTTCTTTCTCTCTCTGCGCTCTTTCTCTCTCTCTGCGCTCTTTCTCTCTCTCTGCGCTCTTTCTCTCTCTCTGCGCTCTTTCTTTCTCTCTCTGCGCTCTTTCTTTCTTTCTCTCTCTGCGCTCTTTCTTTCTCTCTCTGCGCTCTTTCTTTCTCTCTCTCTGCGCTCTTTCTCTCTCTCTGCGCTCTTTCTCTATCTCTGCGCTCTTTCTTTCTCTCTCTGCGCTCTTTCTTTCTCTCTCTCTGCGCTCATTCTTTCTCTCTCTGCGCTTTTTCTTTCTTTCTCTCTCTGCGCTCTTTCTTTCTCTCTCTCTGCGCTCTTTCTTTCTCTCTCTCTGCGCTCTTTCTTTCTCTCTCTCTGCGCTCTTTCTCTCTCTCTGCGCTCTTTCTCTCTCTCTGCGCTCTTTCTCTCTCTCTGTGCTCTTTCTTTCTCTCTCTGCGCTCTTTCTTTCTCTCTCTCTGCGCTCTTTGTTTCTCTCTCTCTGCGCTCTTTCTTTCTCTCTCTGCGCTCTTTCTCTCTCTCTGCGCTCTTTCTCTCTCTCTGCGCTCTTTCTTTCTCTCTCTGTGCTCTTTCTTTCTTTCTTTCTCTCTCTGCGCTCTTTCTTTCTCTCTCTGCGCTCTTTCTTTCTCTCTGCGCTCTCTCTCTGCGCTCTTTCTTTCTCTCTCTGTGCTCTTTCTTTCTCTCTCTGCGCTCTTTCTCTCTCTCTGCGCTCTTTCTCTCTCTCTGCGCTCTTTCTTTCTCTCTATGCGCACTTTCTTTCTCTCTCTCTGCGCTCTTTCTCTCTCTCTGCGCTCTTTCTTTCTCTCTGCGCTCTCTCTCTGCGCTCTTTCTTTCTCTCTCTGCGCTCTTTCTTTCTCTCTCTGCGCTCTTTCTTTCTCTCTCTCTGCGCTCTTTCTTTCTCTCTCTCTGCGCTCTTTCTCTCTCTCTGCGCTCTTTCTTTCTCTCTCTGCGCTCTTTCTTTCTCTCTCTCTGTGCTCATTCTTTCTCTCTCTGCGCTTTTTCTTTCTTTCTCTCTCTGCGCTCTTTCTTTCTCTCTCTCTGCGCTCTTTCTTTCTCTCTCTCTGCGCTCTTTCTTTCTCTCTCTCTGCGCTCTTTCTCTCTCTCTGCGCTCTTTCTCTCTCTCTGCGCTCTTTCTCGCTCTCTGCGCTCTTTCTCTCTCTCTGTGCTCTTTCTTTCTCTCTCTGCGCTCTTTCTTTCTCTCTCTCTGCGCTCTTTCTTTCTCTCTCTCTGCGCTCTTTCTCTCTCTCTGCGCTCTTTCTCTCTCTCTGCGCTCTTTCTTTCTCTCTCTGCGCTCTTTCTTTCTTTCTCTCTCTGCGCTCTTTCTTTCTCTCTGCGCTCTCTCTCTGCGCTCTTTCTTTCTCTCTCTGCGCTCTTTCTTTCTCTCTCTGCGCTCTTTCTTTCTCTCTCTCTGCGCTCTTTCTTTCTCTCTCTCTGCGCTCTTTCTTTCTCTCTCTCTGCGCTCTTTCTCTCTCTCTGCGCTCTTTCTCTCTCTCTGCGCTCTTTCTCTCTCTCTGCGCTCTTTCTCTCTCTCTGCGCTCTTTCTCTCTCTCTGTGCTCTTTCTTTCTCTCTCTGCGCTCTTTCTTTCTCTCTCTCTGCGCTCTTTCTTTCTCTCTCTCTGCGCTCTTTCTCTCTCTCTGCGCTCTTTCTCTCTCTCTGCGCTCTTTCTTTCTCTCTCTGCGCTCTTTCTTTCTTTCTCTCTCTGCGCTCTTTCTTTCTCTCTGCGCTCTCTCTCTGCGCTCTTTCTTTCTCTCTCTGCGCTCTTTCTTTCTCTCTCTGCGCTCTTTCTTTCTCTCTCTCTGCGCTCTTTCTTTCTCTCTCTCTGCGCTCTTTCTTTCTCTCTCTCTGCGCTCTTTCTTTCTCTCTCTCTGCGCTTTTTCTTTCTCTCTCTGCGCTCTGTCTTTCTCTCTGCGCTCTTTCTTTCTCTCTGCGCAATTTCTTTCTCTCTCTCTGTGCTCTTTCTCTCTCTCTGCGCTCTTTCTTTCTCTCTGCGCTCTCTCTCTCTGCGCTCTTTCTTTCTCTCTCTGCGCTCTTTCTTTCTCTCTCTCTGCACTCTTTCTTTCTCTCTCTCTGCGCTCTTTCTCTCTCTCTGCGCTCTTTCTCTCTCTCTGTGCTCTTTCTTTCTCTCTCTGCGCTCTTTCTTTCGTTCTCTCTCTGCGCGCTTTCTTCCTCTCTCTCTCTGCGCTTTTTCTTTCTCTACCGCTCTTTCTCTCTCTCTGCGCTCTTTCTTTCTCTCTCTCTGCGCTCTTTCTTTCTCTCTCTCTGCGCTCTTTCTCTCTCTCTGCGCTCTTTCTCTCTCTCTGCGCTCTTTCTTTCTCTCTCTGCGCTCTTTCTTTCGTTCTCTCTCTGCGCGCTTTCTTCCTCTCTCTCTCTGCGCGCTTTCTTCCTCTCTCTCTCTGCGCTTTTTCTTTCTCTAGCGCTCTTTCTCTCTCTCTGCGCTCTTTCTTTCTCTCTCTCTGCGCTCTTTCTTTCTCTCTCTCTGCGCTCTTTCTCTCTCTGCGCTCTTTCTTTCTCTCTCTGCGCTCTTTCTTTCCCTCTCTCTGCGCTCTTTCTTTCTCTCTCTCTGCGCTCTTTCTCTCTCTGCGCTCTTTCTTTCTCTCTCTGCGCTCTTTCTTTCCCTCTCTCTGCGCTCTTTCTTTCTCTCTCTCTGCGCTTTTTCTTTCTCTCTCTGCGCTCTGTCTTTCTCTCTGCGCTCTTTCTTTCTCTCTGCGCAATTTCTTTCTCTCTCTCTGTGCTCTTTCTCTCTCTCTGCGCTCTTTCTTTCTCTCTGCGCTCTCTCTCTCTGCGCTCTTTCTTTCTCTCTCTGCGCTCTTTCTTTCTCTCTCTCTGCACTCTTTCTTTCTCTCTCTCTGCGCTCTTTCTCTCTCTCTGCGCTCTTTCTCTCTCTCTGTGCTCTTTCTTTCTCTCTCTGCGCTCTTTCTTTCGTTCTCTCTCTGCGCGCTTTCTTCCTCTCTCTCTCTGCGCTTTTTCTTTCTCTACCGCTCTTTCTCTCTCTCTGCGCTCTCTCTATCTCTGCGCTCTCTCTCTGTCTGCGCTCTTTCTCTCTGCGCTCTCTCTCTCTCTCTGCGCTCTTTCTTTCTTTCTCTCTCTGCGCTCTTTGTTCCTCTCTCTCTGCGCTCTCTCTCTCTCTGCGCTCTTTCTTTCTTTCTCTATCTGCGCTCTTTCTTTCTCTCTCTGCGCTCTTTCTTTCTTTCTCTCTCTGCGCTCTATCTTCCTCTTTCTCTCTGCGCTTTTTCTTTCTCTAGCGCTCTTTCTCTCTCTCTGCGCTCTTTCTTTCGCTCTCTCTGCGCTCTCTCTCTCTCTGCGCTCTCTCTCTGTCTGCGCTCTCTTTCTCTCTGCGCTCTTTCTCTCTCTCTCTGCGCTCTTTCTCTCTCTCTCTGCACTCTTTCTTCCTCTCTCTCTGCGCTCTCTCTCTCTCTCTGCGTTCTTTCTTTCTTTCTCTCTCTGCGCTCTCTTTCTTTCTCTCTCTCTGCGCTCTTTCTTTCTCTCTCTCTGCGCTCTTTCTCTCTCTGCGCTCATTCTCTCTCTCTCTGCGCTCTTTCTTTCTCTCTCTGCGCTCTTTCTTTCTCTCTCTGCGCTCTTTCTTTCTCTCTCTCTGCGCTCTTTCTTTCTCTCTCTCTGCGCTCTTTCTCTCTCTCTCGCTGCGCTCTTTCTCTCTCTCTCTGCGCTCATTCTCTTTCTCTCTGCGCTCTTTCTTTCTCTCTCTGCGCTCTTTTTTTCTCTCTCTGCGCTCTTTCTTTCTCTCTCTCTGCGCTCTTTCTTTCTCTCTCTCTGCGCTCTTTCTTTCTCTCTCTCTGCGCTCTTTCTCTCTCTCTGCGCTCTTTCTTTCTCTCTGCGCTCTCTCTCTCTGCGCTTTTTCTTTCTCTCTCTGCGCTCTTTCTTTCTTTCTCTCTCTGCGCTCTATCTTTGTCTCTCTCTGCGCTCTTTCTTTCTCTCTGCGCTCTTTCTTTCTCTCTCTCTGCGCTCTTTCTTTCTCTCTCTCAGCGCTCTTTCTTTCTCTCTCTGCGCTCTTTCTTTCTCTCTCTGCGCTCTTTCTTTCTCTCTCTCTGCGCTTTTTCTTTCTCTCTCTGCGCTCTGTCTTTCTCTCTGCGCTCTTTCTTTCTCTCTGCGCAATTTCTTTCTCTCTCTCTGTGCTCTTTCTTTCTCTCTGCGCTCTTTCTTTCTCTCTCTGCGCTCTTTCTTTCTCTCTCTGCGCTCTTTCTTTCTCTCTCTCTGCACTCTTTCTTTCTCTCTCTGCGCTCTTTCTCTCTCTCTGCTCTCTTTCTCTCTCTCTGCGCTCTCTCTCTCTCTGCGCTCTTTCTTTCTCTCTCTGCGCTCTTTCTTTCTTTCTCTCTCTGCGCTCTTTCTTTCTCTCTCTGCGCTCTTTCTTTCTCTCTCTCTGCGCTCTTTCTCTCTCTCTGCGCTCTTTCTCTATCTCTGCGCTCTTTCTTTCTCTCTCTGCGCTCTTTCTTTCTCTCTCTCTGCGCTCATTCTTTCTCTCTCTGCGCTTTTTCTTTCTTTCTCTCTCTGCGCTCTTTCTTTCTCTCTCTCTGCGCTCTTTCTTTCTCTCTCTCTGCGCTCTTTCTTTCTCTCTCTCTGCGCTCTTTCTTTCTCTCTCTCTGCGCTCTTTCTCTCTCTCTCTCTGCGCTCTTTCTCTCTCTCTGCGCTCTTTCTCTCTCTCTGCACTCTTTCTCTCTCTCTGCGCTCTTTCTCTCTCTCTGCGCTCTTTCTCTCTCTCTGCGCTCTTTCTTTCTCTCTATGCGCACTTTCTTTCTCTCTCTCTGCGCTCTTTCTTTCTCTCTGCGCGCTCTCTCTGCGCTCTTTCTTTCTCTCTCTGCGCTCTTTCTTTCTCTCTCTGCGCTCTTTCTTTCTCTCTCTCTGCGCTCTTTCTTTCTCTCTCTCTGCGCTCTTTCTCTCTCTCTGCGCTCTTTCTCTCTCTCTGCGCTCTTTCTTTCTCTCTCTGCGCTCTTTCTTTCGTTCTCTCTCTGCGCGCTTTCTTCCTCTCTCTCTCTGCGCGCTTTCTTCCTCTCTCTCTCTGCGCTTTTTCTTTCTCTAGCGCTCTTTCTCTCTCTCTGCGCTCTTTCTTTCTCTCTCTCTGCGCTCTTTCTTTCTCTCTCTCTGCGCTCTTTCTCTCTCTGCGCTCTTTCTTTCTCTCTCTGCGCTCTTTCTTTCCCTCTCTCTGCGCTCTTTCTTTCTCTCTCTCTGCGCTCTTTCTCTCTCTGCGCTCTTTCTTTCTCTCTCTGCGCTCTTTCTTTCCCTCTCTCTGCGCTCTTTCTTTCTCTCTCTCTGCGCTTTTTCTTTCTCTCTCTGCGCTCTGTCTTTCTCTCTGCGCTCTTTCTTTCTCTCTGCGCAATTTCTTTCTCTCTCTCTGTGCTCTTTCTCTCTCTCTGCGCTCTTTCTTTCTCTCTGCGCTCTCTCTCTCTGCGCTCTTTCTTTCTCTCTCTGCGCTCTTTCTTTCTCTCTCTCTGCACTCTTTCTTTCTCTCTCTATGCGCTCTTTCTCTCTCTCTGCGCTCTTTCTCTCTCTCTGCGCTCTTTCTCTCTCTGCGCTCTTTCTTTCTCTCTCTGCGCTCTTTCTTTCCCTCTCTCTGCGCTCTTTCTTTCTCTCTCTCTGCGCTTTTTCTTTTTCTCTCTGCGCTCTGTCTTTCTCTCTGCGCTCTTTCTTTCTCTCTGCGCAATTTCTTTCTCTCTCTCTGTGCTCTTTCTCTCTCTCTGCGCTCTTTCTTTCTCTCTGCGCTCTCTCTCTCTGCGCTCTCTTTCTCTATCTGCGCTCTTTCTTTCTCTCTCTCTGCACTCTTTCTTTCTCTCTCTGCGCTCTTTCTTTCTCTCTCTCTGCGCTCTTTCTTTCTCTCTCTCTGCGCTCTTTCTCTCTCTCTGCGCTCTTTCTCTCTCTCTGTGCTCTTTCTTTCTCTCTCTGCGCTCTTTCTTTCGTTCTCTCTCTGCGCGCTTTCTTCCTCTCTCTCTCTGCGCTTTTTCTTTCTCTACCGCTCTTTCTCTCTCTCTGCGCTCTCTCTATCTCTGCGCTCTCTCTCTGTCTGCGCTCTTTCTCTCTGCGCTCTCTCTCTCTCTCTGCGCTCTTTCTTTCTTTCTCTCTCTGCGCTCTTTGTTCCTCTCTCTCTGCGCTCTCTCTCTCTCTGCGCTCTTTCTTTCTTTCTCTATCTGCGCTCTTTCTTTCTCTCTCTGCGCTCTTTCTTTCTTTCTCTCTCTGCGCTCTATCTTCCTCTTTCTCTCTGCGCTTTTTCTTTCTCTAGCGCTCTTTCTCTCTCTCTGCGCTCTTTCTTTCGCTCTCTCTGCGCTCTCTCTCTCTCTGCGCTCTCTCTCTGTCTGCGCTCTCTTTCTCTCTGCGCTCTTTCTCTCTCTCTCTGCGCTCTTTCTCTCTCTCTCTCTGCACTCTTTCTTCCTCTCTCTCTGCGCTCTCTCTCTCTCTGCGTTCTTTCTTTCTTTCTCTCTCTGCGCTCTCTTTCTTTCTCTCTCTCGGCGCTCTTTCTTTCTCTCTCTCTGCGCTCTTTCTCTCTCTGCGCTCATTCTCTCTCTCTCTGCGCTCTTTCTTTCTCTCTCTGCGCTCTTTCTTTCTCTCTCTGCGCTCTTTCTTTCTCTCTCTCTGCGCTCTTTCTTTCTCTCTCTCTGCGCTCTTTCTTTCTCTCTCTCTGCGCTCTTTCTCTCTCTCTCGCTGCGCTCTTTCTCTCTCTCTGCGCTCATTCTCTTTCTCTCTGCGCTCTTTCTTTCTCTCTCTGCGCTCTTTTTTTCTCTCTCTGCGCTCTTTCTTTCTCTCTCTCTGCGCTCTTTCTTTCTCTCTCTCTGCGCTCTTTCTTTCTCTCTCTCTGCGCTCTTTCTCTCTCTCTGCGCTCTTTCTTTCTCTCTGCGCTCTCTCTCTCTGCGCTTTTTCTTTCTCTCTCTGCGCTCTTTCTTTCTTTCTCTCTCTGCGCTCTATCTTTGTCTCTCTCTGCGCTCTTTCTTTCTCTCTGCGCTCTTTCTTTCTCTCTCTCTGCGCTCTTTCTTTCTCTCTTTGCGCTCTTTCTTTCTCTCTCTGCGCTCTTTCTTTCTCTCTCTCTGCGCTTTTTCTTTCTCTCTCTGCGCTCTGTCTTTCTCTCTGCGCTCTTTCTTTCTCTCTGCGCAATTTCTTTCTCTCTCTCTGTGCTCTTTCTCTCTCTCTGCGCTCTTTCTTTCTCTCTGCGCTCTTTCTTTCTCTCTCTGCGCTCTTTCTTTCTCTCTCTCTGCACTCTTTCTTTCTCTCTCTGCGCTCTTTCTCTCTCTCTGCGCTCTTTCTCTCTCTCTGCGCTCTTTCTCTCTCTCTGCGCTCTTTCTCTCTCTCTGCGCTCTTTCTTTCTCTCTCTGCGCTCTTTCTTTCTTTCTCTCTCTGCGCTCTTTCTTTCTCTCTCTGCGCTCTTTCTTTCTCTCTGCGCTCTCTCTCTGCGCTCTTTCTTTCTCTCTCTGCGCTCTTTCTTTCTCTCTCTCTGCGCTCTTTCTCTCTCTCTGCGCTCTTTCTCTATCTCTGCGCTCTTTCTTTCTCTCTCTGCGCTCTTTCTTTCTCTCTCTCTGCGCTCATTCTTTCTCTCTCTGCGCTTTTTCTTTCTTTCTCTCTCTGCGCTCTTTCTTTCTCTCTCTCTGCGCTCTTTCTTTCTCTCTCTCTGCGCTCTTTCTTTCTCTCTCTCTGCGCTCTTTCTCTCTCTCTGCGCTCTTTCTCTCTCTCTGCGCTCTTTCTCTCTCTCTGCGCTCTTTCTCACTCTCTGCGCTCTTTCTCACTCTCTGTGCTCTTTCTTTCTCTCTCTGCGCTCTTTCTTTCTCTCTCTCTGCGCTCTTTCTTTCTCTCTCTCTGCGCTCTTTCTTTCTCTCTCTGCGCTCTTTCTCTCTCTCTGCGCTCTTTCTCTCTCTCTGCGCTCTTTCTTTCTCTCTCTGCGCTCTTTCTTTCTTTCTTTCTCTCTCTGCGCTCTTTCTTTCTCTCTCTGCGCTCTTTCTTTCTCTCTGCGCTCTCTCTCTGCGCTCTTTCTTTCTCTCTCTGTGCTCTTTCTTTCTCTCTCTGCGCTCTTTCTCTCTCTCTGCGCTCTTTCTCTCTCTCTGCGCTCTTTCTTTCTCTCTATGCGCACTTTCTTTCTCTCTCTCTGCGCTCTTTCTCTCTCTCTGCGCTCTTTCTTTCTCTCTGGGCTCTCTCTCTGCGCTCTTTCTTTCTCTCTCTGCGCTCTTTCTTTCTCTCTCTGCGCTCTTTCTTTCTCTCTCTGCGCTCTTTCTTTCTCTCTCTCTGCGCTCTTTCTCTATCTCTGCGCTCTTTCTCTATCTCTGCGCTCTTTCTTTCTCTCTCTGCGCTCTTTCTTTCTCTCTCTCTGTGCTCATTCTTTCTCTCTCTGCGCTTTTTCTTTCTTTCTCTCTCTGCGCTCTTTCTTTCTCTCTCTCTGCGCTCTTTCTTTCTCTCTCTCTGCGCTCTTTCTTTCTCTCTCTCTGCGCTCTTTCTCTCTCTCTGCGCTCTTTCTCTCTCTCTGCGCTCTTTCTCTCTCTCTGCGCTCTTTCTCTCTCTCTGTGCTCTTTCTTTCTCTCTCTGCGCTCTTTCTTTCTCTCTCTCTGCGCTCTTTCTTTCTCTCTCTCTGCGCTCTTTCTCTCTCTCTGCGCTCTTTCTCTCTCTCTGCGCTCTTTCTTTCTCTCTCTGCGCTTTTTCTTTCTTTCTCTCTCTGCGCTCTTTCTTTCTCTCTCTCTGCGCTCTTTCTTTCTCTCTCTCTGCGCTCTTTCTTTCTCTCTCTCTGCGCTCTTTCTCTCTCTCTGCGCTCTTTCTCTCTCTCTGCGCTCTTTCTCTCTCTCTGCGCTCTTTCTCTCTCTCTGTGCTCTTTCTTTCTCTCTCTGCGCTCTTTCTTTCTCTCTCTCTGCGCTCTTTCTTTCTCTCTCTCTGCGCTCTTTCTCTCTCTCTGCGCTCTTTCTCTCTCTCTGCGCTCTTTCTTTCTCTCTCTGCGCTCTTTCTTTCTTTCTCTCTCTGCGCTCTTTCTTTCTCTCTCTGCGCTCTTTCTTTCTCTCTCTCTGCGCTCTTTCTTTCTCTCTCTCTGCGCTCTTTCTTTCTCTCTCTCTGCACTCTTTCTCTCTCTCTGCGCTCTTTCTTTCTCTCTATGCGCACTTTCTTTCTCTCTCTCTGCGCTCTTTCTCTCTCTCTGCGCTCTTTCTTTCTCTCTGCGCGCTCTCTCTACGCTCTTTCTTTCTCTCTCTGCGCTCTTTCTTTCTCTCTCTGCGCTCTTTCTTTCTCTCTCTCTGCGCTCTTTCTTTCTCTCTCTCTGCGCTCTTTCTCTCTCTCTGCGCTCTTTCTCTCTCTCTGCGCTCTTTCTTTCTCTCTCTGCGCTCTTTCTTTCTCTCTCTGCGCTCTTTCTTTCGTTCTCTCTCTGCGCGCTTTCTTCCTCTCTCTCTCTGCGCTTTTTCTTTCTCTAGCGCTCTTTCTCTCTCTCTGCGCTCTTTCTTTCGCTCTCTCTGCGCTCTCTCTATCTCTGCGCTCTCTCTCTGTCTGCGCTCTCTTTCTCTCTGCGCTCTCTCTCTCTCTCTGCGCTCTCTCTCTCTCTCTGCGCTCTTTCTTTCTTTCTCTCTCTGCGCTCTTTGTTCCTCTCTCTCTGCGCTCTCTCTCTCTCTGCGCTCTTTCTTTCTTTCTCTATCTGCGCTCTTTCTTTCTCTCTCTGCGCTCTTTCTTTCTTTCTCTCTCTGCGCTCTATCTTCCTCTTTCTCTCTGCGCTTTTTCTTTCTCTAGCGCTCTTTCTCTCTCTCTGCGCTCTTTCTTTCGCTCTCTCTGCGCTCTCTCTCTCTCTGCGCTCTCTCTCTGTCTGCGCTCTCTTTCTCTCTGCGCTCTTTCTCTCTCTCTCTGCGCTCTTTCTCTCTCTCTCTGCACTATTTCTTCCTCTCTCTCTGCGCTCTCTCTCTCTCTCTGCGTTCTTTCTTTCTTTCTCTCTCTGCGCTCTCTTTCTTTCTCTCTCTCTGCGCTCTTTCTTTCTCTCTCTCTGCGCTCTTTCTCTCTCTGCGCTCATTCTCTCTCTCTCTGCGCTCTTTCTTTATCTCTCTGCGCTCTTTCTTTCTCTCTCTGCGCTCTTTCTTTCTCTCTCTCTGCGCTCTTTCTTTCTCTCTCTCTGCGCTCTTTCTCTCTCTCTCGCTGCGCTCTTTCTCTCTCTCTCTGTGCTCATTCTCTTTCTCTCTGCGCTCTTTCTTTCTCTCTCTGCGCTCTTTTTTTCTCTCTCTGCGCTCTTTCTTTCTCTCTCTCTGCGCTCTTTCTTTCTCTCTCTCTGCGCTCTTTCTTTCTCTCTCTCTGCGCTCTTTCTTTCTCTCTCTCTGCGCTCTTTCTCTCTCTCTGCGCTCTTTCTTTCTCTCTGCGCTCTCTCTCTCTGCGCTTTTTCTTTCTCTCTCTGCGCTCTTTCTTTCTTTCTCTCTCTGCGCTCTATCTTTGTCTCTCTCTGCGCTCTTTCTTTCTCTCTGCGCTCTTTCTTTCTCTCTCTCTGCGCTCATTCTTTCTCTCTCTGCGCTCATTCTTTCTCTCTCTGCGCTTTTTCTTTCTTTCTCTCTCTGCGCTCTTTCTTTCTCTCTCTCTGCGCTCTTTCTTTCTCTCTGCGCTCTTTCTTTCTCTCTCTCTGCGCTCTTTCTCTCTCTCTGCGCTCTTTCTCTCTCTCTGCGCTCTTTCTTTCTCTCTCTGCGCTCTTTCTTTCTCTCTCTCTGCGCTCATTCTTTCTCTCTCTCTGCGCTCATTCTTTCTCTCTCTGCGCTTTTTCTTTCTTTCTCTCTCTGCGCTCTTTCTTTCTCTCTCTCTGCGCTCTTTCTTTCTCTCTCTCTGCGCTCTTTCTTTCTCTCTCTCTGCGCTCTTTCTCTCTCTCTGCGCCCTTTCTCTCTCTCTGCGCTCTTTCTCTCTCTCTGCGCTCTTTCTTTCTCTCTCTACGCTCTTTCTTTCTCTCTCTCTGCGCTCATTCTTTCTCTCTCTGCGCTTTTTCTTTCTTTCTCTCTCTGCGCTCTTTCTTTCTCTCTCTCTGCGCTCTTTCTTTCTCTCTCTCTGCGCTCTTTCTTTCTCTCTCTCTGCGCTCTTTCTCTCTCTCTGCGCTCTTTCTCTCTCTCTGCGCTCTTTCTCTCTCTCTGCGCTCTTTCTCTCTCTCTGCGCTCTTTCTCTCTCTCTGTGCTCTTTCTTTCTCTCTCTGCGCTCTTTCTTTCTCTCTCTCTGCGCTCTTTCTTTCTCTCTCTCTGCGCTCTTTCTTTCTCACTCTGCGCTCTTTCTCTCTCTCTGCGCTCTTTCTCTCTCTCTGCGCTCTTTCTTTCTCTCTCTGCGCTCTTTCTTTCTTTCTCTCTCTGCGCTCTTTCTTTCTCTCTCTGCGCTCTTTCTTTCTCTCTGCGCTCTCTCTCTGCGCTCTTTCTTTCTCTCTCTGCGCTCTTTCTTTCTCTCTCTGCGCTCTTTCTTTCTCTCTCTCTGCGCTCTTTCTTTCTCTCTCTCTGCACTCTTTCTCTCTCTCTGCGCTCTTTCTCTCTCTGCGCTCTTTCTTTCTCTCTATGCGCACTTTCTTTCTCTCTCTCTGCGCTCTTTCTCTCTCTCTGCGCTCTTTCTCTCTCTCTGCGCTCTTTCTTTCTCTCTCTGCGCTCTTTCTTTCTCTCTCTCTGCGCTCATTCTTTCTCTCTCTGCGCTTTTTCTTTCTTTCTCTCTCTGCGCTCTTTCTTTCTCTCTCTCTGCGCTCTTTCTTTCTCTCTCTCTGCGCTCTTTCTTTCTCTCTCTCTGCGCTCTTTCTCTCTCTCTGCGCTCTTTCTCTCTCTCTGCGCTCTTTCTCTCTCTCTGCGCTCTTTCTCTCTCTCTGCGCTCTTTCTTTCTCTCTCTCTGCGCTCATTCTTTCTCTCTCTGCGCTCTTTCTTTCTTTCTCTCTCTGCGCTCTTTCTTTCTCTCTCTGCGCTCTTTCTTTCTCTCTCTGCGCTCTCTCTCTGCGCTCTTTCTTTCTCTCTCTGCGCTCTTTCTTTCTCTCTCTGCGCTCTTTCTTTCTCTCTCTCTGCGCTCTTTCTTTCTCTCTCTCTGCGCTCTTTCTTTCTCTCTCTCTGCACTCTTTCTCTCTCTCTGCGCTCTTTCTCTCTCTCTGCGCTCTTTCTTTCTCTCTATGCGCACTTTCTTTCTCTCTCTCTGCGCTCTTTCTCTCTCTCTGCGCTCTTTCTCTCTCTCTGCGCTCTTTCTCTCTCTCTGTGCTCTTTCTTTCTCTCTCTGCGCTCTTTCTTTCTCTCTCTCTGCGCTCTTTCTTTCTCTCTCTCTGCACTCTTTCTCTCTCTCTGCGCTCTTTCTCTCTCTCTGCGCTCTTTCTTTCTCTCTATGCGCACTTTCTTTCTCTCTCTCTGCGCTCTTTCTCTCTCTCTGCGCTCTTTCTCTCTCTCTGCGCTCTTTCTCTCTCTCTGCGCTCTTTCTTTCTCTCTATGCGCACTTTCTTTCTCTCTCTGCGCTCTTTCTCTCTCTCTGCGCTCTTTCTCTCTCTCTGCGCTCTTTCTTTCTCTCTCTGCGCTCTTCTTTCTTTCTCTCTCTGCGCTCTTTCTTTCTCTCTCTCTGCGCTCTTTCTCTCTCTCTGCGCTCTTTCTTTCTCTCTATGCGCACTTTCTTTCTCTCTCTCTGCGCTCTTTCTCTCTCTCTGCGCTCTTTCTCTCTCTCTGCGCTCTTTCTCTCTCTCTGCGCTCTTTCTCTCTCTCTGTGCTCTTTCTTTCTCTCTCTGCGCTCTTTCTTTCTCTCTCTCTGCGCTCTTTCTTTCTCTCTCTCTGCGCTCTTTCTTTCTCTCTCTCTGCGCTCTTTCTTTCTCTCTCTGCGCTCTTTCTCTCTCTCTGCGCTCTTTCTCTCTCTCTGCGCTCTTTCTCTCTCTCTGCGCTCTTTCTTTCTCTCTATGCGCACTTTCTTTCTCTCTCTCTGCGCTCTTTCTCTCTCTCTGCGCTCTTTCTCTCTCTCTGCGCTCTTTCTCTCTCTCTGCGCTCTTTCTCTCTCTCTGCGCTCTTTCTCTCTCTCTGTGCTCTTTCTTTCTCTCTCTGCGCTCTTTCTTTCTCTCTCTCTGCGCTCTTTCTTTCTCTCTCTCTGCGCTCTTTCTTTCTCTCTCTGCGCTCTTTCTCTCTCTCTCTGCGCTCTTTCTCTCTCTCTGCGCTCTTTCTCTCTCTCTGCGCTCTTTCTTTCTCTCTGCGCTCTCTCTCTGCGCTCTTTCTTTCTCTCTCTGCGCTCTTTCTTTCTCTCTCTGCGCTCTTTCTTTCTCTCTCTCTGCGCTCTTTCTTTCTCTCTCTCTGCGCTCTTTCTCTCTCTGCGCTCTTTCTTTCTCTCTCTGCGCTCTTTCTTTCCCTCTCTCTGCGCTCTTTCTTTCTCTCTCTCTGCGCTTTTTCTTTCTCTCTCTGCGCTCTGTCTTTCTCTCTGCGCTCTTTCTTTCTCTCTGCGCAATTTCTTTCTCTCTCTCTGTGCTCTTTCTCTCTCTCTGCGCTCTTTCTTTCTCTCTGCGCTCTCTCTCTCTGCGCTCTTTCTTTCTCTCTCTGCGCTCTTTCTTTCTCTCTCTCTGCACTCTTTCTTTCTCTCTCTCTGCGCTCTTTCTCTCTCTCTGCGCTCTTTCTCTCTCTCTGCGCTCTTTCTCTCTCTGCGCTCTTTCTTTCTCTCTCTGCGCTCTTTCTTTCCCTCTCTCTGCGCTCTTTCTTTCTCTCTCTCTGCGCTTTTTCTTTTTCTCTCTGCGCTCTGTCTTTCTCTCTGCGCTCTGTCTTTCTCTCTGCGCTCTTTCTTTCTCTCTGCGCAATTTCTTTCTCTCTCTCTGTGCTCTTTCTCTCTCTCTGCGCTCTTTCTTTCTCTCTGCGCTCTCTCTCTCTGCGCTCTTGCTTTCTCTCTCTCTGCACTCTTTCTTTCTCTCTCTCTGCGCTCTTTCTCTCTCTCTGCGCTCTTTCTCTCTCTCTGCGCTCTTTCTTTCTCTCTCTGCGCTCTTTCTTTCTTTCTCTCTCTGCGCTCTTTCTTTCTCTCTCTGCGCTCTTTCTTTCTCTCTGCGCTCTTTCTTTCTCTCTGCGCTCTCTCTCTGCGCTCTTTCTTTCTCTCTCTGCGCTCTTTCTTTCTCTCTCTCTGCGCTCTTTCTCTCTCTCTGCGCTCTTTCTCTATCTCTGCGCTCTTTCTTTCTCTCTCTCTGCGCTCATTCTTTCTCTCTCTGCGCTTTTTCTTTCTTTCTCTCTCTGCGCTCTTTCTTTCTCTCTCTCTGCGCTCTTTCTTTCTCTCTCTCTGCGCTCTTTCTTTCTCTCTCTCTGCGCTCTTTCTCTCTCTCTGCGCTCTTTCTCTCTCTCTGCGCTCTTTCTCTCTCTCTGCGCTCTCTCTCTGCGCTCTTTCTTTCTCTCTCTGCGCTCTTTCTTTCTCTCTCTGCGCTCTTTCTTTCTCTCTCTCTGCGCTCTTTCTTTCTCTCTCTCTGCGCTCTTTCTTTCTCTCTCTCTGCACTCTTTCTCTCTCTCTGCGCTCTTTCTCTCTCTCTGCGCTCTTTCTTTCTCTCTATGCGCACTTTCTTTCTCTCTCTCTGCGCTCTTTCTCTCTCTCTGCGCTCTTTCTTTCTCTCTGCGCTCTCTCTCTGCGCTCTTTCTTTCTCTCTCTGCGCTCTTTCTTTCTCTCTCTGCGCTCTTTCTTTCTCTCTCTCTGCGCTCTTTCTTTCTCTCTCTCTGCGCTCTTTCTCTCTCTGCGCTCTTTCTTTCTCTCTCTCTCTGCGCTCTTTCTTTCCCTCTCTCTGCGCTCTTTCTTTCTCTCTCTCTGCGCTTTTTCTTTCTCTCTCTGCGCTCTGTCTTTCTCTCTGCGCTCTTTCTTTCTCTCTGCGCAATTTCTTTCTCTCTCTCTCTGCTCTTTCTCTCTCTCTGCGCTCTTTCTTTCTCTCTGCGCTCTCTCTCTCTGCGCTCTTTCTTTCTCTCTCTGCGCTCTTTCTTTCTCTCTCTCTGCACTCTTTCTTTCTCTCTCTCTGCGCTCTTTCTCTCTCTCTGCGCTCTTTCTCTCTCTCTGCGCTGTTTCTCTCTCTGCGCTCTTTCTTTCTCTCTCTGCGCTCTTTCTTTCCCTCTCTCTGCGCTCTTTCTTTCTCTCTCTCTGCGCTTTTTCTTTTTCTCTCTGCGCTCTGTCTTTCTCTCTGCGCTCTTTCTTTCTCTCTGCGCAATTTCTTTCTCTCTCTCTGTGCTCTTTCTCTCTCTCTGCGCTCTTTCTTTCTCTCTGCGCTCTCTCTCTCTGCGCTCTTTCTTTCTCTATCTGCGCTCTTGCTTTCTCTCTCTCTGCACTCTTTCTTTCTCTCTCTGCGCTCTTTCTCTCTCTCTGCGCTCTTTCTCTCTCTCTGCGCTCTTTCTCTCTCTCTGCGCTCTTTCTTTCTTTCTCTCTCTGCGCTCTTTCTTTCTCTCTCTGCGCTCTTTCTTTCTCTCTGCGCTCTTTCTTTCTCTCTGCGCTCTCTCTCTGCGCTCTTTCTTTCTCTCTCTGCGCTCTTTCTTTCTCTCTCTCTGCGCTCTTTCTCTCTCTCTGCGCTCTTTCTCTATCTCTGCGCTCTTTCTTTCTCTCTCTGCGCTCTTTCTTTCTCTCTCTCTGCGCTCATTCTTTCTCTCTCTGCGCTTTTTCTTTCTTTCTCTCTCTGCGCTCTTTCTTTCTCTCTCTCTGCGCTCTTTCTTTCTCTCTCTCTGCGCTCTTTCTTTCTCTCTCTCTGCGCTCTTTCTCTCTCTCTGCGCTCTTTCTCTCTCTCTGCGCTCTTTCTCTCTCTCTGCGCTCTTTCTCTCTCTCTGTGCTCTTTCTTTCTCTCTCTGCGCTCTTTCTTTCTCTCTCTCTGCGCTCTTTCTTTCTCTCTCTCTGCGCTCTTTCTTTCTCTCTCTGCGCTCTTTCTCTCTCTCTGCGCTCTTTCTCTCTCTCTGCGCTCTTTCTTTCTCTCTCTGCGCTCTTTCTTTCTTTCTCTCTCTGCGCTCTTTCTTTCTCTCTCTGCGCTCTTTCTTTCTCTCTGCGCTCTCTCTCTGCGCTCTTTCTTTCTCTCTCTGCGCTCTTTCTTTCTCTCTCTGCGCTCTTTCTTTCTCTCTCTCTGCGCTCTTTCTTTCTCTCTCTCTGCGCTCTTTCTTTCTCTCTCTCTGCACTCTTTCTCTCTCTCTGCGCTCTTTCTCTCTCTCTGCGCTCTTTCTTTCTCTCTATGCGCACTTTCTTTCTCTCTCTCTGCGCTCTTTCTCTCTCTCTGCGCTCTTTCTTTCTCTCTGCGCTCTCTCTCTGTGCTCTTTCTTTCTCTCTCTGCGCTCTTTCTTTCTCTCTCTGCGCTCTTTCTTTCTCTCTCTCTGCGCTCTTTCTTTCTCTCTCTCTGCGCTCTTTCTCTCTCTCTGCGCTCTTTCTTTCTCTCTCTGCGCTCTTTCTTTCTCTCTCTCTGCGCTCTTTCTTTCTCTCTCTCTGCGCTCTTTCTCTCTCTCTGCGCTCTTTCTCTCTCTCTGCGCTCTTTCTTTCTCTCTCTGCGCTCTTTCTTTCGTTCTCTCTCTGCGCGCTTTCTTCCTCTCTCTCTCTGCGCTTTTTCTTTCTCTAGTGCTCTTTCTCTCTCTCTGCGCTCTTTCTTTCGCTCTCTCTGCGCTCTCTCTATCTCTGCGCTCTCTCTCTGTCTGCGCTCTCTTTCTCTCTGCGCTCTCTCTCTCTCTCTGCGCTCTTTCTTTCTTTCTCTCTCTGCGCTCTTTGTTCCTCTCTCTCTGCGCTCTCTCTCTCTCTGCGCTCTTTCTTTCTTTCTCTATCTGCGCTCTTTCTTTCTCTCTCTGCGCTCTTTCTTTCTTTCTCTCTCTGCGCTCTATCTTCCTCTTTCTCTCTGCGCTTTTTCTTTCTCTAGCGCTCTTTCTCTCTCTCTGCGCTCTTTCTTTCGCTCTCTCTGCGCTCTCTCTCTCTCTGCGCTCTCTCTCTGTCTGCGCTCTCTTTCTCTCTGCGCTCTTTCTCTCTCTCTCTGCGCTCTTTCTCTCTCTCTCTGCACTCTTTCTTCCTCTCTCTCTGCGCTCTCTCTCTCTCTCTGCGTTCTTTCTTTCTTTCTCTCTCTGCGCTCTCTTTCTTGCTCTCTTTCTTTCTCTCTCTCTGCGCTCTTTCTTTCTCTCTCTCTGCGCTCTTTCTCTCTCTGCGCTCATTCTCTCTCTCTCTGCGCTCTTTCTTTCTCTCTCTGCGCTCTTTCTTTCTCTCTCTGCGCTCTTTCTTTCTCTCTCTCTGCGCTCTTTCTTTCTCTCTCTCTGCGCTCTTTCTTTCTCTCTCTCTGCGCTCTTTCTCTCTCTCTCGCTGCGCTCTTTCTCTCTCTCTCTGCGCTCATTCTCTTTCTCTCTGCGCTCTTTCTTTCTCTCTCTGCGCTCTTTTTTTCTCTCTCTGCGCTCTTTCTTTCTCTCTCTCTGCGCTCTTTCTTTCTCTCTCTGCGCTCTTTCTTTCTCTCTCTCTGCGCTCTTTCTTTCTCTCTCTCTGCGCTCTTTCTCTCTCTCTGCGCTCTTTCTTTCTCTCTGCGCTCTCTCTCTCTGCGCTTTTTCTTTCTCTCTCTGCGCTCTTTCTTTCTTTCTCTCTCTGCGCTCTCTCTCTGCGCTCTCTCTCTGTCTGCGCTCTCTTTCTCTCTGCGCTCTCTCTCTCTTTGCGCTCTTTCTTCCTCTATCTCTGCTCTCTCTCTCTCTCTCTCTGCGCTCATTCTTTCTCTCTCTGCGCTTTTTCTTTCTTTCTCTCTCTGCGCTCTTTCTTTCTTTCTCTCTCTGCGCTCTATCTTTGTCTCTCTCTGCGCTCTTTCTTTCTCTCTGCGCTCTTTCTTTCTCTCTCTCTGCGCTCTTTCTTTCTCTCTCTGCGCTCTATCTTTGTCTCTCTCTGCGCTCTTTCTTTCTCTCTGCGCTCTTTCTTTCTCTCTCTCTGCGCTCTTTCTTTCTCTCTCTGCGCTCTTTCTTTCTCTCTCTCTGCACTCTTTCTCTCTCTCTGCGCTCTTTCTTTCTCTCTCTGCGCACTTTCTTTCTCTCTCTCTGCGCTCTTTCTCTCTCTTTGCGCTCTTTCTTTCTCTCTGCGCTCTCTCTCTCTGCGCTCTTTCTTTCTCTCTCTGCGCTCTTTCTTTCTCTCTCTCTGCGCTCTTTCTTTCTCTCTCTCTGCGCTCTTTCTCTCTCTCTGCGCTCTTTCTCTCTCTCTGCGCTCTTTCTCTCTCTGCGCTCTTTCTTTCTCTCTCTGCGCTCTTTCTTTCCCTCTCTCTGCGCTCTTTCTTTCTCTCTCTCTGCGCTTTTTCTTTCTCTCTCTGCGCTCTGTCTTTCTCTCTGCGCTCTTTCTTTCTCTCTGCGCAATTTCTTTCTCTCTCTCTGTGCTCTTTCTCTCTCTCTGCGCTCTTTCTTTCTCTCTGCGCTCTCTCTCTCTGCGCTCTTTCTTTCTCTCTCTGCGCTCTTTCTTTCTCTCTCTCTGCACTCTTTCTTTCTCTCTCTCTGCGCTCTTTCTTTCTCTCTCTCTGCGCTCTTTCTTTCTCTCTCTCTGCGCTCTTTCTTTCTCTCTCTCTGCACTCTTTCTCTCTCTCTGCGCTCTTTCTTTCTCTCTCTGCGCACTTTCTTTCTCTCTCTCTGCGCTCTTTCTCTCTCTTTGCGCTCTTTCTTTCTCTCTGCGCTCTCTCTCTCTGCGCTCTTTCTTTCTCTCTCTGCGCTCTTTCTTTCTCTCTCTCTGCGCTCTTTCTTTCTCTCTCTCTGCGCTCTTTCTCTCTCTCTGCGCTCTTTCTCTCTCTCTGCGCTCTTTCTCTCTCTGCGCTCTTTCTCTCTCTGCGCTCTTTCTTTCCCTCTCTCTGCGCTCTTTCTTTCTCTCTCTCTGCGCTTTTTCTTTCTCTCTCTGCGCTCTGTCTTTCTCTCTGCGCTCTTTCTTTCTCTCTGCGCAATTTCTTTCTCTCTCTCTGTGCTCTTTCTCTCTCTCTGCGCTCTTTCTTTCTCTCTGCGCTCTCTCTCTCTGCGCTCTTTCTTTCTCTCTCTGCGCTCTTTCTTTCTCTCTCTCTGCACTCTTTCTTTCTCTCTCTCTGCGCTCTTTCTCTCTCTCTGCGCTCTTTCTCTCTCTCTGCGCTCTTTCTCTCTCTGCGCTCTTTCTTTCTCTCTCTGCGCTCTTTCTTTCTCTCTCTGCGCTCTTTCTTTCCCTCTCTCTGCGCTCTTTCTTTCTCTCTCTGCGCTTTTTCTTTCTCTCTCTGCGCTCTGTCTTTCTCTCTGCGCTCTTTCTTTCTCTCTGCGCAATTTCTTTCTCTCTCTCTGTGCTCTTTCTCTCTCTCTGCACTCTTTCTTTCTCTCTCTGCGCTCTTTCTCTCTCTCTGCGCTCTTTCTCTCTCTCTGCGCTCTTTCTCTCTCTCTGCGCTCTTTCTTTCTCTCTCTGCGCTCTTTCTTTCTTTCTCTCTCTGCGCTCTTTCTTTCTCTCTCTGCGCTCTTTCTTTCTCTCTGCGCTCTTTCTTTCTCTCTCTGCGCTCTTTCTTTCTCTCTCTCTGCGCTCTTTCTCTCTCTCTCTCTGCGCTCTTTCTTTCTCTCTCTGCGCTCTTTCTCTCTCTCTGCGCTCTTTCTCTCTCTCTGCGCTCTTTCTTTCTCTCTCTGCGCTCTTTCTTTCTTTCTCTCTCTGCGCTCTTTCTTTCTCTCTCTGCGCTCTTTCTTTCTCTCTCTGCGCTCTTTCTTTCTCTCTCTGCGCTCTTTCTTTCTCTCTCTCTGCGCTCTTTCTTTCTCTCTCTCTGCGCTCTTTCTTTCTCTCTCTCTGCACTCTTTCTCTCTCTCTGCGCTCTTTCTCTCTCTGCGCTCTTTCTCTCTCTCTGCGCTCTTTCTTTCTCTCTCTGCGCTCTTTCTTTCTCTCTCTGCGCTCTTTCTTTCTCTCTCTGCGCTCTTTCTTTCTCTCTGCGCTCTCTCTCTGCGCTCTTTCTTTCTCTCTCTGCGCTCTTTCTTTCTCTCTCTGCGCTCTTTCTTTCTCTCTCTCTGCGCTCTTTCTTTCTCTCTCTCTGCGCTCTTTCTTTCTCTCTCTCTGCACTCTTTCTCTCTCTCTGCGCTCTTTCTCTCTCTCTGCGCTCTTTCTTTCTCTCTATGCGCACTTTCTTTCTCTCTCTCTGCGCTCTTTCTCTCTCTCTGCGCTCTTTCTTTCTCTCTGCGCTCTCTCTCTGCGCTCTTTCTTTCTCTCTCTGCGCTCTTTCTTTCTCTCTATGCGCTCTTTCTTTCTCTCTCTGCGCTCTTTCTTTCTCTCTCTGCGCTCTTTCTTTCTCTCTCTGCGCTCTTTCTTTCTCTCTCTCTGCGCTCTTTCTTTCTCTCTCTCTGCGCTCTTTCTTTCTCTCTCTCTGCGCTCTTTCTTTCTCTCTGCGCTCTCTCTCTGCGCTCTTTCTTTCTCTCTCTGCGCTCTTTCTTTCTCTCTCTCTGCGCTCTTTCTTTCTCTCTCTCTGCGCTCTTTCTTTCTCTCTCTCTGCGCTCTCTCTCTCTCTGCGCTCTTTCTCTCTCTCTGCGCTCTTTCTTTCTCTCTCTGCGCTCTTTCTTTCTCTCTCTCTGCGCTCTTTCTTTCTCTCTCTCTGCGCTCTTTCTTTCTCTCTCTCTGCACTCTTTCTTTCTTTCTCTCTGCGCTCTTTCTCTCTCTCTGCGCTCTTTCTTTCTCTCTATGCGCACTTTCTTTCTCTCTCTCTGCGCTCTTTCTCTCTCTCTGCGCTCTTTCTTTCTCTCTCTCTGCGCTCTCTCTCTGCGCTCTTTCTTTCTCTCTCTGCGCTCTTTCTTTCTCTCTCTGCGCTCTTTCTTTCTCTCTCTCTGCGCTCTTTCTTTCTCTCTCTCTGCGCTCTCTCTCTCTCTGCGCTCTTTCTCTCTCTCTGCGCTCTTTCTTTCTCTCTCTGCGCTCTTTCTTTCTCTCTCTCTGCGCTCTTTCTCTATCTCTGCGCTCTTTCTTCTCTCTCTGCGCTCTTTCTTTCTCTCTCTCTGCGCTCTTTCTTTCTCTCTCTGCGCTTTTCTTCTTTCTCTCTCTCTGCGCTCTTTCTTTCTCTCTCTCTGCGCTCTTTCTTTCTCTCTCTCTGCGCTCTTTCTTTCTCTCTCTCTGCGCTCTTTCTTCTCTCTCTGCGCTCTTTCTCTCTCTCTGCGCTCTTTCTCTCTCTCTGCGCTCTTTCTTCTCTCTCTGCGCTCTTTCTCTCTCTCTGGCTCTTTCTTTCTCTCTCTGCGCTCTTTCTTCTCTCTCTCTGCGCTCTTTCTTTCTCTCTCTCTGCGCTCTTTCTTTCTCTCTCTGCGCTCTTTCTCTCTCTCTGCGCTCTTTCTCTCTCTCTGTGCTCTTTCTTTCTCTCTCTGCGCTCTTCTTTCTCTCTCTCTGCGCTCTTTCTTTCTCTCTCTGCGCTCTTTCTTTCTCTCTGCGCTCTCTCTCTGCGCTCTTTCTTTCTCTTCTTCTGCGCTCTTTCTTTCTCTCTCTGCGCTCTTTCTTCTCTCTCTCTGCGCTCTTTCTTTCTCTCTCTCTGCGCTCTTTCTTTCTCTCTCTCTGCACTCTTTCTCTCTCTCTGCGCTCTTTCTCTCTCTCTGCGCTCTTTCTTCTCTCTATGCGCACTTTCTTTCTCTCTCTCTTGCTCTTTCTCTCTCTCTGCGCTCTTTCTTTCTCTCTGCGCTCTCTCTCTGTGCTCTTTCCTTTCTCTCTCTGCGCTCTTTCTTTCTCTCTCTCTCTGCGCTCTTTCTTTCTCTCTCTCTGCGCTCTTTCTCTCTCTCTGCGCTCTTTCTTTCTCTCTCTGCGCTCTTTCTTTCTCTCTCTCTGCGCTCTTTCTTTCTCTCTCTCTGCGCTCTTTCTCTCTCTCTGCGCTCTTTCTCTCTCTCTGCGCTCTTTCTTTCTCTCTCTGCGCTCTTTCTTTCGTTCTCTCTCTGCGCGCTTTCTTCCTCTCTCTCTCTGCGCTTTTTCTTTCTCTAGCGCTCTTTCTCTCTCTCTGCGCTCTCTCTATCTCTGCGCTCTCTCTCTGTCTGCGCTCTCTTTCTCTCTGCGCTCTCTCTCTCTCTCTGCGCTCTTTCTTTCTTTCTCTCTCTGCGCTCTTTGTTCCTCTCTCTCTGCGCTCTCTCTCTCTCTGCGCTCTTTCTTTCTTTCTCTATCTGCGCTCTTTCTTTCTCTCTCTGCGCTCTTTCTTTCTTTCTCTCTCTGCGCTCTATCTTCCTCTTTCTCTCTGCGCTTTTTCTTTCTCTAGCGCTCTTTCTCTCTCTCTGCGCTCTTTCTTTCGCTCTCTCTGCGCTCTCTCTATCTCTGCGCTCTCTCTCTGTCTGCGCTCTCTTTCTCTCTGCGCTCTCTCTCTCTCTCTGCGCTCTTTCTTTCTTTCTCTCTCTGCGCTCTCTTTCTTGCTCTCTTTCTTTCTCTCTCTCTGCGCTCTTTCTTTCTCTCTCTCTGCGCTCTTTCTCTCTCTGCGCTCATTCTCTCTCTCTCTGCGCTCTTTCTTTCTCTCTCTGCGCTCTTTCTTTCTCTCTCTGCGCTCTTTCTTTCTCTCTCTCTGCGCTCTTTCTTTCTCTCTCTCTGCGCTCTTTCTTTCTCTCTCTCTGCGCTCTTTCTCTCTCTCTCGCTGCGCTCTTTCTCTCTCTCTCTGCGCTCATTCTCTTTCTCTCTGCGCTCTTTCTTTCTCTCTCTGCGCTCTTTTTTCTCTCTCTGCGCTCTTTCTTTCTCTCTCTCTGCGCTCTTTCTTTCTCTCTCTGCGCTCTTTCTTTCTCTCTCTCTGCGCTCTTTCTTTCTCTCTCTCTGCGCTCTTTCTCTCTCTCTGCGCTCTTTCTTTCTCTCTGCGCTCTCTCTCTCTGCGCTTTTTCTTTCTCTCTCTGCGCTCTTTCTTTCTTTCTCTCTCTGCGCTCTATCTTTGTCTGTCTCTGCGCTCTTTCTTTCTCTCTCTCTGCGCTCTCTCTCTGCGCTCTCTCTCTGTCTGCGCTCTCTTTCTCTCTGCGCTCTCTCTCTCTTTGCGCTCTTTCTTCCTCTATCTCTGCTCTCTCTCTCTCTCTCTGCGCTCATTCTTTCTCTCTCTGCGCTTTTTCTTTCTTTCTCTCTCTGCGCTCTTTCTTTCTTTCTCTCTCTGCGCTCTATCTTTGTCTCTCTCTGCGCTCTTTCTTTCTCTCTGCGCTCTTTCTTTCTCTCTCTCTGCGCTCTTTCTTTCTCTCTCTGCGCTCTTTCTTTCTCTCTCTCTGCGCTCTTTCTTTCTCTCTCTCTGCACTCTTTCTCTCTCTCTGCGCTCTTTCTTTCTCTCTCTGCGCACTTTCTTTCTCTCTCTCTGCGCTCTTTCTCTCTCTTTGCGCTCTTTCTTTCTCTCTGCGCTCTCTCTCTCTGCGCTCTTTCTTTCTCTCTCTGCGCTCTTTCTTTCTCTCTCTCTGCGCTCTTTCTTTCTCTCTCTCTGCGCTCTTTCTCTCTCTCTGCGCTCTTTCTCTCTCTCTGCGCTCTTTCTCTCTCTGCGCTCTTTCTTTCTCTCTCTGCGCTCTTTCTTTCCCTCTCTCTGCGCTCTTTCTTTCTCTCTCTCTGCGCTTTTTCTTTCTCTCTCTGCGCTCTGTCTTTCTCTCTGCGCTCTTTCTTTCTCTCTGCGCAATTTCTTTCTCTCTCTCTGTGCTCTTTCTCTCTCTCTGCGCTCTTTCTTTCTCTCTGTGCTCTCTCTCTCTGCGCTCTTTCTTTCTCTCTCTGCGCTCTTTCTTTCTCTCTCTCTGCACTCTTTCTTTCTCTCTCTCTGCGCTCTTTCTTTCTCTCTCTCTGCGCTCTTTCTTTCTCTCTCTCTGCGCTCTTTCTTTCTCTCTCTCTGCACTCTTTCTCTCTCTCTGCGCTCTTTCTTTCTCTCTCTGCGCACTTTCTTTCTCTCTCTCTGCGCTCTTTCTCTCTCTTTGCGCTCTTTCTTTCTCTCTGCGCTCTCTCTCTCTGCGCTCTTTCTTTCTCTCTCTGCGCTCTTTCTTTCTCTCTCTCTGCGCTCTTTCTTTCTCTCTCTCTGCGCTCTTTCTCTCTCTCTGCGCTCTTTCTCTCTCTCTGCGCTCTTTCTCTCTCTGCGCTCTTTCTTTCTCTCTCTGCGCTCTTTCTTTCCCTCTCTCTGCGCTCTTTCTTTCTCTCTCTCTGCGCTTTTTCTTTCTCTCTCTGCGCTCTGTCTTTCTCTCTGCGCTCTTTCTTTCTCTCTGCGCAATTTCTTTCTCTCTCTCTGTGCTCTTTCTCTCTCTCTGCGCTCTTTCTTTCTCTCTGCGCTCTCTCTCTCTGCGCTCTTTCTTTCTCTCTCTGCGCTCTTTCTTTCTCTCTCTCTGCACTCTTTCTTTCTCTCTCTCTGCGCTCTTTCTCTCTCTCTGCGCTCTTTCTCTCTCTCTGCGCTCTTTCTCTCTCTGCGCTCTTTCTTTCTCTCTCTGCGCTCTTTCTTTTTCTCTCTGCGCTCTTTCTTTCCCTCTCTCTGCGCTCTTTCTTTCTCTCTCTGCGCTTTTTCTTTCTCTCTCTGCGCTCTGTCTTTCTCTCTGCGCTCTTTCTTTCTCTCTGCGCAATTTCTTTCTCTCTCTCTGTGCTCTTTCTCTCTCTCTGCACTCTTTCTTTCTCTCTCTGCGCTCTTTCTCTCTCTCTGCGCTCTTTCTCTCTCTCTGCGCTCTTTCTCTCTCTCTGCGCTCTTTCTTTCTCTCTCTGCGCTCTTTCTTTCTTTCTCTCTCTGCGCTCTTTCTTTCTCTCTCTGCGCTCTTTCTTTCTCTCTGCGCTCTTTCTTTCTCTCTCTGCGCTCTTTCTTTCTCTCTCTCTGCGCTCTTTCTCTCTCTCTCTCTGCGCTCTTTCTTTCTCTCTCTGCGCTCTTTCTCTCTCTCTGCGCTCTTTCTCTCTCTCTGCGCTCTTTCTTTCTCTCTCTGCGCTCTTTCTTTCTTTCTCTCTCTGCGCTCTTTCTTTCTCTCTCTGCGCTCTTTCTTTCTCTCTCTGCGCTCTTTCTTTCTCTCTCTCTGCGCTCTTTCTTTCTCTCTCTCTGCGCTCTTTCTTTCTCTCTCTCTGCACTCTTTCTCTCTCTCTGCGCTCTTTCTCTCTCTGCGCTCTTTCTCTCTCTCTGCGCTCTTTCTTTCTCTCTCTGCGCTCTTTCTTTCTTTCTCTCTCTGCGCTCTTTCTTTCTCTCTCTGCGCTCTTTCTTTCTCTCTGCGCTCTCTCTCTGCGCTCTTTCTTTCTCTCTCTGCGCTCTTTCTTTCTCTCTCTGCGCTCTTTCTTTCTCTCTCTCTGCGCTCTTTCTTTCTCTCTCTCTGCGCTCTTTCTTTCTCTCTCTCTGCACTCTTTCTCTCTCTCTGCGCTCTTTCTCTCTCTCTGCGCTCTTTCTTTCTCTCTATGCGCACTTTCTTTCTCTCTCTCTGCGCTCTTTCTCTCTCTCTGCGCTCTTTCTTTCTCTCTGCGCTCTCTCTCTGCGCTCTTTCTTTCTCTCTCTGCGCTCTTTCTTTCTCTCTATGCGCTCTTTCTTTCTCTCTCTGCGCTCTTTCTTTCTCTCTCTGCGCTCTTTCTTTCTCTCTCTGCGCTCTTTCTTTCTCTCTCTCTGCGCTCTTTCTTTCTCTCTCTCTGCGCTCTTTCTTTCTCTCTCTCTGCGCTCTTTCTTTCTCTCTCTCTGCGCTCTTTCTTTCTCTCTGCGCTCTCTCTCTGCGCTCTTTCTTTCTCTCTCTGCGCTCTTTCTTTCTCTCTCTCTGCGCTCTTTCTTTCTCTCTCTCTGCGCTCTTTCTTTCTCTCTCTCTGCGCTCTCTCTCTCTCTGCGCTCTTTCTCTCTCTCTGCGCTCTTTCTTTCTCTCTCTGCGCTCTTTCTTTCTCTCTCTCTGCGCTCTTTCTTTCTCTCTCTCTGCGCTCTTTCTTTCTCTCTCTCTGCACTCTTTCTTTCTTTCTCTCTGCGCTCTTTCTCTCTCTCTGCGCTCTTTCTTTCTCTCTATGCGCACTTTCTTTCTCTCTCTCTGCGCTCTTTCTCTCTCTCTGCGCTCTTTCTTTCTCTCTGCGCTCTCTCTCTGCGCTCTTTCTTTCTCTCTCTGCGCTCTTTCTTTCTCTCTCTGCGCTCTTTCTTTCTCTCTCTCTGCGCTCTTTCTTTCTCTCTCTCTGCGCTCTCTCTCTGCGCTCTTTCTTTCTCTCTCTGCGCTCTTTCTTTCTCTCTCTGCGCTCTTTCTTTCTCTCTCTCTGCGCTCTTTCTTTCTCTCTCTGCGCTCTTTCTTTCTCTCTGCGCTCTCTCTCTGCGCTCTTTCTCTCTCTCTGCGCTCTTTCTCTCTCTCTGCGCTCTTTCTTTCTCTCTCTGCGCTCTTTCTTTCTCTCTCTCTGCGCTCTTTCTTTCTCTCTCTCTGCGCTCTTTCTTTCTCTCTCTGCGCTCTCTCTCTCTGCGCTCTTTCTCTCTCTCTGCGCTCTTTCTCTCTCTCTGCGCTCTTTCTCTCTCTCTGCGCTCTTTCTTTCTCTCTCTGTGCTCTTTCTTTCTTTCGCTCTGCGCTCTTTCTTTCTCTCTGCGCACTTTCTTTCTCTCTCTCTGCGCTCTCTCTCTGTCTGCGCAATCTTTCTCTCTGCGCTCTCTCTCTCTCTCTGCGCTCTCTCTATCTCTCTGCGCTCTTTCTTCCTCTCTCTCTGCGCTCTCTCTCTCTTTGCGCTCTTTCTTTCTTTCTCTCCCTGCGCTCTTTCTTTCTCTCTCTCTCGCTGCGCTCTTTCTCTCTCTCTCGCTGCGCTCTTTCTCTCTCTCTCTGCGCCCGTCCCCCCAGTATACGCCCAGAACCATGGACCCGGTACTTGTGGTTCGGACTGTCTCCAACCAGCCATAATGTTGTGAGAGTGAAATTATGTCTAAGTCCAGCTTTGGTACATTAGAAGCAACTCTCAAACTTAACCTAAGCGTTTTTCGAAGCTACTATTTGGTTAACTTCTTATAGGAAGGTCTCGGAGCTCTGAAATTGAACGTGCGCGTCTTTCACTCTTCACGAGGGACTTACTGCTGCGGCACAGTTTATTCGAGCATTTGCCCGTTCTGTGCCGCAGCAGTAGCCTGGCGCACGCCCGAGTGTGACGGGCGCGCGCCGAAGCAGCGGAAGAGCGCCCTCCGATCGGGGCGCTCTCCCTACCGCTGCCGGGTCCGCCGGGTCCCCCGGAACCCCCTGCCGCTGTCCCGCGATCGCGGGACACCAGGGCTCCCTCGGGGAGCCCCTGGACACGCGTGCAGGAGGCGCACGCTCCCGATGACGCGTGACCGCGCATCTATGACGCGCGGCACGCCGAGGGGCGGCCACTAGCAAGCCGGGAGAATTCCCGGCTTGCGGTACCGACCACACTTCAATAAAGTGTGTCGGTAGTGTAGAAGAATTTTGTGATATTTTTTATTAAAATGGTGTATAAGGGTATACAGTACCGACAATGTTTATTGAAGCAAAAGCCGCCGGTTGACCAGGACTTACTCCGGCTGGTGCTGAGAATAGTCAGTGCGCCAGCCGCATCCAGCCGCGTCCCCTCCATTTCCTTCCCCTCCAATCGGCGCGCAATTTAAATACCTTCCCGACCCCCTAGTGGCTCCTGCTGTGCCCCTCTGCATCCCCGCTCCCCCGCTTACCTCATTTCAAACCTTCAGGGGAGTCGGGGAAGCCGGGGAAGCCGGGGAAGCCGGGCGCGCACGTCACTGTGACGTCACCGACGTCACGCGAACAAGCCGCTTCCCAACGCTTCTCCACGCTGCCGCCACGCATCCAGCCGTGCGGTTTTTAGTCGAATAAACATTGTCGGTGCTGTATATATAAATATATTTTATGCACTGTATATGAGCTGGCGATTTCTAAGTCTGTGGTTCCGAGAGGGGATAACCAGGCTCACTAATAAAGGTCAAGCCACTTGGCTGCCAGAATGCCCTGCTTCCTCTCACTGTCTCACACACACGATGCACAACTATCTCTCACTCCCTGTCACACACACGATGCACAGCTATCTCTCACTGTCACATACACACGCTGCACAGCTATCTCTCCCTGTCACACACACACACACGATGCACAGCTATCTCTCACTGTCACACACACGATGCACAGCTATTTCTCACTGTCACACACACACATGATGCACAACTATCTCTCCCTGTCACACACACACGATGCACAGCTATCACTCAATGTCACACACACACGAGTAACTACAGGCATACCCTGCATTAACGTACACAATGTTACTAAGCTAACAGGCCTGAGTAACTAAAGTTATACCCCGCATTAATGTACACAATGGGACAAAGCTAACAGGCCTGAGTAACTAAAGGCATTCCCCGCATTAACGTACGCAATGGGACTAAGCTAACAGGCCTGAGTAACTAAAGGCATTCCCCGCATTAACGTACGCAATGGGACTAAGCTAACAGGCCTGAGTAACTAAAGGCATTCCCCGCATTAACGTACGCAATGGGACAATCTAATAGGCCTGAGTAACTAAAGGCATTCCCCGCATTAACGTACGCAATGGGACTAAGCTAACAGGCCTGAGTAACTAAAGGCATTCCCCGCATTAACGTACGCAATGGGACAATCTAATAGGCCTGAGTAACTACAGGCATACCCCGCATTAACTTACGCAATGGGACTATGGCCTCTACAGTATATCACAAAAGGGGTTAAGTCTCCAGGAGAGGAATTCCTGCAGGAAAGATACTCGGCCCTGCTCTATATTAGATGCTGGTGTTACATATTGGCAGGTTGCAGTGCCTGACGTACCCCGGGCCGCCCCCCGGGGCAATGAGTGAGGGGCCGAGGATCTCTCCGCTGAGCCAGATGCTTCTCTTTAATTAGCGAGTTTTGTTGCAGGCGGAGCAGCTGTCACTCAATAATCAGCACAGATCACTGTGCCTCGTGTGTGACAGGGAGGGAGAGATAACTGTGCCTCATGTGTGACAGGGAGTGAGAGATAGCTGTGCCTTGTGTGTGACAGGGAGTGAGAGATAGCTGTGCCTCATGTGTGATGGAGTGAGAGATAATTGTGCATCATGTGTGTGACAGGGAGAGATAGCTTTGCATCGTGTGTGTTTGACAGGGAGAGATAGCTGTACATCGTGTGTGTGTGACAGTGTGAGATAGCTGTGCATCGTTTGTGTGTGTGACAGTGAGAGAGAGCTGTGCATCGTGTGTGTGTGTGTGAGACAGTGAGAGATAACTGTGCATAGTGTGTGACAGTGAGAGAGAGCTGTGCATCGTGTGTGTGTGTGTGAGACAGTGAGAGATAACTGTGCATAGTGTGTGACAGTGAGAGAGAGCTGTGCATCGTGTGTGTGTGTGACAGTGAGAGATAACAGTGCATAGTGTGTGACAGTGAGAGATAGCTGTGCATCGTATGTGTTGACAGTGAGAGATAGCTGTGCATTGTGTGTGTGTGTGTGTGTGACAGTGAGATAGCTGTTCATCGTGTGTGTGTGTGTGTGTGTGACAGTGAGAGATAGCTGTGCATCGTGTGTGTGTGTGTGTGACAGTGAGAGATAGCTGTGCATTGTGTGTGTGTGACAGAGAGAGATAGCTGTGCATCGTGTGTGTGTGACGGAGAGATAGCTGTGCATCGTGTGTGTGACATGGAGAGATAGCTGTGCATCGTGTGCATGTGACAGTGAGAGATAGCTGTGCATCGTGTGTGTGTGAGAGTGATAGATAGCTGTGCATCGTGTGTGTGTGTGACAGTGAGAGTTAGCTATGCATCGTGTGCGTGTGACAGGGAGAGATAGCTGTGCATCGTGTGTGTGTGTGTGTGTTTGACAGGGAGAGATAGCTGTGCATCGTGTGAGTGTGACAGTGAGAGTTAGCTGTGCATCGTGTGTGTGTGACAGGGAGAGATAGCTTTGCATCGTGTGTGTGTGACAGAGAGAGATAGCTGTGCATCGTGTGTGTGTGTCAGGGAGTGAGAGATAGTTGTGCATCGTGTGTGTGACAGTGATAGGAAGCAGGGCATTCTGGCAGCCAAGTGGCTTGACCTTTATTAGTGAGCCTGGTTACCCCCTCTCGGAACCACAGACTTAGAAATCAACAGCTCATATACAGTGCATAAAATATATTTATATATATACCCTTATACACCATTTAATAAAAAATATCACAAAATTCTTCTAAGTCCCTCGGGAAGAGTGAAAGATGCGCACGTTCATTTTCAGAGCTCCTAGACCTTCCTATAAGAAGTTAGCCAAAAAGTAGCTTCGAAAAACGCTTAGGTTAAGTTTCAGAGTTGCTTCTAATGTACCAAAGCTGGACTTAGACATAATTTCACTCTCACAACATTATGGCTGGTTGGAGACAGTCCGAACCACAAGTACCGGGTCCATGGTTCTGGGCGTATACTGGGGGGATGGGGACGACTCCCATTAACCCCTGACTATACCGGGGATACGCTTATCACAATGCCTTTCTGGTCTGTGCTGAAGCAGGGCATTCTGGCAGCCAAGTGGCTTGACCTTTATTAGTGAGCCTGGTTACCCCCTCTCGGAACCACAGAGAGGGAGAAAGAAAGAAAGTGCGCAGAGAGAGAGAAAGAAAGAGCGCAGAGAGAGAGAGAGAGCGCAGAGAGAAAGAAAGAGCGCAGAGAGAGAAAGAGCGCAGAGAGAGAGAAAGAAAGAGCGTAGAGAGAAAGAAAGAGCGCAGAGAGAGAGAAAGAAAGAGCGCAGAGAGAGAGAAAGAAAGAGCGCAGAGAGAGAGAAAGAAAGAGCGCAGAGAGAGAGAAAGAAAGAGCGCAGAGAGAGAGAAAGAAAGAGCGCAGAGAGAGAAAGAAAGAGCGCAGAGAGAAAAAAAAGAGCGCAGAGAGAGAGAGCGTGCAGAGAGAGAGAGTGCAGAGAGAGAGAGCGCAGAGAGAGAGCGCAGAGAGAGAGAGCGCAGAGAGAGCGCAGAGAGAGAGAGCGCAGAGAGAGAGAGCGCAGAGAGAGAGAAAGAAAGTGCGCAGAGAGAGAGAAAGAAAGTGCGCAGAGAGAAAGAAAGAGCGCAGAGAGAAAAAAAAGAGCGCAGAGAGAGAGAGCGTGCAGAGAGAGAGCGCAGAGAGAGAGAGCGCAGAGAGAGAGAGCGCAGAGAGAGAGAGCGCAGAGAGAGAGAAAGAAAGTGCGCAGAGAGAGAGAAAGAAAGTGCGCAGAGAGAAAGAAAGAGCGCAGAGAGAAAAAAAAGAGCGCAGAGAGAGAGAGCGTGCAGAGAGAGAGAGCGTAGAGAGAGAGAGCGCAGAGAGAGAGAGCGCAGAGAGAGAGAAAGAAAGTGCGCAGAGAGAGAGAAAGAAAGTGCGCAGAGAGAAAGAAAGAGCGCAGAGAGAGAGAGAGAGCGCAGAGAGAGAGGAACAAAGAGCGCAGAGAGAGAGAGAGCGCAGAGAGAGAGAGAAAGAGCGCAGACAGAGAGAGAGCGCAGAGAGAGAGAGAGCGCAGACAGAGCGAAAGAAAGAGCGCAGAGAGAGAGAAAGAGCGCTAGAGAGAAAAAGAAAGAGCGCAGAGAGAGAGGAAGAAAGAGCGCAGAGAGAGAAAGAAAGAAAGAGCGCAGAGAGAGAAAGAAAGAGCGCAGAGAGAGAGAACGAGCGCAGAGAAAGAGAAAGAAAGAGCGCAGAGAGAGAGAAAGAAAGAGCGCAGAGAGAGAGAGCGCAGAGAGAAAGAAAGAGCGCAGAGAGAGAGAAATAGCGCAGAGAGAGAAAGAAAGTGCGCAGAGAGAAAGAAAGAGCGCAGAGAGAAAGAAAGAGTGCAGAGAGAGAGAAAGAAAGAGCGCAGAGAGAGAGAAAGAAAGAGCGCAGAGAGAGAGAAAGAAAGAGCACAGAGAGAGAAAGAAAGAGCGCAGAGAGAGAGAAAGAAAGAAAGAGCGCAGAGAGAGAAAGAAAGAGTGCAGAGAGAGAGAACGAAAGAAAGAGCGCAGAGAGAGAAAGAAAGAGTGCAGAGAGAGAAAGAAAGAGCGCAGAGAGAGAGAGAAAGAGCGCAGAGAGAGAAAGAAAGAGCGCAGAGAGAGAAAGAAAGAGCGCAGAGAGAGAAAGAAAGAGCGCAGAGAGAGAAAGTAAGAGCGCAGAGAGAGAGAGCGCAGAGAGAGAGAGCGCAGAGAGAGAGAGAGAGAGAGCGCAGAGAGAAAGAAAGAGCGCAGAGAGAGAAAGAAAGAGCGCAGAGAGAGAAAGTAAGAGCGCAGAGAGAGAGAGCGCAGAGAGAGAGAGCGCAGAGAGAGAGAGAGAGAGAGCGCAGAGAGAAAGAAAGAGCGCAGAGAGAGAGAAAGAGCGCTAGAGAAAGAAAAAGAAAGAGCGCAGAGAGAGAGGAAGAAAGAGCGCAGAGAGAGAAAGAAAGAAAGAGAGCAGAGAGAGAAAGAAAGAGCGCAGAGAGAGAGAACGAGCGCAGAGAAAGAGAAAGAAAGAGCGCAGAGAGAGAGAAAGAAAGAGCGCAGAGAGAGAGAGCGCAGAGAGAGAGCGCAGAGAGAAAGAAAGAGCGCAGAGAGAGAGAAAGAGCGCAGAGAGAGAGAAATAGCGCAGAGAGAGAAAGAAAGTGCGCAGAGAGAAAGAAAGAGCACAGAGAGAAAGAAAGAGCGCAGAGAGAGAGAAAGAAAGAGCGCAGAGAGAGAGAAAGAAAGAGCGCAGAGAGAGAGAAAGAAAGAGCGCAGAGAGAGAAAGAAAGAGCGCAGAGAGAGAAAGAAAGAGCGCAGAGAGAGAGAGAAAGAAAGTGCGCAGAGAGAAAGAAAGAGCGCAGAGAGAGAAAAAAAAGAGCGCAGAGAGAAAAAGAAAGAGCGCAGAGAGAGAGAAAAAGAGCGCAGAGAGAGAGAGAGAGCGCAGAGAGAAAGAGAGAGCGCAGAGAGAGAGAGAGCGCAGAGAGAGAGAAAGAAAGAGCGCAGAGAGAGAGAAAGTAAGAGCGCAGAGAGAGAGAAAGAAAGAGCGCAGAGAGAGAAAGAAAGAGCGCAGAGAGAGAAAGAAAGAGCGCAGAGAGAGAGAGAAAGAAAGTGCGCAGAGAGAAAGAAAGAGCGCAGAGAGAGAAAAAAAAGAGCGCAGAGAGAAAAAGAAAGAGCGCAGAGAGAGAGAAAAAGAGCGCAGAGAGAGAGAGAGAGCGCAGAGAAAGAAAGAGCGCAGAGAGAGAGAAAGAAAGAAAGAGCGCAGAGAGAGAAAGAAAGAGCGCAGAGAGAGAGAAAGAGCGCAGAGAGAGAGAAAGAAAGAGCGCAGAGAGAGAGAAAGAAAGAGCGCAGAGAGAGAAAGAATGAGCGCAGAGAGAGAAAGAAAGAGCGCAGAGAGAGAAAGAGCACAGAGAGAGAGAGCGCAGAGAGAAAGAAAGAGCGCAGAGAGAGAGAAAGAGCGCAGAGAGAGAGAAAGAAAGAGCGCAGAGAGAGAGAAAGTAAGAGCGCAGAGAGAAAGAAAGAGCGCAGAGAGAGAAAGAAAGAGCGCAGAGAGAAAAAAAAGAGTGCAGAGAGAGAGCGCAGAGAGAGAGAGCGCAGAGAGAGAGAGCGCAGAGAGAGAGAGCACAGAGAGAAAGAAAGAGCGCAGAGAGAAAGAAAGAGCGCAGAGAGAGAGAAAGAAAGTGCGCAGAGAGAAAGAAAGAGCGCAGAGAGAGAAAGAAAGAGCGCAGAGAGAGAAAGAAAGAAAGATCGCAGAGAGAGAAAGAAAGATCGCAGAGAGAGAAAGAAAGAGCGCAGAGAGAGAAAGAAAGAGCGCAGAGAGAGAAAGAAAGAGCGCAGAGAGAGAAAGAGCGCAGAGAGAGAGAGAGCGCAGAGAGAAAGAAAGAGCGCAGAGAGAGAGAAAGAGCGCAGAGAGAGAGAAAGAAAGAGCGCAGAGAGAGAGAAAGTAAGAGCGCAGAGAGAGAAAGAAAGAGCGCAGAGAGAGAAAGAAATAGCGCAGAGAAAGAGAGAATGAGCGCAGAGAGAGAGAAAGAGCGCAGCGAGAGAGAGAGAAAGAGCGCAGAGAGAGAGAAAGAAAGAGCGCAGAGAGAAAGAAAGAGCGCAGAGAGAGAGAATGAGCGCAGAGAGAAAAAGAGCGCAGCGAGAGAGAGAGAAAGAGTGCAGAGAGAGAGAAAGAAAGAGCGCAGAGAGAAAGAAAGAGCGCAGAGAGAGAGAAAGAGCGCAGAGAGAGAGAAAGATAGTGCGCAGAGAGAAAGAAAGAGCGCAGAGAGAGAGAGAGAAAGAAAGAGCGCAGAGAGAGAGAAAGAAAGAGCGCAGAGAGAGAAAGAAAGAGCGCAGAGAGAGAGAGAATGAGCGCAGAGAGAGAGAAAGAAAGAGCGCAGAGAGAGAGAAAGAGCGCAGAGAGAGAGAAAGAAAGTGCGCAGAGAGAAAGAAAGAGCGCAGAGAGAGAGAGAGAAAGAAAGAGCGCAGAGAGAGAGAAAGAAAGAGTGCAGAGAGTGAGAAAGAAAGAGCGCAGAGAGAGAAAGAAAGAAAGAGCGCAGAGAGAGAAAGAAAATGCGCAGAGAGAGAAAGAAAGAGCGCAGAGAGAGAAAGAAAGAGCGCAGAGAGAGAAAGAAAGAAAGAGCGCAGAGAGAGAAAGAAAGAAAAAGCGCAGAGAGAGAAAGAAAGAGCGCAGAGAGAGAGAAAGAAAGAGCGCAGAGAGAGAGAAAGAAAGAGCGCAGAGAGAGAGAAAGAAAGAGCGCAGAGAGAGAGAAAGAAAGAGCGCAGAGAGAGAGAAAGAAAGAGCGCAGAGAGAGAGAAAGAAAGAGCGCAGAGAGAGAGAAAGAAAGAGCGCAGAGAGAGAAAGAAAGAGCGCAGAGAGAGAGAAAGAGCGCAGCGAGAGAGAAAGAGCGAAGAGAGAGAAAGAAAGAGCGCAGAGAGAAAGAAAGAGCGCAGAGAGAGAGAGAGAGCGCAGAGAGAGAAAGAAAGAGCGCAGAGAGAGAAAGAAAGAAAGATCGCAGAGAGAGAAAGAAAGATCGCAGAGAGAGAAAGAAAGAGCGCAGAGAGAGAAAGAAAGAGCGCAGAGAGAGAAAGAAAGAGCGCAGAGAGAGAAAGAGCGCAGAGAGAGAGAGAGCGCAGAGAGAAAGAAAGAGCGCAGAGAGAGAGAAAGAGCGCAGAGAGAGAGAAAGAAAGAGCGCAGAGAGAGAGAAAGTAAGAGCGCAGAGAGAGAAAGAAAGAGCGCAGAGAGAGAAAGAAATAGCGCAGAGAAAGAGAGAATGAGCGCAGAGAGAGAGAAAGAGCGCAGCGAGAGAGAGAGAAAGAGCGCAGAGAGAGAGAAAGAAAGAGCGCAGAGAGAAAGAAAGAGCGCAGAGAGAGAGAATGAGCGCAGAGAGAAAAAGAGCGCAGCGAGAGAGAGAGAAAGAGTGCAGAGAGAGAGAAAGAAAGAGCGCAGAGAGAAAGAAAGAGCGCAGAGAGAGAGAAAGAGCGCAGAGAGAGAGAAAGATAGTGCGCAGAGAGAAAGAAAGAGCGCAGAGAGAGAGAGAGAAAGAAAGAGCGCAGAGAGAGAGAAAGAAAGAGCGCAGAGAGAGAAAGAAAGAGCGCAGAGAGAGAGAGAATGAGCGCAGAGAGAGAGAAAGAAAGAGCGCAGAGAGAGAGAAAGAGCGCAGAGAGAGAGAAAGAAAGTGCGCAGAGAGAAAGAAAGAGCGCAGAGAGAGAGAGAGAAAGAAAGAGCGCAGAGAGAGAGAAAGAAAGAGCGCAGAGAGTGAGAAAGAAAGAGCGCAGAGAGAGAAAGAAAGAAAGAGCGCAGAGAGAGAAAGAAAATGCGCAGAGAGAGAAAGAAAGAGCGCAGAGAGAGAAAGAAAGAGCGCAGAGAGAGAAAGAAAGAAAGAGCGCAGAGAGAGAAAGAAAGAAAAAGCGCAGAGAGAGAAAGAAAGAGCGCAGAGAGAGAAAGAAAATGCGCAGAGAGAGAAAGAAAGAGCGCAGAGAGAGAAAGAAAGAGCGCAGAGAGAGAAAGAAAGAGCACAGAGAGATAGAAAGAAAGAGCGCAGAGAGAGAAAGAAAGAGCGCAGAGAGAGAGAGAAAGAAAGTGCGCAGAGAGAAAGAAAGAGCGCAGAGAGAGAGAAAGAGCGCAGAGAGAGAGAAAGATAGTGCGCAGAGAGAAAGAAAGAGCGCAGAGAGAGAGAGAGAGAGAAAGAAAGAGCGCAGAGAGAGAGAAAGATCGCAGCGAGAGAGAGAGAGAAAGAGTGCAGAGAGAGAAAGAAAGAGCGCAGAGAGAAAGAAAGTGCGCAGAGAGAGAGAAAGAAAGTGCGCAGAGAGAAAGAAAGAGCGCAGAGAGAGAAAGAAAGAGCGCAGAGAGAGAAAGAAATAGTGCAGAGAGAGAGAGAATGAGCGCAGAGAGAGAGAAAGATCGCAGCGAGAGAGAGAGAGAAAGAGCGCAGAGAGAGAAAGAAAGAGCGCAGAGAGAGAGAAAGAAAGAGCGCAGAGAGAGAAAGAAAGAGCGCAGAGAGAGAAAGAAAGAGCGCAGAGAGAGAAAGAAATAGCGCAGAGAGAGAGAGAATGAGCGCAGAGAGAGAGAAAGATCGCAGCGAGAGCGAGAGAGAAAGAGCGCAGAGAGAGAAAGAAAGAGCGCAGAGAGAAAGAAAGAGCGCAGAGAGAGAGAAAGTAAGAGCGCAGAGAGAGAAAGAAAGAGCGCAGAGAGAGAAAGAAAGAGCGCAGAGAGAGAGAGAATGAGCGCAGAGAGAGAGAAAGATCGCAGCGAGAGAGAGAGAAAGAGCGCAGAGAGAGAGAAAGAAAGAGCGCAGAGAGAAAGAAAGAGCGCAGAGAGAGAGAAAGAGCGCAGAGAGAGAGAAAGATAGTGCGCAGAGAGAAAGAAAGAGCGCAGAGAGAGAGAGAGAGAGAAAGAAAGAGCGCAGAGAGAGAAAGAAAGAGCGCAGAGAGAGAGAGAATGAGCGCAGAGAGAAAGAAAGAGCGCAGAGAGAAAGAAAGAGCGCAGAGAGAAAGAGCGCAGAGAGAGAGAAAGAAAGTGCGCAGAGAGAAAGAAAGAGCGCAGAGAGAGAGAGAGAGAAAGAAAGAGCGCAGAGAGAGAGAGAATGAGCGCAGAGAGAGAGAAAGATCGCAGCGAGAGAGAGAGAAAGAGCGCAGAGAGAGAGAAAGAAAGAGCGCAGAGAGAAAGAAAGAGCGCAGAGAGAGAGAGAGAGAAAGAAAGAGCGCAGAGAGAGAAAGAAAGAGCGCAGAGAGAGAAAGAAAGAGCGCAGAGAGAGAGAGAATGAGCGCAGAGAGAAAGAAAGAGCGCAGAGAGAAAGAAAGAGCGCAGAGAGAAAGAGCGCAGAGAGAGAGAAAGAAAGTGCGCAGAGAGAAAGAAAGAGCGCAGAGAGAGAGAGAGAAAGAAAGAGCGCAGAGAGAGAGAAAGAATGAGCGCAGAGAGAGAGAAAGAAAGAGCGCAGAGAGAGAAAGAAAGAAAGAGCGCAGAGAGAAAAAGAAAATGCGCAGAGAGAGAAAGAAAGAGCGCAGAGAAAGAGAAAGAAAGAGCGCAGAGAGAGAAAGAAAGAAAGAGCGCAGAGAGAGAAAGAAAGAGCACAGAGAGAGAGAAAGAAAGAGCGCAGAGAGAGAGAAAGAAAGAGCGCAGAGAGAGAGAAAGAAAGAGCGCAGAGAGAGTAAGAAAGAGCGCAGAGAGAGAAAGAAAAAGCACAGAGAGAGAAAGAAAGAGCGCAGAGAGAGAGAGAAAGAGCGCAGCGAGAGAGAGAGAAAGAGCGCCGAGAGAGAGAAAGAAAGAGCGCAGAGAGAAAGAAAGAGCGCAGAGAGAGAGAAAGAGCGCAGAGAGAGAGAAAGAGCGCATAGAGAGAGAAAGAAAGAGCGCAGAGAGAGAAAGAAAGAGCGCAGAGAGAGAGAAAGAAAGAGCGCATAGAGAGAGAGAGAATTAAAGAGCGCAGAGAGAGAGAAAGAAAGAGCGCAGAGAGAGAAAGAAAGAGCGCAGAGAGAGAAAGAAAGAGCGCAGAGAGAGAAAGAAAGAGCGCAGAGAGAGAAAGAAAGAGCGCAGAGAGAGAGAAAGAAAGAGCGCAGAGAGAGAGAAAGAAAGAGCGCAGAGAGAGAAAGAAAGAGCGCAGAGAGAGAGAAAGAATGAGCGCAGAGAGAGAAAGAAAGAGCGCAGAGAGAGAAAGAAAGAGCGCAGAGAGAGAAAGAAAGAGCGCAGAGAGAGAAAGAGCGCAGAGAGAGAGGGAGCGCAGAGAGAAAGAAAGAGCGCAGAGAGAGAGAAAGAGCGCAGAGAGAGAGAAAGAAAGAGCGCAGAGAGAGAGAAAGTAAGAGCGCAGAGAGAGAAAGAAAGAGCGCAGAGAGAGAAAGAAAGAGCGCAGAGAGAGAAAAAAGAGTGCAGAGAGAGAGAGCGCAGAGAGAGAGAGCGCAGAGAGAAAGAAAGAGCGCAGAGAGATAGAAAGAAAGTGCGCAGAGAGAGAGAAAGTGCGCAGACAGAGAGAGAGAAAGAGCGCAGAGAGAGAAAGAAAGAGCGCAGAGAGAGAGAGAGCGCAGAGAGAGAGAGCACAGAGAGAAAGAAAGAGCGCAGAGAGAAAGAAAGAGCGCAGAGAGAGAGAGAGCGCAGAGAGAGAGAAAGAAAGTGCACAGAGAGAAAGAAAGAGCGCAGAGAGAGAGAAAGAAAGAAAGATCGCAGACAGAGAAAGAAAGATCGCAGACAGAGAAAGAAAGAGCGCAGAGAGAGAAAGAAAGAGCGCAGAGAGAGAGAAAGAAAGAGCGCAGAGAGAGAGAAAGAAAGAGCGCAGAGAGAGAAAGAAAGTGCACAGAGAGAAAGAAAGAGCGCAGAGAGAGAGAGAGAGAGCGCAGAGAGAGAAAGAAAGAGCGCAGAGAGAGAAAGAAAGAAAGAGCGCAGAGAGAGAAAGAAAGAGCACAGAGAGAGAGAAAGAAAGAGCGCAGAGAGAGAGAAAGAAAGAGCGCAGAGAGAGAAAGAAAGAAATAGCGCAGAGACAGAAAGAGCGCAGAGAGAGAAAGAAAGAGCGCAGAGAGAGAAAGAAAGAGCGCAGAGAGAGAAAGAAAGAAAGAGCGCAGAGAGAGAAAGAAAGAGCACAGAGAGAGAGAAAGAAAGAGCGCAGAGAGAGAGAAAGAAAGAGCGCAGAGAGAGAGAAAGAAAGAGCGCAGAGAGAGAAAGCAAGAGCGCAGAGAGAGAGAGAGAGCGCAGAGAAAGAAAGAGCGCAGAGAGAGAAAGAAAGAAAGAGCGCAGAGAGAGAAAGAAAGAGCGCAGAGAGAGAAAGAAAGAGCGCAGAGAGAGAAAGAAAGAGCGCAGAGAGAAAAAAAAAGTGCAGAGAGAGAGAGCGCAGAGAGAGAGCGCAGAGAGAAAGAAAGAGCGCAGAGAGATAGAAAGAAAGTGCGCAGAGAGAGAGAAAGAAAGTGCGCAGAGAGAGAGAGAGAAAGAGCATAGAGAGAGAAAGAAAGAGCGCAGAGAGAGAAAGAAAGAGCGCAGAGAGAGAGAGAAAGAAAGTGCGCAGAGAGAAAGAAAGAGCGCAGAGAGAGAAAGAAAGAGCGCAGAGAGAGAAAGAAATAGCGCAGAGAGAGAGAGAATGAGCGCAGAGAGAGAGAAAGAGCGCAGCGAGAGAGAGAGAGAAAGAGCGCAGCGAGAGAGAGAAAGAGCGCAGAGAGAGAGAAAGAAAGAGCGCAGAGAGAAAGAAAGAGCGCAGAGAGAAAGAAAGAGCGCAGAGAGAGAAAGAAAGAGCGCAGAGAGAGAAAGAAAGAGCGCAGAGAGAGAAAGAAAGAGCGCAGAGAGAGAAAGAAAGAGCGCAGAGAGAGAAAGAAAGAGCGCAGAGAGAGAGAGAGCGCAGAGAGAGAGAAAGAAAGTGCACAGAGAGAAAGAAAGAGCGCAGAGAGAGAGAAAGAAAGAAAGATCGCAGACAGAGAAAGAAAGATCGCAGACAGAGAAAGAAAGAGCGCAGAGAGAGAAAGAAAGAGCGCAGAGAGAGAGAAAGAAAGAGCGCAGAGAGAGAGAAAGAAAGAGCGCAGAGAGAGAAAGAAAGTGCACAGAGAGAAAGAAAGAGCGCAGAGAGAGAGAGAGAGAGAGCGCAGAGAGAGAAAGAAAGAGCGCAGAGAGAGAAAGAAAGAAAGAGCGCAGAGAGAGAAAGAAAGAGCACAGAGAGAGAGAAAGAAAGAGCGCAGAGAGAGAGAAAGAAAGAGCGCAGAGAGAGAAAGAAAGAAATAGCGCAGAGACAGAAAGAGCGCAGAGAGAGAAAGAAAGAGCGCAGAGAGAGAAAGAAAGAGCGCAGAGAGAGAAAGAAAGAAAGAGCGCAGAGAGAGAAAGAAAGAGCACAGAGAGAGAGAAAGAAAGAGCGCAGAGAGAGAGAAAGAAAGAGCGCAGAGAGAGAGAAAGAAAGAGCGCAGAGAGAGAAAGCAAGAGCGCAGAGAGAGAGAGAGAGCGCAGAGAAAGAAAGAGCGCAGAGAGAGAAAGAAAGAAAGAGCGCAGAGAGAGAAAGAAAGAGCGCAGAGAGAGAAAGAAAGAGCGCAGAGAGAGAAAGAAAGAGCGCAGAGAGAAAAAAAAAAGTGCAGAGAGAGAGAGCGCAGAGAGAGAGCGCAGAGAGAAAGAAAGAGCGCAGAGAGATAGAAAGAAAGTGCGCAGAGAGAGAGAAAGAAAGTGCGCAGAGAGAGAGAGAGAAAGAGCATAGAGAGAGAAAGAAAGAGCGCAGAGAGAGAAAGAAAGAGCGCAGAGAGAGAGAGAAAGAAAGTGCGCAGAGAGAAAGAAAGAGCGCAGAGAGAGAAAGAAAGAGCGCAGAGAGAGAAAGAAATAGCGCAGAGAGAGAGAGAATGAGCGCAGAGAGAGAGAAAGAGCGCAGAGAGAGAGAAAGAAAGAGCGCAGAGAGAAAGAAAGAGCGCAGAGAGAGAGAAAGAGCGCAGAGAGAGAGAAAGATAGTGCGCAGAGAGAAAGAAAGAGCGCAGAGAGAGAGAGAGAGAGAAAGAAAGAGCGCAGAGAGAGAAAGAAAGAGCGCAGAGAGAGAGAGAATGAGCGCAGAGAGAAAGAAAGAGCGCAGAGAGAAAGAAAGAGCGCAGAGAGAAAGAGCGCAGAGAGAGAGAAAGAAAGTGCGCAGAGAGAAAGAAAGAGCGCAGAGAGAGAGAGAGAGAAAGAAAGAGCGCAGAGAGAGAGAGAATGAGCGCAGAGAGAGAGAAAGATCGCAGCGAGAGAGAGAGAAAGAGCGCAGAGAGAGAGAAAGAAAGAGCGCAGAGAGAAAGAAAGAGCGCAGAGAGAGAGAGAGAGAAAGAAAGAGCGCAGAGAGAGAAAGAAAGAGCGCAGAGAGAGAAAGAAAGAGCGCAGAGAGAGAGAGAATGAGCGCAGAGAGAAAGAAAGAGCGCAGAGAGAAAGAAAGAGCGCAGAGAGAAAGAGCGCAGAGAGAGAGAAAGAAAGTGCGCAGAGAGAAAGAAAGAGCGCAGAGAGAGAGAGAGAAAGAAAGAGCGCAGAGAGAGAGAAAGAATGAGCGCAGAGAGAGAGAAAGAAAGAGCGCAGAGAGAGAAAGAAAGAAAGAGCGCAGAGAGAAAAAGAAAATGCGCAGAGAGAGAAAGAAAGAGCGCAGAGAAAGAGAAAGAAAGAGCGCAGAGAGAGAAAGAAAGAAAGAGCGCAGAGAGAGAAAGAAAGAGCACAGAGAGAGAGAAAGAAAGAGCGCAGAGAGAGAGAAAGAAAGAGCGCAGAGAGAGAGAAAGAAAGAGCGCAGAGAGAGTAAGAAAGAGCGCAGAGAGAGAAAGAAAAAGCACAGAGAGAGAAAGAAAGAGCGCAGAGAGAGAGAGAAAGAGCGCAGCGAGAGAGAGAGAAAGAGCGCCGAGAGAGAGAAAGAAAGAGCGCAGAGAGAAAGAAAGAGCGCAGAGAGAGAGAAAGAGCGCAGAGAGAGAGAAAGAGCGCATAGAGAGAGAAAGAAAGAGCGCAGAGAGAGAAAGAAAGAGCGCAGAGAGAGAGAAAGAAAGAGCGCAGAGAGAGAGAGAGAATTAAAGAGCGCAGAGAGAGAGAAAGAAAGAGCGCAGAGAGAGAAAGAAAGAGCGCAGAGAGAGAAAGAAAGAGCGCAGAGAGAGAAAGAAAGAGCGCAGAGAGAGAAAGAAAGAGCGCAGAGAGAGAGAAAGAAAGAGCGCAGAGAGAGAGAAAGAAAGAGCGCAGAGAGAGAAAGAAAGAGCGCAGAGAGAGAGAAAGAATGAGCGCAGAGAGAGAAAGAAAGAGCGCAGAGAGAGAAAGAAAGAGCGCAGAGAGAGAAAGAAAGAGCGCAGAGAGAGAAAGAGCGCAGAGAGAGAGGGAGCGCAGAGAGAAAGAAAGAGCGCAGAGAGAGAGAAAGAGCGCAGAGAGAGAGAAAGAAAGAGCGCAGAGAGAGAGAAAGTAAGAGCGCAGAGAGAGAAAGAAAGAGCGCAGAGAGAGAAAGAAAGAGCGCAGAGAGAGAAAAAAGAGTGCAGAGAGAGAGAGCGCAGAGAGAGAGAGCGCAGAGAGAAAGAAAGAGCGCAGAGAGATAGAAAGAAAGTGCGCAGAGAGAGAGAAAGTGCGCAGACAGAGAGAGAGAAAGAGCGCAGAGAGAGAAAGAAAGAGCGCAGAGAGAGAGAGAGCGCAGAGAGAGAGAGCACAGAGAGAAAGAAAGAGCGCAGAGAGAAAGAAAGAGCGCAGAGAGAGAGAGAGCGCAGAGAGAGAGAAAGAAAGTGCACAGAGAGAAAGAAAGAGCGCAGAGAGAGAGAAAGAAAGAAAGATCGCAGACAGAGAAAGAAAGATCGCAGACAGAGAAAGAAAGAGCGCAGAGAGAGAAAGAAAGAGCGCAGAGAGAGAGAAAGAAAGAGCGCAGAGAGAGAGAAAGAAAGAGCGCAGAGAGAGAAAGAAAGTGCACAGAGAGAAAGAAAGAGCGCAGAGAGAGAGAGAGAGAGCGCAGAGAGAGAAAGAAAGAGCGCAGAGAGAGAAAGAAAGAAAGAGCGCAGAGAGAGAAAGAAAGAGCACAGAGAGAGAGAAAGAAAGAGCGCAGAGAGAGAGAAAGAAAGAGCGCAGAGAGAGAAAGAAAGAAATAGCGCAGAGACAGAAAGAGCGCAGAGAGAGAAAGAAAGAGCGCAGAGAGAGAAAGAAAGAGCGCAGAGAGAGAAAGAAAGAAAGAGCGCAGAGAGAGAAAGAAAGAGCACAGAGAGAGAGAAAGAAAGAGCGCAGAGAGAGAGAAAGAAAGAGCGCAGAGAGAGAGAAAGAAAGAGCGCAGAGAGAGAAAGCAAGAGCGCAGAGAGAGAGAGAGAGCGCAGAGAAAGAAAGAGCGCAGAGAGAGAAAGAAAGAAAGAGCGCAGAGAGAGAAAGAAAGAGCGCAGAGAGAGAAAGAAAGAGCGCAGAGAGAGAAAGAAAGAGCGCAGAGAGAAAAAAAAAGTGCAGAGAGAGAGAGCGCAGAGAGAGAGCGCAGAGAGAAAGAAAGAGCGCAGAGAGATAGAAAGAAAGTGCGCAGAGAGAGAGAAAGAAAGTGCGCAGAGAGAGAGAGAGAAAGAGCATAGAGAGAGAAAGAAAGAGCGCAGAGAGAGAAAGAAAGAGCGCAGAGAGAGAGAGAAAGAAAGTGCGCAGAGAGAAAGAAAGAGCGCAGAGAGAGAAAGAAAGAGCGCAGAGAGAGAAAGAAATAGCGCAGAGAGAGAGAGAATGAGCGCAGAGAGAGAGAAAGAGCGCAGCGAGAGAGAGAGAGAAAGAGCGCAGCGAGAGAGAGAAAGAGCGCAGAGAGAGAGAAAGAAAGAGCGCAGAGAGAAAGAAAGAGCGCAGAGAGAAAGAAAGAGCGCAGAGAGAGAAAGAAAGAGCGCAGAGAGAGAAAGAAAGAGCGCAGAGAGAGAAAGAAAGAGCGCAGAGAGAGAAAGAAAGAGCGCAGAGAGAGAAAGAAAGAGCGCAGAGAGAGAGAGAGCGCAGAGAGAGAGAAAGAAAGTGCACAGAGAGAAAGAAAGAGCGCAGAGAGAGAGAAAGAAAGAAAGATCGCAGACAGAGAAAGAAAGATCGCAGACAGAGAAAGAAAGAGCGCAGAGAGAGAAAGAAAGAGCGCAGAGAGAGAGAAAGAAAGAGCGCAGAGAGAGAGAAAGAAAGAGCGCAGAGAGAGAAAGAAAGTGCACAGAGAGAAAGAAAGAGCGCAGAGAGAGAGAGAGAGAGAGCGCAGAGAGAGAAAGAAAGAGCGCAGAGAGAGAAAGAAAGAAAGAGCGCAGAGAGAGAAAGAAAGAGCACAGAGAGAGAGAAAGAAAGAGCGCAGAGAGAGAGAAAGAAAGAGCGCAGAGAGAGAAAGAAAGAAATAGCGCAGAGACAGAAAGAGCGCAGAGAGAGAAAGAAAGAGCGCAGAGAGAGAAAGAAAGAGCGCAGAGAGAGAAAGAAAGAAAGAGCGCAGAGAGAGAAAGAAAGAGCACAGAGAGAGAGAAAGAAAGAGCGCAGAGAGAGAGAAAGAAAGAGCGCAGAGAGAGAGAAAGAAAGAGCGCAGAGAGAGAAAGCAAGAGCGCAGAGAGAGAGAGAGAGCGCAGAGAAAGAAAGAGCGCAGAGAGAGAAAGAAAGAAAGAGCGCAGAGAGAGAAAGAAAGAGCGCAGAGAGAGAAAGAAAGAGCGCAGAGAGAGAAAGAAAGAGCGCAGAGAGAAAAAAAAAAGTGCAGAGAGAGAGAGCGCAGAGAGAGAGCGCAGAGAGAAAGAAAGAGCGCAGAGAGATAGAAAGAAAGTGCGCAGAGAGAGAGAAAGAAAGTGCGCAGAGAGAGAGAGAGAAAGAGCATAGAGAGAGAAAGAAAGAGCGCAGAGAGAGAAAGAAAGAGCGCAGAGAGAGAGAGAAAGAAAGTGCGCAGAGAGAAAGAAAGAGCGCAGAGAGAGAAAGAAAGAGCGCAGAGAGAGAAAGAAATAGCGCAGAGAGAGAGAGAATGAGCGCAGAGAGAGAGAAAGAGCGCAGAGAGAGAGAAAGAAAGAGCGCAGAGAGAAAGAAAGAGCGCAGAGAGAGAGAAAGAGCGCAGAGAGAGAGAAAGATAGTGCGCAGAGAGAAAGAAAGAGCGCAGAGAGAGAGAGAGAGAGAAAGAAAGAGCGCAGAGAGAGAAAGAAAGAGCGCAGAGAGAGAGAGAATGAGCGCAGAGAGAAAGAAAGAGCGCAGAGAGAAAGAAAGAGCGCAGAGAGAAAGAGCGCAGAGAGAGAGAAAGAAAGTGCGCAGAGAGAAAGAAAGAGCGCAGAGAGAGAGAGAGAAAGAGCGCAGAGAGAGAGAAAGAAAGAGCGCAGAGAGAGAGAAAGAAAGAGCGCAGAGAGAGTAAGAAAGAGCGCAGAGAGAGAAAGAAAAAGCACAGAGAGAGAAAGAAAGAGCGCAGAGAGAGAGAAAGAATGAGCGCAGAGAGAGAGAAAGAAAGAGCGCAGAGAGAGAAAGAAAGAAAGAGCGCAGAGAGAAAAAGAAAATGCGCAGAGAGAGAAAGAAAGAGCGCAGAGAAAGAGAAAGAAAGAGCGCAGAGAGAGAAAGAAAGAAAGAGCGCAGAGAGAGAAAGAAAGAGCACAGAGAGAGAGAAAGAAAGAGCGCAGAGAGAGAGAAAGAAAGAGCGCAGAGAGAGAGAAAGAAAGAGCGCAGAGAGAGTAAGAAAGAGCGCAGAGAGAGAAAGAAAAAGCACAGAGAGAGAAAGAAAGAGCGCAGAGAGAGAGAGAAAGAGCGCAGCGAGAGAGAGAGAAAGAGCGCCGAGAGAGAGAAAGAAAGAGCGCAGAGAGAAAGAAAGAGCGCAGAGAGAGAGAAAGAGCGCAGAGAGAGAGAAAGAGCGCATAGAGAGAGAAAGAAAGAGCGCAGAGAGAGAAAGAAAGAGCGCAGAGAGAGAGAAAGAAAGAGCGCAGAGAGAGAGAGAGAATTAAAGAGCGCAGAGAGAGAGAAAGAAAGAGCGCAGAGAGAGAAAGAAAGAGCGCAGAGAGAGAAAGAAAGAGCGCAGAGAGAGAAAGAAAGAGCGCAGAGAGAGAAAGAAAGAGCGCAGAGAGAGAGAAAGAAAGAGCGCAGAGAGAGAGAAAGAAAGAGCGCAGAGAGAGAAAGAAAGAGCGCAGAGAGAGAGAAAGAATGAGCGCAGAGAGAGAAAGAAAGAGCGCAGAGAGAGAAAGAAAGAGCGCAGAGAGAGAAAGAAAGAGCGCAGAGAGAGAAAGAGCGCAGAGAGAGAGGGAGCGCAGAGAGAAAGAAAGAGCGCAGAGAGAGAGAAAGAGCGCAGAGAGAGAGAAAGAAAGAGCGCAGAGAGAGAGAAAGTAAGAGCGCAGAGAGAGAAAGAAAGAGCGCAGAGAGAGAAAGAAAGAGCGCAGAGAGAGAAAAAAGAGTGCAGAGAGAGAGAGCGCAGAGAGAGAGAGCGCAGAGAGAAAGAAAGAGCGCAGAGAGATAGAAAGAAAGTGCGCAGAGAGAGAGAAAGTGCGCAGACAGAGAGAGAGAAAGAGCGCAGAGAGAGAAAGAAAGAGCGCAGAGAGAGAGAGAGCGCAGAGAGAGAGAGCACAGAGAGAAAGAAAGAGCGCAGAGAGAAAGAAAGAGCGCAGAGAGAGAGAGAGCGCAGAGAGAGAGAAAGAAAGTGCACAGAGAGAAAGAAAGAGCGCAGAGAGAGAGAAAGAAAGAAAGATCGCAGACAGAGAAAGAAAGATCGCAGACAGAGAAAGAAAGAGCGCAGAGAGAGAAAGAAAGAGCGCAGAGAGAGAGAAAGAAAGAGCGCAGAGAGAGAGAAAGAAAGAGCGCAGAGAGAGAAAGAAAGTGCACAGAGAGAAAGAAAGAGCGCAGAGAGAGAGAGAGAGAGCGCAGAGAGAGAAAGAAAGAGCGCAGAGAGAGAAAGAAAGAAAGAGCGCAGAGAGAGAAAGAAAGAGCACAGAGAGAGAGAAAGAAAGAGCGCAGAGAGAGAGAAAGAAAGAGCGCAGAGAGAGAAAGAAAGAAATAGCGCAGAGACAGAAAGAGCGCAGAGAGAGAAAGAAAGAGCGCAGAGAGAGAAAGAAAGAGCGCAGAGAGAGAAAGAAAGAAAGAGCGCAGAGAGAGAAAGAAAGAGCACAGAGAGAGAGAAAGAAAGAGCGCAGAGAGAGAGAAAGAAAGAGCGCAGAGAGAGAGAAAGAAAGAGCGCAGAGAGAGAAAGCAAGAGCGCAGAGAGAGAGAGAGAGCGCAGAGAAAGAAAGAGCGCAGAGAGAGAAAGAAAGAAAGAGCGCAGAGAGAGAAAGAAAGAGCGCAGAGAGAGAAAGAAAGAGCGCAGAGAGAGAAAGAAAGAGCGCAGAGAGAAAAAAAAAGTGCAGAGAGAGAGAGCGCAGAGAGAGAGCGCAGAGAGAAAGAAAGAGCGCAGAGAGATAGAAAGAAAGTGCGCAGAGAGAGAGAAAGAAAGTGCGCAGAGAGAGAGAGAGAAAGAGCATAGAGAGAGAAAGAAAGAGCGCAGAGAGAGAAAGAAAGAGCGCAGAGAGAGAGAGAAAGAAAGTGCGCAGAGAGAAAGAAAGAGCGCAGAGAGAGAAAGAAAGAGCGCAGAGAGAGAAAGAAATAGCGCAGAGAGAGAGAGAATGAGCGCAGAGAGAGAGAAAGAGCGCAGCGAGAGAGAGAGAGAAAGAGCGCAGCGAGAGAGAGAAAGAGCGCAGAGAGAGAGAAAGAAAGAGCGCAGAGAGAAAGAAAGAGCGCAGAGAGAAAGAAAGAGCGCAGAGAGAGAAAGAAAGAGCGCAGAGAGAGAAAGAAAGAGCGCAGAGAGAGAAAGAAAGAGCGCAGAGAGAGAAAGAAAGAGCGCAGAGAGAGAAAGAAAGAGCGCAGAGAGAGAGAGAGCGCAGAGAGAGAGAAAGAAAGTGCACAGAGAGAAAGAAAGAGCGCAGAGAGAGAGAAAGAAAGAAAGATCGCAGACAGAGAAAGAAAGATCGCAGACAGAGAAAGAAAGAGCGCAGAGAGAGAAAGAAAGAGCGCAGAGAGAGAGAAAGAAAGAGCGCAGAGAGAGAGAAAGAAAGAGCGCAGAGAGAGAAAGAAAGTGCACAGAGAGAAAGAAAGAGCGCAGAGAGAGAGAGAGAGAGAGCGCAGAGAGAGAAAGAAAGAGCGCAGAGAGAGAAAGAAAGAAAGAGCGCAGAGAGAGAAAGAAAGAGCACAGAGAGAGAGAAAGAAAGAGCGCAGAGAGAGAGAAAGAAAGAGCGCAGAGAGAGAAAGAAAGAAATAGCGCAGAGACAGAAAGAGCGCAGAGAGAGAAAGAAAGAGCGCAGAGAGAGAAAGAAAGAGCGCAGAGAGAGAAAGAAAGAAAGAGCGCAGAGAGAGAAAGAAAGAGCACAGAGAGAGAGAAAGAAAGAGCGCAGAGAGAGAGAAAGAAAGAGCGCAGAGAGAGAGAAAGAAAGAGCGCAGAGAGAGAAAGCAAGAGCGCAGAGAGAGAGAGAGAGCGCAGAGAAAGAAAGAGCGCAGAGAGAGAAAGAAAGAAAGAGCGCAGAGAGAGAAAGAAAGAGCGCAGAGAGAGAAAGAAAGAGCGCAGAGAGAGAAAGAAAGAGCGCAGAGAGAAAAAAAAAAGTGCAGAGAGAGAGAGCGCAGAGAGAGAGCGCAGAGAGAAAGAAAGAGCGCAGAGAGATAGAAAGAAAGTGCGCAGAGAGAGAGAAAGAAAGTGCGCAGAGAGAGAGAGAGAAAGAGCATAGAGAGAGAAAGAAAGAGCGCAGAGAGAGAAAGAAAGAGCGCAGAGAGAGAGAGAAAGAAAGTGCGCAGAGAGAAAGAAAGAGCGCAGAGAGAGAAAGAAAGAGCGCAGAGAGAGAAAGAAATAGCGCAGAGAGAGAGAGAATGAGCGCAGAGAGAGAGAAAGAGCGCAGAGAGAGAGAAAGAAAGAGCGCAGAGAGAAAGAAAGAGCGCAGAGAGAGAGAAAGAGCGCAGAGAGAGAGAAAGATAGTGCGCAGAGAGAAAGAAAGAGCGCAGAGAGAGAGAGAGAGAGAAAGAAAGAGCGCAGAGAGAGAAAGAAAGAGCGCAGAGAGAGAGAGAATGAGCGCAGAGAGAAAGAAAGAGCGCAGAGAGAAAGAAAGAGCGCAGAGAGAAAGAGCGCAGAGAGAGAGAAAGAAAGTGCGCAGAGAGAAAGAAAGAGCGCAGAGAGAGAGAGAGAGAAAGAAAGAGCGCAGAGAGAGAGAGAATGAGCGCAGAGAGAGAGAAAGATCGCAGCGAGAGAGAGAGAAAGAGCGCAGAGAGAGAGAAAGAAAGAGCGCAGAGAGAAAGAAAGAGCGCAGAGAGAGAGAGAGAGAAAGAAAGAGCGCAGAGAGAGAAAGAAAGAGCGCAGAGAGAGAAAGAAAGAGCGCAGAGAGAGAGAGAATGAGCGCAGAGAGAAAGAAAGAGCGCAGAGAGAAAGAAAGAGCGCAGAGAGAAAGAGCGCAGAGAGAGAGAAAGAAAGTGCGCAGAGAGAAAGAAAGAGCGCAGAGAGAGAGAGAGAAAGAAAGAGCGCAGAGAGAGAGAAAGAATGAGCGCAGAGAGAGAGAAAGAAAGAGCGCAGAGAGAGAAAGAAAGAAAGAGCGCAGAGAGAAAAAGAAAATGCGCAGAGAGAGAAAGAAAGAGCGCAGAGAAAGAGAAAGAAAGAGCGCAGAGAGAGAAAGAAAGAAAGAGCGCAGAGAGAGAAAGAAAGAGCACAGAGAGAGAGAAAGAAAGAGCGCAGAGAGAGAGAAAGAAAGAGCGCAGAGAGAGAGAAAGAAAGAGCGCAGAGAGAGTAAGAAAGAGCGCAGAGAGAGAAAGAAAAAGCACAGAGAGAGAAAGAAAGAGCGCAGAGAGAGAGAGAAAGAGCGCAGCGAGAGAGAGAGAAAGAGCGCCGAGAGAGAGAAAGAAAGAGCGCAGAGAGAAAGAAAGAGCGCAGAGAGAGAGAAAGAGCGCAGAGAGAGAGAAAGAGCGCATAGAGAGAGAAAGAAAGAGCGCAGAGAGAGAAAGAAAGAGCGCAGAGAGAGAGAAAGAAAGAGCGCAGAGAGAGAGAGAGAATTAAAGAGCGCAGAGAGAGAGAAAGAAAGAGCGCAGAGAGAGAGAAAGAAAGAGCGCAGAGAGAGAGAAAGAAAGAGCGCAGAGAGAGAAAGCAAGAGCGCAGAGAGAGAGAGAGAGCGCAGAGAAAGAAAGAGCGCAGAGAGAGAAAGAAAGAAAGAGCGCAGAGAGAGAAAGAAAGAGCGCAGAGAGAGAAAGAAAGAGCGCAGAGAGAGAAAGAAAGAGCGCAGAGAGAAAAAAAAAGTGCAGAGAGAGAGAGCGCAGAGAGAGAGCGCAGAGAGAAAGAAAGAGCGCAGAGAGATAGAAAGAAAGTGCGCAGAGAGAGAGAAAGAAAGTGCGCAGAGAGAGAGAGAGAAAGAGCATAGAGAGAGAAAGAAAGAGCGCAGAGAGAGAAAGAAAGAGCGCAGAGAGAGAGAGAAAGAAAGTGCGCAGAGAGAAAGAAAGAGCGCAGAGAGAGAAAGAAAGAGCGCAGAGAGAGAAAGAAATAGCGCAGAGAGAGAGAGAATGAGCGCAGAGAGAGAGAAAGAGCGCAGCGAGAGAGAGAGAGAAAGAGCGCAGCGAGAGAGAGAAAGAGCGCAGAGAGAGAGAAAGAAAGAGCGCAGAGAGAAAGAAAGAGCGCAGAGAGAAAGAAAGAGCGCAGAGAGAGAAAGAAAGAGCGCAGAGAGAGAAAGAAAGAGCGCAGAGAGAGAAAGAAAGAGCGCAGAGAGAGAAAGAAAGAGCGCAGAGAGAGAAAGAAAGAGCGCAGAGAGAGAGAGAGCGCAGAGAGAGAGAAAGAAAGTGCACAGAGAGAAAGAAAGAGCGCAGAGAGAGAGAAAGAAAGAAAGATCGCAGACAGAGAAAGAAAGATCGCAGACAGAGAAAGAAAGAGCGCAGAGAGAGAAAGAAAGAGCGCAGAGAGAGAGAAAGAAAGAGCGCAGAGAGAGAGAAAGAAAGAGCGCAGAGAGAGAAAGAAAGTGCACAGAGAGAAAGAAAGAGCGCAGAGAGAGAGAGAGAGAGAGCGCAGAGAGAGAAAGAAAGAGCGCAGAGAGAGAAAGAAAGAAAGAGCGCAGAGAGAGAAAGAAAGAGCACAGAGAGAGAGAAAGAAAGAGCGCAGAGAGAGAGAAAGAAAGAGCGCAGAGAGAGAAAGAAAGAAATAGCGCAGAGACAGAAAGAGCGCAGAGAGAGAAAGAAAGAGCGCAGAGAGAGAAAGAAAGAGCGCAGAGAGAGAAAGAAAGAAAGAGCGCAGAGAGAGAAAGAAAGAGCACAGAGAGAGAGAAAGAAAGAGCGCAGAGAGAGAGAAAGAAAGAGCGCAGAGAGAGAGAAAGAAAGAGCGCAGAGAGAGAAAGCAAGAGCGCAGAGAGAGAGAGAGAGCGCAGAGAAAGAAAGAGCGCAGAGAGAGAAAGAAAGAAAGAGCGCAGAGAAAGAAAGAAAGAGCGCAGAGAGAGAAAGAAAGAGCGCAGAGAGAGAAAGAAAGAGCGCAGAGAGAAAAAAAAAAGTGCAGAGAGAGAGAGCGCAGAGAGAGAGCGCAGAGAGAAAGAAAGAGCGCAGAGAGATAGAAAGAAAGTGCGCAGAGAGAGAGAAAGAAAGTGCGCAGAGAGAGAGAGAGAAAGAGCATAGAGAGAGAAAGAAAGAGCGCAGAGAGAGAAAGAAAGAGCGCAGAGAGAGAGAGAAAGAAAGTGCGCAGAGAGAAAGAAAGAGCGCAGAGAGAGAAAGAAAGAGCGCAGAGAGAGAAAGAAATAGCGCAGAGAGAGAGAGAATGAGCGCAGAGAGAGAGAAAGAGCGCAGCGAGAGAGAGAGAGAAAGAGCGCAGCGAGAGAGAGAGAGAAAGAGCGCAGAGAGAGAGAAAGAAAGAGCGCAGAGAGAAAGAAAGAGCGCAGAGAGAAAGAAAGAGCGCAGAGAGAGAAAGAAAGAGCGCAGAGAGAGAAAGAAAGAGCGCAGAGAGAGAAAGAAAGAGCGCAGAGAGAGAAAGAAAGAGCGCAGAGAGAGAAAGAAAGAGCGCAGAGAGAGAGAGAATGAAAGAGTGCAGAGAGAGAGAAAGAAAGAGCGCAGAGAGAGAAAGAAAGAGCGCAGAGAGAGAAAGAAAGAGCGCAGAGAGAGAAAGAAAGAGCGCAGAGAGAGAAAAAAAGAGCGCAGAGAGAGAGAAAGAAAGAGCGCAGAGAGAGAGAAAGAATGAGCGCAGAGAGAGAAAGAAAGAGCGCAGAGAGAGAAAGAAAGAACGCAGAGAGAGAAAGAAAGAGCGCAGAGAGAGAGAGCGCAGAGAGAGAGGGAGCGCAGAGAGAGAGAGAGCGCAGAGAGAGAGAAAGAAAGAGCGCAGAGAGAGAGAAAGTAAGAGCGCAGAGAGAGAGAAAGAAAGAGCGCAGAGAGAGAAAGAAAGAGCGCAGAGAGAGAAAGAAAGAGCGCAGAGAGAGAGAAAGAAAGTGCGCAGAGAGAAAGAAAGAGCGCAGAGAGAGAAAAAAAAGAGCGCAGAGAGAAAAAGAAAGAGCGCAGAGAGAGAGAAAAAGAGCGCAGAGAGAGAGAGAGAGCGCAGAGAAAGAAAGAGCGCAGAGAGAGAAAGAAAGAAAGAGCGCAGAGAGAGAGAAAGAGCGCAGAGAGAGAGAAAGAAAGAGCGCAGAGAGAGAGAAAGAAAGAGCGCAGAGAGAGAGAAAGAAAGAGCGCAGAGAGAGAAAGAAAGAGCGCAGAGTGAGAAAGAGCACAGAGAGAGAGAGAGCGCAGAGAGAAAGAAAGAGCGCAGAGAGAGAGAAAGAGCGCAGAGAGAGAGAAAGAAAGAGCGCAGAGAGAGAGAAAGTAAGAGCGCAGAGAGAAAGAAAGAGCGCAGAGAGAGAAAGAAAGAGCGCAGAGAGAAAAAAAAGAGTGCAGAGAGAGAGCGCAGAGAGAGAGAGCGCAGAGAGAGAGAGCGCAGAGAGAGAGAGCGCAGAGAGAGAGAGCACAGAGAGAAAGAAAGAGCGCAGAGAGAAAGAAAGAGCGCAGAGAGAGAGAAAGAAAGTGCGCAGAGAGAAAGAAAGAGCGCAGAGAGAGAAAGAAAGAGCGCAGAGAGAGAAAGAAAGAAAGATCGCAGAGAGAGAAAGAAAGATCGCAGAGAGAGAAAGAAAGAGCGCAGAGAGAGAAAGAAAGAGCGCAGAGAGAGAAAGAAAGAGCGCAGAGAGAGAAAGAGCGCAGAGAGAGAGAGAGCGCAGAGAGAAAGAAAGAGCGCAGAGAGAGAGAAAGAGCGCAGAGAGAGAGAAAGAAAGAGCGCAGAGAGAGAGAAAGTAAGAGCGCAGAGAGAGAAAGAAAGAGCGCAGAGAGAGAAAGAAATAGCGCAGAGAAAGAGAGAATGAGCGCAGAGAGAGAGAAAGAGCGCAGCGAGAGAGAGAGAAAGAGCGCAGAGAGAGAGAAAGAAAGAGCGCAGAGAGAAAGAAAGAGCGCAGAGAGAGAGAATGAGCGCAGAGAGAAAAAGAGCGCAGCGAGAGAGAGAGAAAGAGTGCAGAGAGAGAGAAAGAAAGAGCGCAGAGAGAAAGAAAGAGCGCAGAGAGAGAGAAAGAGCGCAGAGAGAGAGAAAGATAGTGCGCAGAGAGAAAGAAAGAGCGCAGAGAGAGAGAGAGAAAGAAAGAGCGCAGAGAGAGAGAAAGAAAGAGCGCAGAGAGAGAAAGAAAGAGCGCAGAGAGAGAGAGAATGAGCGCAGAGAGAGAGAAAGAAAGAGCGCAGAGAGAGAGAAAGAGCGCAGAGAGAGAGAAAGAAAGTGCGCAGAGAGAAAGAAAGAGCGCAGAGAGAGAGAGAGAAAGAAAGAGCGCAGAGAGAGAGAAAGAAAGAGCGCAGAGAGTGAGAAAGAAAGAGCGCAGAGAGAGAAAGAAAGAAAGAGCGCAGAGAGAGAAAGAAAATGCGCAGAGAGAGAAAGAAAGAGCGCAGAGAGAGAAAGAAAGAGCGCAGAGAGAGAAAGAAAGAAAGAGCGCAGAGAGAGAAAGAAAGAAAAAGCGCAGAGAGAGAAAGAAAGAGCGCAGAGAGAGAGAAAGAAAGAGCGCAGAGAGAGAGAAAGAAAGAGCGCAGAGAGAGAGAAAGAAAGAGCGCAGAGAGAGAGAAAGAAAGAGCGCAGAGAGAGAGAAAGAAAGAGCGCAGAGAGAGAGAAAGAAAGAGCGCAGAGAGAGAGAAAGAAAGAGCGCAGAGAGAGAGAAAGAGCGCAGCGAGAGAGAGAGAAAGAGCGAAGAGAGAGAAAGAAAGAGCGCAGAGAGAAAGAAAGAGCGCAGAGAGAGAGAAAGAGCGCAGAGAGAGAGAAAGAAAGTGCGCAGAGAGAAAGAAAGAGCGCAGAGAGAGAGAGAGAGCGCAGAGAGAGAAAGAAAGAGCGCAGAGAGAGAAAGAAAGAAAGATCGCAGAGAGAGAAAGAAAGATCGCAGAGAGAGAAAGAAAGAGCGCAGAGAGAGAAAGAAAGAGCGCAGAGAGAGAAAGAAAGAGCGCAGAGAGAGAAAGAGCGCAGAGAGAGAGAGAGCGCAGAGAGAAAGAAAGAGCGCAGAGAGAGAGAAAGAGCGCAGAGAGAGAGAAAGAAAGAGCGCAGAGAGAGAGAAAGTAAGAGCGCAGAGAGAGAAAGAAAGAGCGCAGAGAGAGAAAGAAATAGCGCAGAGAAAGAGAGAATGAGCGCAGAGAGAGAGAAAGAGCGCAGCGAGAGAGAGAGAAAGAGCGCAGAGAGAGAGAAAGAAAGAGCGCAGAGAGAAAGAAAGAGCGCAGAGAGAGAGAATGAGCGCAGAGAGAAAAAGAGCGCAGCGAGAGAGAGAGAAAGAGTGCAGAGAGAGAGAAAGAAAGAGCGCAGAGAGAAAGAAAGAGCGCAGAGAGAGAGAAAGAGCGCAGAGAGAGAGAAAGATAGTGCGCAGAGAGAAAGAAAGAGCGCAGAGAGAGAGAAAGAAAGTGCGCAGAGAGAAAGAAAGAGCGCAGAGAGAGAGAGAAAGAAAGAGCGCAGAGAGAGAGAAAGAAAGAGCGCAGAGAGTGAGAAAGAAAGAGCGCAGAGAGAGAAAGAAAGAAAGAGCGCAGAGAGAGAAAGAAAATGCGCAGAGAGAGAAAGAAAGAGCGCAGAGAGAGAAAGAAAGAGCGCAGAGAGAGAAAGAAAGAAAGAGCGCAGAGAGAGAAAGAAAGAAAAAGCGCAGAGAGAGAAAGAAAGAGCGCAGAGAGAGAGAAAGAAAGAGCGCAGAGAGAGAGAAAGAAAGAGCGCAGAGAGAGAGAAAGAAAGAGCGCAGAGAGAGAGAAAGAAAGAGCGCAGAGAGAGAGAAAGAAAGAGCGCAGAGAGAGAGAAAGAAAGAGCGCAGAGAGAGAGAAAGAAAGAGCGCAGAGAGAGAGAAAGAGCGCAGCGAGAGAGAGAGAAAGAGCGAAGAGAGAGAAAGAAAGAGCGCAGAGAGAAAGAAAGAGCGCAGAGAGATAAAGAGCGCAGAGAGAGAGAAAGAAAGTGCGCAGAGAGAAAGAAAGAGCGCAGAGAGAGAGAGAGAGCGCAGAGAGAGAAAGAAAGAGCGCAGAGAGAGAAAGAAAGAAAGAGCGCAGAGAGAGAAAGAAAGAGCACAGAGAGAGAGAAAGAAAGAGCGCAGAGAGAGAGAAAGAAAGAGCGCAGAGAGAGAAAGAAAGAAATAGCGCAGAGACAGAAAGAGCGCAGAGAGAGAAAGAAAGAGCGCAGAGAGAGAAAGAAAGAGCGCAGAGAGAGAAAGAAAGAAAGAGCGCAGAGAGAGAAAGAAAGAGCACAGAGAGAGAGAAAGAAAGAGCGCAGAGAGAGAGAAAGAAAGAGTGCAGAGAGAGAGAAAGAAAGAGCACAGAGAGAGAAAGCAAGAGCGCAGAGAGAGAGAGAGAGCGCAGAGAAAGAAAGAGCGCAGAGAGAGAAAGAAATAGCGCAGAGAGAGAGAAAGAAAGTGCGCAGAGAGAGAGAAAGAAAGTGCGCAGAGAGAGAGAAAGAGCATAGAGAGAGAAAGAAAGAGCGCAGAGAGAGAAAGAAAGAGCGCAGAGAGAGAGAGAAAGAAAGTGCGCAGAGAGAAAGAAAGAGCGCAGAGAGAGAAAGAAAGAGCGCAGAGAGAGAAAGAAATAGCGCAGAGAGAGAGAGAATGAGCGCAGAGAGGGAGAATGAGCGCAGAGAGAGAGAAAGAGCGCAGCGAGAGAGAGAGAGAAAGAGCGCAGCGAGAGAGAGAGAGAAAGAGCGCAGAGAGAGAGAAAGAAAGAGCGCAGAGAGAAAGAAAGAGCGCAGAGAGAGAGAAAGTAAGAGCGCAGAGAGAGAAAGAAAGAGCGCAGAGAGAGAAAGAAAGAGCGCAGAGAGAGAAAGAGAGAGAAAGAAAGAGCGCAGAGAGAGAAAGAAAGAGCGCAGAGAGAGAAAGAAAGAGCGCAGAGAGAGAAAGAAAGAGCGCAGAGAGAGAAAGAAAGAGCGCAGAGAGAGAGAGAATGAAAGAGTGCAGAGAGAGAGAAAGAAAGAGCGCAGAGAGAGAAAGAAAGAGCGCAGAGAGAGAAAGAAAGAGCGCAGAGAGAGAAAGAAAGAGCGCAGAGAGAGAAAAAAAGAGCGCAGAGAGAGAGAAAGAAAGAGCGCAGAGAGAGAGAAAGAATGAGCGCAGAGAGAGAAAGAAAGAGCGCAGAGAGAGAAAGAAAGAGCGCAGAGAGAGAAAGAAAGAGCGCAGAGAGAGAGAGCGCAGAGAGAGAGAGCGCAGAGAGAGAGGGAGCGCAGAGAGAAAGAGAGAGCGCAGAGAGAGAGAGAGCGCAGAGAGAGAGAAAGAAAGAGCGCAGAGAGAGAGAAAGTAAGAGCGCAGAGAGAGAGAAAGAAAGAGCGCAGAGAGAGAAAGAAAGAGCGCAGAGAGAGAAAGAAAGAGCGCAGAGAGAGAGAGAAAGAAAGTGCGCAGAGAGAAAGAAAGAGCGCAGAGAGAGAAAAAAAAGAGCGCAGAGAGAAAAAGAAAGAGCGCAGAGAGAGAGAAAAAGAGCGCAGAGAGAGAGAGAGCGCAGAGAAAGAAAGAGCGCAGAGAGAGAAAGAAAGAAAGAGCGCAGAGAGAGAAAGAAAGAGCGCAGAGAGAGAGAAAGAGCGCAGAGAGAGAGAAAGAAATAGCGCAGAGAGAGAGAAAGAAAGAGCGCAGAGAGAGAAAGAATGAGCGCAGAGAGAGAAAGAAAGAGCGCAGAGAGAGAAAGAGCACAGAGAGAGAGAGAGCGCAGAGAGAAAGTAAGAGCGCAGAGAGAGAAAGAAAGAGCGCAGAGAGAGAAAGAAAGAGCGCAGAGAGAAAAAAAAGAGTGCAGAGAGAGAGCGCAGAGAGAGAGAGCGCAGAGAGAGAGAGCGCAGAGAGAGAGAGCACAGAGAGAAAGAAAGAGCGCAGAGAGAAAGAAAGAGCGCAGAGAGAGAGAAAGAAAGTGCGCAGAGAGAAAGAAAGAGCGCAGAGAGAGAAAGAAAGAGCGCAGAGAGAGAGAAAGAAAGAAAGATCGCAGAGAGAGAAAGAAAGATCGCAGAGAGAGAAAGAAAGAGCGCAGAGAGAGAAAGAAAGAGCGCAGAGAGAGAAAGAGCGCAGAGAGAGAGAGAGCGCAGAGAGAAAGAAAGATCGCAGAGAGAGAGAAAGAGCGCAGAGAGAGAGAAAGAAAGAGCGCAGAGAGAGAGAAAGTAAGAGCGCAGAGAGAGAAAGAAAGAGCGCAGAGAGAGAAAGAAATAGCGCAGAGAAAGAGAGAATGAGCGCAGAGAGAGAGAAAGAGCGCAGCGAGAGAGAGAGAAAGAGCGCAGAGAGAGAGAAAGAAAGAGCGCAGAGAGAAAGAAAGAGCGCAGAGAGAGAGAATGAGCGCAGAGAGAAAAAGAGCGCAGCGAGAGAGAGAGAAAGAGTGCAGAGAGAGAGAAAGAAAGAGCGCAGAGAGAAAGAAAGAGCGCAGAGAGAGAGAAAGAGCGCAGAGAGAGAGAAAGATAGTGCGCAGAGAGAAAGAAAGAGCGCAGAGAGAGAGAGAAAGAAAGAGCGCAGAGAGAGAGAAAGAAAGAGCGCAGAGAGAGAAAGAAAGAGCGCAGAGAGAGAGAGAATGAGCGCAGAGAGAGAGAAAGAGCGCAGCGAGAGAGAGAGAAAGAGCGCAGAGAGAGAGAAAGAAAGAGCGCAGAGAGAGAGAAAGAGCGCAGAGAGAGAGAAAGAAAGTGCGCAGAGAGAAAGAAAGAGCGCAGAGAGAGAGAGAGAAAGAAAGAGCGCAGAGAGAGAGAAAGAAAGAGCGCAGAGAGTGAGAAAGAAAGAGCGCAGAGAAAGAAAGAAAGAGCGCAGAGAGAGAAAGAAAATGCGCAGAGAGAGAAAGAAAGAGCGCAGAGAGAGAAAGAAAGAGCGCAGAGAGAGAAAGAAAGAAAGAGCGCAGAGAGAGAAAGAAAGAAAAAGCGCAGAGAGAGAAAGAAAGAGCGCAGAGAGAGAGAAAGAAAGAGCGCAGAGAGAGAGAAAGAAAGAGCGCAGAGAGAGAGAAAGAAAGAGCGCAGAGAGAGAGAAAGAAAGAGCGCAGAGAGAGAGAAAGAAAGAGCGCAGAGAGAGAGAAAGAAAGAGCGCAGAGAGAGAGAAAGAAAGAGCGCAGAGAGAGAAAGAAAGAGCGCAGAGAGAGAGAAAGAGCGCAGCGAGAGAGAGAGAAAGAGCGAAGAGAGAGAAAGAAAGAGCGCAGAGAGAAAGAAAGAGCACAGAGAGAGAGAAAGAGCGCAGAGAGAGAGAAAGAAAGTGCGCAGAGAGAAAAAAAGAGCGCAGAGAGAGAAAGAAAGAGCGCAGAGAGAGAGAAAGAAAGAGCGCAGAGAGAGAAAGAAAGAAATAGCGCAGAGAGAGAAAGAAAGAGCGCAGAGAGAGAAAGAAAGAGCGCAGAGAGAGAAAGAAAGAGCGCAGAGAGAGAAAGAAAGAGCACAGAGAGAGAGAAAGAAAGAGCGCAGAGAGAGAGAAAGAAAGAGCGCAGAGAGAGAGAAAGAAAGAGCGCAGAGAGAGAAAGCAAGAGCGCAGAGAGAGAGAGAGAGAGCGCAGAGAAAGAAAGAGCGCAGAGAGAGAAAGAAAGAAAGAGCGCAGAGAGAGAAAGAAAGAGCGCAGAGAGAGAAAGAAAGAGCGCAGAGAGAAAAAAAAGAGTGCAGAGAGAGAGAGCGCAGAGAGAGAGCGCAGAGAGAAAGAAAGAGCACAGAGAGATAGAAAGAAAGTGCGCAGAGAGAGAGAAAGAAAGTGCGCAGAGAGAGAGAGAGAAAGAGCATAGAGAGAGAAAGAAAGAGCGCAGAGAGAGAAAGAAAGAGCGCATAGAGAGAGAGAAAGAAAGTGCGCAGAGAGAAAGAAAGAGCGCAGAGAGAGAAAGAAAGAGCGCAGAGAGAGAAAGAAATAGCGCAGAGAGAGAGAGAATGAGCGCAGAGAGAGAGAAAGAGCGCAGAGAGAGAGAGAGAGCGCAGAGAAAGAAAGAGCGCAGAGAGAGAAAGAAAGAAAGAGCGCAGAGAGAGAAAGAAAGAGCGCATAGAGAGAGAGAGAGAGCGCAGAGAGAGAGAAAGAAAGAGCGCAGAGAGAGAGAAAGAAAGAGCGCAGAGAGAGAGAAAGAAAGAGCGCAGAGAGAGAAAGAATGAGCGCAGAGAGAGAAAGAAAGAGCGCAGAGAGAGAAAGAAAGAGCACAGAGAGAGAGAGAGCGCAGAGAGAAAGAAAGAGCGCAGAGAGAGAGAAAGAGCGCAGAGAGAGAGAAAGAAAGAGCGCAGAGAGAGAGAAAGTAAGAGCGCAGAGAGAGAAAGAAAGAGCGCAGAGAGAGAAAGAAAGAGCGCAGAGAGAGAAAGAAAGAGCGCAGAGAGAGAAAGAAAGAGCGCAGAGAGAAAAAAAAGAGTGCAGAGAGAGAGCGCGCAGAGAGAGAGAGCGCAGAGAGAGAGAGCGCAGAGAGAGAGAGCGCAGAGAGAGAGAGCGCAGAGAGAAAGAAAGAGAGCAGAGAGATAGAAAGAAAGTGCGCAGAGAGAAAGAAAGAAAGTGCGCAGACAGAGAGAGAGAAAGAGCGCAGAGAGAGAAAGAAAGAGCGCAGAGAGAGAGAGAGCGCAGAGAGAGAGAGAGCGCAGAGAGAGAAAGAAAGTGCGCAGAGAGAAAGAAAGAGCGCAGAGAGAGAGAGAGCGCAGAGAGAGAGAAAGAAAGTGCGCAGAGAGAAAGAAAGAGCGCAGAGAGAGAAAGAAAGAGCGCAGAGAGAGAGAAAGAAAGAAAGATCGCAGAGAGAGAAAGAAAGATCGCAGAGAGAGAAAGAAAGAGCGCAGAGAGAGAAAGAAAGAGCGCAGAGAGAGAGAAAGAGCGCAGAGAGAGAGAAAGAAAGAGCGCAGAGAGAGAAAGAAAGAGCGCAGAGAGAGAAAGAAAGAGCGCAGAGAGAGAAAGAGCGCAGAGAGAGAGAGAGCGCAGAGGGAAAGAAAGAGCGCAGAGAGAGAGAAAGAGCGCAGAGAGAGAGAATGAAAGAGCGCAGAGAGAGAGAATGAAAGAGCGCAGAGAGAGAGAGAGAGAAAGAGCGCAGAGAGAGAGAAAGAAAGAGCGCAGAGAGAGAAAGAAAGAGCGCAGAGAGAGAAAGAAAGAGCGCAGAGAGAGAAAGAAAGAGCGCAGAGAGAGAAAGAGCGCAGAGAGAGAGAGAGCGCAGAGGGAAAGAAAGAGCGCAGAGAGAGAGAAAGAGCGCAGAGAGAGAGAAAGTAAGAGCGCAGAGAGAGAAAGAAAGAGCGCAGAGAGAGAAAGAAATAGCGCAGAGAGAGAAAGAAAGAGCGCAGAGAGAGAAAGAAAGAAAGAGCGCAGAGAGAAAGAAAGAGCGCAGAGAGAGAGAGAGAGAGCGCAGAGAGAGAGAAAGAAAGAGCGCAGAGAGAAAGAAAGAGCGCAGAGAGAGAGAAAGTAAGAGCGCAGAGAGAGAAAGAAAGAGCGCAGAGAGAGAAAGAAAGAGCGCAGAGAGAGAGAGAATGAGCGCAGAGAGAGAAAGAGCGCAGCGAGAGAGAGAGAAAGAGTGCAGAGAGAGAGAAAGAAAGAGCGCAGAGAGAAAGAAAGAGCGCAGAGAGAGAGAAAGAGCGCAGAGAGAGAGAAAGAAAGAGCGCAGAGAGAGAGAAAGTAAGAGCGCAGAGAGAGAAAGAAAGAGCGCAGAGAGAGAAAGAAAGAGCGCAGAGAGAGAGAGAATGAGCGCAGAGAGAGAGAAAGAGCGCAGCGAGAGAGAGAGAAAGAGCGCAGAGAGAGAGAAAGAAAGAGCGCAGAGAGAAAGAAAGAGCGCAGAGAGAGAGAAAGAGCGCAGAGAGAGAGAAAGAAAGTGCGCAGAGAGAAAGAAAGAGCGCAGAGAGAGAGAGAGAAAGAAAGAGCGCAGAGAGAGAGAAAGAAAGAGCGCAGAGAGTGAGAAAGAAAGAGCGCAGATAGAGAAAGAAAGAAAGAGCGCAGAGAGAGAAAGAAAATGCGCAGAGAGAGAAAGAAAGAGCGCAGAGAGAGAAAGAAAGAGCGCAGAGAGAGAAAGAAAGAAAGAGCGCAGAGAGAGAAAGAAAGAGCGCAGAGAGAGAAAGAAAGAGCGCAGAGAGAGAGAAAGAAAGAGCGCAGAGAGAAAGAAAGAGCGCAGAGAGAGAGAAAGAGCGCAGAGAGAGAGAAAGAAAGTGCGCAGAGAGAAAGAAAGAGCGCAGAGAGAGAGAGAGAAAGAAAGAGCGCAGAGAGAGAGAAAGAAAGAGCGCAGAGAGTGAGAAAGAAAGAGCGCAGAGAGAGAAAGAAAGAAAGAGCGCAGAGAGAGAAAGAAAATGCGCAGAGAGAGAAAGAAAGAGCGCAGAGAGAGAAAGAAAGAGCACAGAGAGAGAGAAAGAAAGAGCGCAGAGAGAGAGAAAGAAAGAGCGCAGAGAGAGAGAAAGAAAGAGCGCAGAGAGAGAGAAAGAAAGAGCGCAGAGAGAGAGAAAGAAAGAGCGCAGAGAGAGAGAAAGAAAGAGCGCAGAGAGAGAAAGAAAGAGCGCAGAGAGAGAGAGAATGAGCGCAGAGAGAGAGAAAGAGCGCAGCGAGAGAGAGAGAAAGAGCGAAGAGAGAGAAAGAAAGAGCGCAGAGAGAAAGAAAGAGCGCAGAGAGAGAGAAAGAGCGCAGAGAGAGAGAAAGAAAGTGCGCAGAGAGAAAAAAAGAGCGCAGAGAGAGAAAGAAAGAGCGCAGAGAGAGAGAAAGAAAGAGCGCAGAGAGAGAAAGAAAGAAATAGCGCAGAGAGAGAAAGAAAGAGCGCAGAGAGAGAAAGAAAGAGCGCAGAGAGAGAAAGAAAGAGCGCAGAGAGAGAAAGAAAGAAAGAGCGCAGAGAGAGAAAGAAAGAGCACAGAGAGAGAGAAAGAAAGAGCGCAGAGAGAGAGAAAGAAAGAGCGCAGAGAGAGAGAAAGAAAGAGCGCAGAGAGAGAAAGCAAGAGCGCAGAGAGAGAGAGAGAGCGCAGAGAAAGAAAGAGCGCAGAGAGAGAAAGAAAGAAAGAGCGCAGAGAGAGAAAGAAAGAGCGCAGAGAGAGAAAGAAAGAGCGCAGAGAGAGAAAGAAAGAGCGCAGAGAGAGAGAGAATGAGCGCAGAGAGAGAGAAAGAAAGAGCGCAGAGAGAGAAAGAGCGCAGAGAGAGAAAGAGCGCAGAGAGAAAGAAAGAGCGCAGAGAGAGAGAGCGCAGAGAGAGAGAGAGCGCAGAGAGAGAGAGAGCGCAGAGAGAAAAAAAAGAGTGCAGAGAGAGAGAGCGCAGAGAGAGAGCGCAGAGAGAAAGAAAGAGCACAGAGAGATAGAAAGAAAGTGCGCAGAGAGAGAGAAAGAAAGTGCGCAGAGAGAGAGAGAGAGAGAAAGAGCATAGAGAGAGAAAGAAAGAGCGCAGAGAGAGAAAGAAAGAGCGCAGAGAGAGAGAGAAAGAAAGTGCGCAGAGTGAAAGAAAGAGCGCAGAGAGAGAAAGAAAGAGCGCAGAGAGAGAAAGAAATAGCGCAGAGAGAGAGAGAGAATGAGCGCAGAGAGAGAGAAAGATCGCAGCGAGAGAGAGAGAGAAAGAGCGCAGAGAGAGAGAAAGAAAAAGCGCAGAGAGAAAGAAAGAGCGCAGAGAGAGAAAGAAAGAGCGCAGAGAGAGAAAGAAATAGCGCAGAGAGAGAGAGAGAATGAGCGCAGAGAGAGAGAAAGATCGCAGCGAGAGAGAGAGAGAAAGAGCGCAGAGAGAGAGAAAGAAAAAGCGCAGAGAGAAAGAAAGAGCGCAGAGAGAGAGAAAGTAAGAGCGCAGAGAGAGAAAGAAAGAGCGCAGAGAGAGAGAGAATGAGCGCAGAGAGAGAGAAAGATCGCAGCGAGAGAGAGAGAAAGAGCGCAGAGAGAAAGAAAGAGCGCAGAGAGAGAGAGAGAGCGCAGAGAGAGAGAAAGATAGTGCGCAGAGAGAAAGAAAGAGCGCAGAGAGAGAGAGAGAGAAAGAAAGAGCGCAGAGAGAGAAAGAAAGAGCGCAGAGAGAGAGAGAATGAGCGCAGAGAGAAAGAAAGAGCGCAGAGAGAAAGAAAGAGCGCAGAGAGAAAGAGCGCAGAGAGAGAGAAAGAAAGTGCGCAGAGAGAAAGAAAGAGCGCAGAGAGAGAGAGAGAAAGAAAGAGCGCAGAGAGAGAGAAAGAATGAGCGCAGAGAGAGAGAAAGAAAGAGCGCAGAGAGAGAAAGAAAGAAAGAGCGCAGAGAGAGAAAGAAAATGCGCAGAGAGAGAGAGAAAGAGCGCCGAGAGAGAGAAAGAAAGAGCGCAGAGAGAAAGAAAGAGCGCAGAGAGAGAGAAAGAGCGCAGAGAGAGAGAAAGAGCGCATAGAGAGAGAAAGAAAGAGCACAGAGAGAGAGAGAGAATTAAAGAGCGCAGAGAGAGAGAAAGAAAGAGCGCAGAGAGAGAAAGAAAGAGCGCAGAGAGAGAAAGAAAGAGCGCAGAGAGAGAAAGAAAGAGCGCAGAGAGAGAAAGAAAGAGCGCAGAGAAAGAAAGAGCGCAGAGAGAGAAAGAAAGAGCGCAGAGAGAGAGAAAGAAAGAGCGCAGAGAGAGAGAAAGAATGAGCGCAGAGAGAGAAAGAAAGAGCGCAGAGAGAGAAAGAAAGAGCGCAGAGAGAGAAAGAGCGCAGAGAGAGAGGGAGCGCAGAGAGAAAGAAAGAGCGCAGAGAGAGAGAAAGAGCGCAGAGAGAGAGAAAGTAAGAGCGCAGAGAGAGAAAGAAAGAGCGCAGAGAGAGAAAGAAAGAGCGCAGAGAGAGAAAAAAGAGTGCAGAGAGAGAGAGCGCAGAGAGAGAGAGCGCAGAGAGAGAGAGCGCAGAGAGAAAGAAAGAGCGCAGAGAGATAGAAAGAAAGTGCGCAGAGAGAGAGAAAGTGCGCAGACAGAGAGAGAGAAAGAGCGCAGAGAGAGAGAGAAAGAGCGCAGAGAGAGAGAGAGCGCAGAAAGAGAGAGCACAGAGAGAAAGAAAGAGCGCAGAGAGAAAGAAAGAGCGCAGAGAGAGAGAGAGCGCAGAGAGAGAGAAAGAAAGTGCACAGAGAGAAAGAAAGAGCGCAGAGAGAGAAAGAAAGAGCGCAGAGAGAGAGAAAGAAAGAAAGATCGCAGACAGAGAAAGAAAGAGCGCAGAGAGAGAAAGAAAGAGCGCAGAGAGAGAGCGCAGAGAGAGAGAAAGAAAGAGCGCAGAGAGAGAGAAAGAAAGAGCGCAGAGAGAGAAAGAAAGAAAGAGCGCAGAGAGAAAAAAAAGAGCGCAGAGAGAGAGAAAGAAAGTGCACAGAGAGAAAGAAAGAGCGCAGAGAGAGAGAGAGAGAGCGCAGAGAGAGAAAGAAAGAGCGCAGAGAGAGAAAGAAAGAAAGAGCGCAGAGAGAGAAAGAAAGAGCACAGAGAGAGAGAAAGAAAGAGCGCAGAGAGAGAGAAAGAAAGAGCGCAGAGAGAGAAAGAAAGAGCGCAGAGACAGAAAGAGCGCAGAGAGAGAAAGAAAGAGCGCAGAGAGAGAAAGAAAGAGCGCAGAGAGAGAAAGAAAGAAAGAGCGCAGAGAGAGAAAGAAAGAGCACAGAGAGAGAGAAAGAAAGAGCGCAGAGAGAGAGAAAGAAAGAGCGCAGAGAGAGAAAGAAAGAGCGCAGAGAGAGAAAGCAAGAGCGCAGAGAGAGAGAGAGAGCGCAGAGAAAGAAAGAGCGCAGAGAGAGAAAGAAAGAAAGAGCGCAGAGAGAGAAAGAAAGAGCGCAGAGAGAGAAAGAAAGAGCGCAGAGAGAAAAAAAAGAGTGCAGAGAGAGAGAGCGCAGAGAGAGCGCAGAGAGAGCACAGAGAGAAAGAAAGAGCGCAGAGAGATAGAAAGAAAGTGCGCAGAGAGAGAGAAAGAAAGTGCGCAGAGAGAGAGAGAGAAAGAGCATAGAGAGAGAAAGAAAGAGCGCAGAGAGAGAAAGAAAGAGCGCAGAGAGAGAAAGAAATAGCGCAGAGAGAGAGAGAATGAGCGCAGAGAGAGAGAAAGAGCGCAGCGAGAGAGAGAGAGAAAGAGCGCAGCGAGAGAGAGAGAGAAAGAGCGCAGAGAGAGAGAAAGAAAGAGCGCAGAGAGAAAGAAAGAGCGCAGAGAGAGAGAAAGTAAGAGCGCAGGGAGAGAAAGAAAGAGCGCAGAGAGAGAAAGAAAGAGCGCAGAGAGAGAAAGAAAGAGCGCAGAGAGAGAAAGAAAGAGCGCAGAGAGAGAAAGAAAGAGCGCAGAGAGAGAAAGAAAGAGCGCAGAGAGAGAGAAAGAAAGAGCGCAGAGAGAGAGAAAGAATGAGCGCAGAGAGAGAGAGAAAGAGCGCAGAGAGAGAAAGAATGAGCGCAGAGAGAGAAAGAGAGAGCGCAGAGAGAAAGAAAGAGCGCAGAGAGAGAGAAAGAGCGCAGAGAGAGAGAGAATGAAAGAGTGCAGAGAGAGAGAAAGAAAGAGCGCAGAGAGAGAAAGAAAGAGTGCAGAGAGAGAAAGAAAGAGCGCAGAGAGAGAAAGAAAGAGCGCAGAGAGAGAGAAAGAAAGAGCGCAGAGAGAGAGAAAGAATGAGCGCAAAGAGAGAGAGAAAGAGCGCAGAGAGAGAAAGAATGAGCGCAGAGAGAGAAAGAGAGAGCGCAGAGAGAAAGAAAGAGCGCAGAGAGAGAGAAAGAGCGCAGAGAGAGAGAAAGAAAGAGCGCAGAGAGAGAGAAAGTAAGAGCGCAGAGAGAGAAAGAAAGAGCGCAGAGAGAGAAAGAAAGAGCGCAGAGAGAGAGAGAAAGAGCGCAGAGAGAAAGAAAGAGCGCAGAGAGAGAGAAAGAGCGCAGAGAGAGAGAAAGAAAGAGCGCAGAGAGAGAGAAAGAAAGAGCGCAGAGAGAGAAAGAATGAGCGCAGAGAGAGAAAGAGAGAGCGCAGAGAGAAAGAAAGAGCGCAGAGAGAGAGAAAGAGCGCAGAGAGAGAGAAAGAAAGAGCGCAGAGAGAGAGAAAGTAAGAGCGCAGAGAGAGAAAGAAAGAGCGCAGAGAGAGAAAGAAAGAGCGCAGAGAGAAAAAAAAGAGTGCAGAGAGAGAGCGCAGAGAGAGAGAGCGCAGAGAGAGAGAGCACAGAGAGAAAGAAAGAGCGCAGAGAGAAAGAAAGAGCGCAGAGAGAGAGAAAGAAAGTGCGCAGAGAGAAAGAAAGAGCGCAGAGAGAGAAAGAAAGAGCGCAGAGAGAGAGAAAGAAAGAAAGATCGCAGAGAGAGAAAGAAAGATCGCAGAGAGAGAAAGAAAGAGCGCAGAGAGAGAAAGAAAGAGCGCAGAGAGAGAAAGAGCGCAGAGAGAGAGAATGAAAGAGCGCAGAGAGAGAGAGAAAGAAAGAGCGCAGAGAGAGAGAAAGAAAGAGCGCAGAGAGAGAAAAAGAAAGAGCGCAGAGAGAGAAAGAAAGAGCGCAGAGAGAGAAAGAAAGAGCGCAGAGAGAGAAAGAAAGAGCGCAGAGAGAGAAAGAGCGCAGAGAGAGAGAGAGCGCAGAGAGAAAGAAAGAGCGCAGAGAGAGAGAAAGAGCGCAGAGAGAGAGAAAGAAAGAGCGCAGAGAGAAAGAAAGAGCGCAGAGAGAGAGAAAGAGCGCAGAGAGAGAGAAAGATAGTGCGCAGAGAGAAAGATAGAGCGCAGAGAGAGAGAGAGAAAGAAAGAGCGCAGAGAGAGAGAAAGAAAGAGCGCAGAGAGAGAGAAAGTAAGAGCGCAGAGAGAGAAAGAAAGAGCGCAGAGAGAGAAAGAAAGAGCGCAGAGAGAGAGAGAATGAGCGCAGAGAGAGAGAAAGAGCGCAGCGAGAGAGAGAGAGAAAGAGCGCAGAGAGAGAGAAAGAAAGAGCGCAGAGAGAAAGAAAGAGCGCAGAGAGAGAAAGAAAGAGCGCAGAGAGAAAGAAAGAGCGCAGAGAGAGAGAAAGAGCGCAGAGAGAGAGAAAGAAAGTGCGCAGAGAGAGAGAAAGAAAGAGCGCAGAGAGAGAGAGAGAAAGAAAGAGCGCAGAGAGAGAGAAAGAAAGAGCGCAGAGAGTGAGAAAGAAAGAGCGCAGAGAGAGAAAGAAAGAAAGAGCGCAGAGAGAGAAAGAAAATGCGCAGAGAGAGAAAGAAAGAGCGCAGAGAGAGAAAGAAAGAGCGCAGAGAGAGAAAGAAAGAGCACAGAGAGAGAGAAAGAAAGAGCGCAGAGAGAGAGAAAGAAAGAGCGCAGAGAGAGAGAAAGAAAGAGCGCAGAGAGAGAGAAAGAAAGAGCGCAGAGAGAGAGAAAGAAAGAGCGCAGAGAGAGAAAGAAAGAGCGCAGAGAGAGAGAGAGAATGAGCGCAGAGAGAGAGAAAGAGCGCAGCGAGAGAGAGAGAGAGAGCGAAGAGAGAGAGAAAGAAAGAGCGCAGAGAGAAAGAAAGAGCGCAGAGAGAGAGAAAGAGCGCAGAGAGAGAGAAAGAAAGTGCGCAGAGAGAAAGAAAGAGCGCAGAGATAGAAAGAAAGAAATAGCGCAGAGAGAGAAAGAAAGAGCGCAGAGAGAGAAAGAAAGAGCGCAGAGAGAGAAAGAAAGAGCGCAGAGAGAGAGAGAATGAGCGCAGAGAGAGAGAAAGAGCGCAGCGAGAGAGAGAGAAAGAGCGAAGAGAGAGAGAAAGAAAGAGCGCAGAGAGAAAGAAAGAGCGCAGAGAGAGAGAAAGAGCGCAGAGAGAGAGAAAAAAAGTGCGCAGAGAGAAAAAAAGAGCGCAGAGAGAGAAAGAAAGAGCGCAGAGAGAGAGAAAGAAAAAGCGCAGAGAGAGAAAGAAAGAAATAGCGCAGAGAGAGAAAGAAAGAGCGCAGAGAGAGAAAGAAAGAGCGCAGAGAGAGAGAGAATGAGCGCAGAGAGAGAGAAAGAAAGTGCGCAGAGAGAAAAAAAGAGCGCAGAGAGAGAAAGAAAGAGCGCAGAGAGAGAAAGAAAGAGCGCAGAGAGAGAAAGAAAGAAAGAGCGCAGAGAGAGAAAGAAAGAGCACAGATAGAGAGAAAGAGCGCAGAGAGAGAGAAAGAAAGTGCGCAGAGAGAGAAAAAGAGCGCAGAGAGAGAGAGAAAGAGCGAAGAAAGAGAGAAAGAAAGAGCGCAGAGAGAAAGAAAGAGCGCAGAGAGAGAGAAAGAGCGCAGAGAGAGAGAAAGAAAGTGCGCAGAGAGAAAAAAAGAGCGCAGAGAGAGAAAGAAAGAGCGCAGAGAGAGAAAGAGCGCAGAGAGAGAAAGAAAGAAAGAGCGCAGAGAGAGAAAGAAAGAGCACAGAGAGAGAGAAAGAAAGAGCGCAGAGAGAGAGAAAGAAAGAGCGCAGAGAGAGAGAAAGAAAGAGCGCAGAGAGAGAAAGCAAGAGCGCAGAGAGAGAGAGAGAGCGCAGAGAAAGAAAGAGCGCAGAGAGAGAAAGAAAGAAAGAGCGCAGAGAGAGAAAGAAAGAAAGAGCGCAGAGAGAGAAAGAAAGAGCGCACAGAGAGAAAGAAAGAGCGCAGAGAGAAAAAAAAGAGTGCAGAGAGAGAGAGCGCAGAGAGAGAGCGCAGAGAGAAAGAAAGAGCGCAGAGAGATAGAAAGAAAGTGCGCAGAGAGAGAGAAAGAAAGTGTGCAGAGAGAGAGAGAGAAAGAGCATAGAGAGAGAAAGAAAGAGCGCAGAGAGAGAAAGAAAGAGCGCAGAGAGAGAGAGAAAGAAAGTGCGCAGAGAGAAAGAAAGAGCGCAGAGAGAAAGAAAGAGCGCAGAGAGAGAAAGAAAGAGCGCAGAGAGAAAGAAAGAGCGCAGAGAGAGAGAAAGAGCGCAGAGAGAGAGAAAGAAAGTGCGCAGAGAGAGAGAAAGAAAGAGCGCAGAGAGAGAGAGAGAAAGAAAGAGCGCAGAGAGAGAGAAAGAAAGAGCGCAGAGAGTGAGAAAGAAAGAGCGCAGAGAGAGAAAGAAAGAAAGAGCGCAGAGAGAGAAAGAAAATGCGCAGAGAGAGAAAGAAAGAGCGCAGAGAGAGAAAGAAAGAGCGCAGAGAGAGAAAGAAAGAGCACAGAGAGAGAGAAAGAAAGAGCGCAGAGAGAGAGAAAGAAAGAGCGCAGAGAGAGAGAAAGAAAGAGCGCAGAGAGAGAGAAAGAAAGAGCGCAGAGAGAGAGAAAGAAAGAGCGCAGAGAGAGAAAGAAAGAGCGCAGAGAGAGAGAGAGAATGAGCGCAGAGAGAGAGAAAGAGCGCAGCGAGAGAGAGAGAAAGAGCGAAGAGAGAGAGAAAGAAAGAGCGCAGAGAGAAAGAAAGAGCGCAGAGAGAGAGAAAGAGCGCAGAGAGAGAGAAAGAAAGTGCGCAGAGAGAAAGAAAGAGCGCAGAGATAGAAAGAAAGAAATAGCGCAGAGAGAGAAAGAAAGAGCGCAGAGAGAGAAAGAAAGAGCGCAGAGAGAGAAAGAAAGAGCGCAGAGAGAGAGAGAATGAGCGCAGAGAGAGAGAAAGAGCGCAGCGAGAGAGAGAGAAAGAGCGAAGAGAGAGAGAAAGAAAGAGCGCAGAGAGAAAGAAAGAGCGCAGAGAGAGAGAAAGAGCGCAGAGAGAGAGAAAAAAAGTGCGCAGAGAGAAAAAAAGAGCGCAGAGAGAGAAAGAAAGAGCGCAGAGAGAGAGAAAGAAAGAGCGCAGAGAGAGAAAGAAAGAAATAGCGCAGAGAGAGAAAGAAAGAGCGCAGAGAGAGAAAGAAAGAGCGCAGAGAGAGAGAGAATGAGCGCAGAGAGAGAGAAAGAAAGTGCGCAGAGAGAAAAAAAGAGCGCAGAGAGAGAAAGAAAGAGCGCAGAGAGAGAAAGAAAGAGCGCAGAGAGAGAAAGAAAGAAAGAGCGCAGAGAGAGAAAGAAAGAGCACAGATAGAGAGAAAGAGCGCAGAGAGAGAGAAAGAAAGTGCGCAGAGAGAGAAAAAGAGCGCAGAGAGAGAGAGAAAGAGCGAAGAAAGAGAGAAAGAAAGAGCGCAGAGAGAAAGAAAGAGCGCAGAGAGAGAGAAAGAGCGCAGAGAGAGAGAAAGAAAGTGCGCAGAGAGAAAAAAAGAGCGCAGAGAGAGAAAGAAAGAGCGCAGAGAGAGAAAGAGCGCAGAGAGAGAAAGAAAGAAAGAGCGCAGAGAGAGAAAGAAAGAGCACAGAGAGAGAGAAAGAAAGAGCGCAGAGAGAGAGAAAGAAAGAGCGCAGAGAGAGAGAAAGAAAGAGCGCAGAGAGAGAAAGCAAGAGCGCAGAGAGAGAGAGAGAGCGCAGAGAAAGAAAGAGCGCAGAGAGAGAAAGAAAGAAAGAGCGCAGAGAGAGAAAGAAAGAAAGAGCGCAGAGAGAGAAAGAAAGAGCGCAGAGAGAGAAAGAAAGAGCGCAGAGAGAAAAAAAAGAGTGCAGAGAGAGAGAGCGCAGAGAGAGAGCGCAGAGAGAAAGAAAGAGCGCAGAGAGATAGAAAGAAAGTGCGCAGAGAGAGAGAAAGAAAGTGTGCAGAGAGAGAGAGAGAAAGAGCATAGAGAGAGAAAGAAAGAGCGCAGAGAGAGAAAGAAAGAGCGCAGAGAGAGAGAGAAAGAAAGTGCGCAGAGAGAAAGAAAGAGCGCAGAGAGAGAAAGAAAGAGCGCAGAGAGAGAAAGAAATAGCGCAGAGAGAGAGAGAATGAGCGCAGAGAGAGAGAAAGATCGCAGCGAGAGAGAGAGAAAGAGCGCAGAGAGAGAGAAAGAAAGAGCGCAGAGAGAAAGAAAGAGCGCAGAGAGAGAGAAAGAGCGCAGAGAGAGAGAAAGAGCGCAGAGAGAGAGAGAGAAAGAAAGAGCGCAGAGAGAGAAAGAAAGAGCGCAGAGAGAGAGAGAATGAGCGCAGAGAGAAAGAAAGAGCGCAGAGAGAAAGAAAGAGCGCAGAGAGAAAGAAAGAGCGCAGAGAGAGAGAAAGAAAGTGCGCAGAGAGAAAGAAAGAGCGCAGAGAGAGAGAGAGAAAGAAAGAGCGCAGAGAGAGAAAGAAAGAAAGAGCGCAGAGAGAGAGAGAAAATGCGCAGAGAGAGAAAGAAAGAGCGCAGAGAAAGAGAAAGAAAGAGCGCAGAGAGAGAAAGAAAGAAAGAGCGCAGAGAGAGAAAGAAAGAGCACAGAGAGAGAGAAAGAAGAGCGCAGAGAGAGAGAAAGAAAGAGCGCAGAGAGAGAGAAAGAAAGTGCGCAGAGAGAAAGAAAGAGCGCAGAGAGAGAAAGAAAGAGCGCAGAGAGAGAAAGAAATAGCGCAGAGAGAGAGAGAATGAGCGCAGAGAGAGAGAAAGAGCGCAGCGAGAGAGAGAGAGAAAGAGCGCAGAGAGAGAAAAAGAAAGAGCGCAGAGAGAAAGAAAGAGCGCAAAGAGAGAGAAAGTAAGAGCGCAGAGAGAGAAAGAAAGAGCGCAGGGAGAGAAAGAAAGAGCGCAGAGAGAGAAAGAAAGAGCGCAGAGAGAGAGAGAATGAGCGCAGAGAGAGAGAAAGAAAGAGCGCAGAGAGAGAAAGAAAGAGCGCAGAGAGAGAGAAAGAAAGAGCGCAGAGAGAGAGAGAATGAAAGAGCGCAGAGAGAGAGAAAGAAAGAGCGCAGAGAGAGAAAGAAAGAGCGCAGAGAGAGGAAGAAAGAGCGCAGAGAGAGAAAGAAAGAGCGCAGAGAGAGAAAGAAAGAGCGCAGAGAGAGAGAAAGAAAGAGCGCAGAGAGAGAGAAAGAATGAGCGCAGAGAGAGAAAGAATGAGCGCAGAGAGAGAAAGAAAGAGCGCAGAGAGAGAAAGAAAGAGCGCAGAGAGAGAAAGAGCGCAGAGAGAGAGGGAGCGCAGAGAGAAAGAAAAAGCGCAGAGAGAGAGAAAGAGCGCAGAGAGAGAGAAAGAAAGAGCGCAGAGAGAGAGAAAGTAAGAGCGCAGAGAGAGAAAAAAGAGTGCAGAGAGAGAGAGCGCAGAGAGAGAGAGCGCAGAGAGAAAGAAAGAGCGCAGAGAGATAGAAAGAAAGTGCGCAGAGAGAGAGAAAGTGCGCAGACAGAGAGAGAGAAAGAGCGCAGAGAGAGAAAGAAAGAGCGCAGAGAGAGAGCGCAGAGAGAGAGAGCACAGAGAGAAAGAAAGAGCGCAGAGAGAAAGAAAGAGCGCAGAGAGAGAGAGAGCGCAGAGAGAGAGAGAAAGAAAGTGCACAGAGAGAGAGAGAGAAAGAAAGAGCGCAGAGAGAGAGAAAGAAAGAAAGATCGCAGAGAGAGAAAGAAAGAGCGCAGAGAGAGAAAGAAAGAGCGCAGAGAGAGAGAAAGAGCGCAGAGAGAGAGAAAGAAAGAGTGCAGAGAGAGAGAGATTGAAAGAGCGCAGAGAGAGAGAAATAAAGAGCGCAGAGAGAGAGAAATAAAGAGCGCAGAGAGAGAGAAAGAAAGAGCGCAGAGAGAGAAAGAAAGAAAAAGCGCAGAGAGAAAAAAAAGAGCGCAGAGAGAGAGAAAGAAAGTGCACAGAGAGAAAGAAAGAGCGCAGAGAGAGAGAGAGAGAGTGCAGAGAGAGAAAGAAAGAGCGCAGAGAGAGAAAGAAAGAAAGAGCGCAGAGAGAGAAAGAAAGAGCACAGAGAGAGAGAAAGAAAGAGCGCAGAGAGAGAGAAAGAGAGCGCAGAGAGAGAAAGAAAGAAATAGCGCAGAGAGAGAAAGAAAGAGCGCAGAGAGAGAAAGAAAGAGCGCAGAGAGAGAAAGAAAGAGCGCAGAGAGAGAAAGAAAGAAAGAGCGCAGAGAGAAAAAAAGAGCGCAGAGAGAGAAAGAAAGAGCGCAGAGAGAGAGAAAGAAAGAGCGCAGAGAGAGAAAGAAAGAAATAGCGCAGAGAGAGAAAGAAAGAGCGCAGAGAGAGAGAGAATGAGCGCAGAGAGAGAGAAAGAGCGCAGCGAGAGAGAGAGAAAGAGCGAAGAGAGAGAGAAAGAAAGAGCGCAGAGAGAAAGAAAGAGCGCAGAGAGAGAGAAAGAGCGCAGAGAGAGAGAAAGAAAGTGCGCAGAGAGAAAAAAAGAGCGCAGAGAGAGAAAGAAAGAGCGCAGAGAGAGAAAGAAAGAGCGCAGAGAGAGAAAGAAAGAAAGAGCGCAGAGAGAGAAAGAAAGAGCGCAGAGAGAGAGAAAGAAAGAGCGCAGAGAGAGAAAGAAAGAAATAGCGCAGAGAGAGAAAGAAAGAGCGCAGAGAGAGAAAGAAAGAGCGCAGAGAGAGAGAGAATGAGCGCAGAGAGAGAGAAAGAAAGTGCGCAGAGAGAAAAAAAGAGCGCAGAGAGAGAAAGAAAGAGCGCAGAGAGAGAAAGAAAGAGCGCAGAGAGAGAAAGAAAGAAAGAGCGCAGAGAGAGAAAGAAAGAGCACAGATAGAGAGAAAGAGCGCAGAGAGAGAGAAAGAAAGTGCGCAGAGAGAGAAAAAGAGCGCAGAGAGAGAGAGAAAGAGCGCAGAGAGAGAAAGAAAGAGCGCAGAGAGAGAAAGAAAGAAAGAGCGCAGAGAGAAAGAAAGAGCGCAGAGAGAGAGAAAGAGCGCAGAGAGAGAGAAAGAAAGTGCGCAGAGAGAGAAAAAGAGCGCAGAGAGAGAAAGAAAGAGCGCAGAGAGAGAAAGAAAGAGCGCAGAGAGAGAAAGAAAGAAAGAGCGCAGAGAGAAAGAAAGAGCGCAGAGAGAGAGAAAGAGCGCAGAGAGAGAGAAAGAAAGTGCGCAGAGAGAAAAAAAGAGCGCAGAGAGAGAAAGAAAGAGCGCAGAGAGAGAAAGAGCGCAGAGAGAGAAAGAAAGAAAGAGCGCAGAGAGAGAAAGAAAGAGCACAGAGAGAGAGAAAGAAAGAGCGCAGAGAGAGAGAAAGAAAGAGCGCAGAGAGAGAGAAAGAAAGAGCGCAGAGAGAGAAAGCAAGAGCGCAGAGAGAGAGAGAGAGCGCAGAGAAAGAAAGAGCGCAGAGAGAGAAAGAAAGAAAGAGCGCAGAGAGAGAAAGAAAGAAAGAGCGCAGAGAGAGAAAGAAAGAGCGCAGAGAGAGAAAGAAAGAGCGCAGAGAGAAAAAAAAGAGTGCAGAGAGAGAGAGCGCAGAGAGAGAGCGCAGAGAGAAAGAAAGAGCGCAGAGAGATAGAAAGAAAGTGCGCAGAGAGAGAGAAAGAAAGTGTGCAGAGAGAGAGAGAGAAAGAGCATAGAGAGAGAAAGAAAGAGCGCAGAGAGAGAAAGAAAGAGCGCAGAGAGAGAGAGAAAGAAAGTGCGCAGAGAGAAAGAAAGAGCGCAGAGAGAGAAAGAAAGAGCGCAGAGAGAGAAAGAAATAGCGCAGAGAGAGAGAGAATGAGCGCAGAGAGAGAGAAAGATCGCAGCGAGAGAGAGAGAAAGAGCGCAGAGAGAGAGAAAGAAAGAGCGCAGAGAGAAAGAAAGAGCGCAGAGAGAGAGAAAGAGCGCAGAGAGAGAGAAAGAGCGCAGAGAGAGAGAGAGAAAGAAAGAGCGCAGAGAGAGAAAGAAAGAGCGCAGAGAGAGAAAGAAAGAAAGAGCGCAGAGAGAGAAAGAAAGAGCACAGAGAGAGAGAAAGAAAGAGCGCAGAGAGAGAGAAAGAAAGAGCGCAGAGAGAGAGAAAGAAAGAGCGCAGAGAGAGAAAGCAAGAGCGCAGAGAGAGAGAGAGAGCGCAGAGAAAGAAAGAGCGCAGAGAGAGAAAGAAAGAAAGAGCGCAGAGAGAGAAAGAAAGAAAGAGCGCAGAGAGAGAAAGAAAGAGCGCAGAGAGAGAAAGAAAGAGCGCAGAGAGAAAAAAAAGAGTGCAGAGAGAGAGAGCGCAGAGAGAGAGCGCAGAGAGAAAGAAAGAGCGCAGAGAGATAGAAAGAAAGTGCGCAGAGAGAGAGAAAGAAAGTGTGCAGAGAGAGAGAGAGAAAGAGCATAGAGAGAGAAAGAAAGAGCGCAGAGAGAGAAAGAAAGAGCGCAGAGAGAGAGAGAAAGAAAGTGCGCAGAGAGAAAGAAAGAGCGCAGAGAGAGAAAGAAAGAGCGCAGAGAGAGAAAGAAATAGCGCAGAGAGAGAGAGAATGAGCGCAGAGAGAGAGAAAGATCGCAGCGAGAGAGAGAGAAAGAGCGCAGAGAGAGAGAAAGAAAGAGCGCAGAGAGAAAGAAAGAGCGCAGAGAGAGAGAAAGAGCGCAGAGAGAGAGAAAGAGCGCAGAGAGAGAGAGAGAAAGAAAGAGCGCAGAGAGAGAAAGAAAGAGCGCAGAGAGAGAGAGAATGAGCGCAGAGAGAAAGAAAGAGCGCAGAGAGAAAGAAAGAGCGCAGAGAGAAAGAAAGAGCGCAGAGAGAAAGAGCGCAGAGAGAGAGAAAGAAAGTGCGCAGAGAGAAAGAAAGAGCGCAGAGAGAGAGAGAGAAAGAAAGAGCGCAGAGAGAGAAAGAAAGAAAGAGCGCAGAGAGAGAGAGAAAATGCGCAGAGAGAGAAAGAAAGAGCGCAGAGAAAGAGAAAGAAAGAGCGCAGAGAGAGAAAGAAAGAAAGAGCGCAGAGAGAGAAAGAAAGAGCACAGAGAGAGAGAAAGAAGAGCGCAGAGAGAGAGAAAGAAAGAGCGCAGAGAGAGAGAAAGAAAGTGCGCAGAGAGAAAGAAAGAGCGCAGAGAGAGAAAGAAAGAGCGCAGAGAGAGATAGAAATAGCGCAGAGAGAGAGAGAATGAGCGCAGAGAGAGAGAAAGAGCGCAGCGAGAGAGAGAGAGAAAGAGCGCAGAGAGAGAAAAAGAAAGAGCGCAGAGAGAAAGAAAGAGCGCAAAGAGAGAGAAAGTAAGAGCGCAGAGAGAGAAAGAAAGAGCGCAGGGAGAGAAAGAAAGAGCGCAGAGAGAGAAAGAAAGAGCGCAGAGAGAGAGAGAATGAGCGCAGAGAGAGAGAAAGAAAGAGCGCAGAGAGAGAAAGAAAGAGCGCAGAGAGAGAGAAAGAAAGAGCGCAGAGAGAGAGAGAATGAAAGAGCGCAGAGAGAGAGAAAGAAAGAGCGCAGAGAGAGAAAGAAAGAGCGCAGAGAGAGGAAGAAAGAGCGCAGAGAGAGAAAGAAAGAGCGCAGAGAGAGAAAGAAAGAGCGCAGAGAGAGAGAAAGAAAGAGCGCAGAGAGAGAGAAAGAATGAGCGCAGAGAGAGAAAGAATGAGCGCAGAGAGAGAAAGAAAGAGCGCAGAGAGAGAAAGAAAGAGCGCAGAGAGAGAAAGAGCGCAGAGAGAGAGGGAGCGCAGAGAGAAAGAAAAAGCGCAGAGAGAGAGAAAGAGCGCAGAGAGAGAGAAAGAAAGAGCGCAGAGAGAGAGAAAGTAAGAGCGCAGAGAGAGAAAAAAGAGTGCAGAGAGAGAGAGCGCAGAGAGAGAGAGCGCAGAGAGAAAGAAAGAGCGCAGAGAGATAGAAAGAAAGTGCGCAGAGAGAGAGAAAGTGCGCAGACAGAGAGAGAGAAAGAGCGCAGAGAGAGAAAGAAAGAGCGCAGAGAGAGAGCGCAGAGAGAGAGAGCACAGAGAGAAAGAAAGAGCGCAGAGAGAAAGAAAGAGCGCAGAGAGAAAGAAAGAGCGCAGAGAGAGAGAGAAAGAAAGTGCACAGAGAGAGAGAGAGAAAGAAAGAGCGCAGAGAGAGAGAAAGAAAGAAAGATCGCAGAGAGAGAAAGAAAGAGCGCAGAGAGAGAAAGAAAGAGCGCAGAGAGAGAGAAAGAGCGCAGAGAGAGAGAAAGAAAGAGTGCAGAGAGAGAGAGATTGAAAGAGCGCAGAGAGAGAGAAATAAAGAGCGCAGAGAGAGAGAAATAAAGAGCGCAGAGAGAGAGAAAGAAAGAGCGCAGAGAGAGAAAGAAAGAAAAAGCGCAGAGAGAAAAAAAAGAGCGCAGAGAGAGAGAAAGAAAGTGCACAGAGAGAAAGAAAGAGCGCAGAGAGAGAGAGAGAGAGAGAGTGCAGAGAGAGAAAGAAAGAGCGCAGAGAGAGAAAGAAAGAAAGAGCGCAGAGAGAGAAAGAAAGAGCACAGAGAGAGAGAAAGAAAGAGCGCAGAGAGAGAGAAAGAGAGCGCAGAGAGAGAAAGAATGAGCGCAGAGAGAGAAAGAAAGAGCGCAGAGAGAGAAAGAAAGAGCGCAGAGAGAGAAAGAGCGCAGAGAGAGAGGGAGCGCAGAGAGAAAGAAAAAGCGCAGAGAGAGAGAAAGAGCGCAGAGAGAGAGAAAGAAAGAGCGCAGAGAGAGAGAAAGTAAGAGCGCAGAGAGAGAAAAAAGAGTGCAGAGAGAGAGAGCGCAGAGAGAGAGAGCGCAGAGAGAAAGAAAGAGCGCAGAGAGATAGAAAGAAAGAGCGCAGAGAGAAAGAAAGAGCGCAGAGAGAAAGAAAGAGCGCAGAGAGAAAGAGCGCAGAGAGAGAGAAAGAAAGTGCGCAGAGAGAAAGAAAGAGCGCAGAGAGAGAGAGAGAAAGAAAGAGCGCAGAGAGAGAAAGAAAGAAAGAGCGCAGAGAGAGAGAGAAAATGCGCAGAGAGAGAAAGAAAGAGCGCAGAGAAAGAGAAAGAAAGAGCGCAGAGAGAGAAAGAAAGAAAGAGCGCAGAGAGAGAAAGAAAGAGCACAGAGAGAGAGAAAGAAGAGCGCAGAGAGAGAGAAAGAAAGAGCGCAGAGAGAGAGAAAGAAAGTGCGCAGAGAGAAAGAAAGAGCGCAGAGAGAGAAAGAAAGAGCGCAGAGAGAGATAGAAATAGCGCAGAGAGAGAGAGAATGAGCGCAGAGAGAGAGAAAGAGCGCAGCGAGAGAGAGAGAGAAAGAGCGCAGAGAGAGAAAAAGAAAGAGCGCAGAGAGAAAGAAAGAGCGCAAAGAGAGAGAAAGTAAGAGCGCAGAGAGAGAAAGAAAGAGCGCAGGGAGAGAAAGAAAGAGCGCAGAGAGAGAAAGAAAGAGCGCAGAGAGAGAGAGAATGAGCGCAGAGAGAGAGAAAGAAAGAGCGCAGAGAGAGAAAGAAAGAGCGCAGAGAGAGAGAAAGAAAGAGCGCAGAGAGAGAGAGAATGAAAGAGCGCAGAGAGAGAGAAAGAAAGAGCGCAGAGAGAGAAAGAAAGAGCGCAGAGAGAGGAAGAAAGAGCGCAGAGAGAGAAAGAAAGAGCGCAGAGAGAGAAAGAAAGAGCGCAGAGAGAGAGAAAGAAAGAGCGCAGAGAGAGAGAAAGAATGAGCGCAGAGAGAGAAAGAATGAGCGCAGAGAGAGAAAGAAAGAGCGCAGAGAGAGAAAGAAAGAGCGCAGAGAGAGAAAGAGCGCAGAGAGAGAGGGAGCGCAGAGAGAAAGAAAAAGCGCAGAGAGAGAGAAAGAGCGCAGAGAGAGAGAAAGAAAGAGCGCAGAGAGAGAGAAAGTAAGAGCGCAGAGAGAGAAAAAAGAGTGCAGAGAGAGAGAGCGCAGAGAGAGAGAGCGCAGAGAGAAAGAAAGAGCGCAGAGAGATAGAAAGAAAGTGCGCAGAGAGAGAGAAAGTGCGCAGACAGAGAGAGAGAAAGAGCGCAGAGAGAGAAAGAAAGAGCGCAGAGAGAGAGCGCAGAGAGAGAGAGCACAGAGAGAAAGAAAGAGCGCAGAGAGAAAGAAAGAGCGCAGAGAGAAAGAAAGAGCGCAGAGAGAGAGAGAAAGAAAGTGCACAGAGAGAGAGAGAGAAAGATAGAGCGCAGAGAGAGAGAAAGAAAGAAAGATCGCAGAGAGAGAAAGAAAGAGCGCAGAGAGAGAAAGAAAGAGCGCAGAGAGAGAGAAAGAGCGCAGAGAGAGAGAAAGAAAGAGTGCAGAGAGAGAGAGATTGAAAGAGCGCAGAGAGAGAGAAATAAAGAGCGCAGAGAGAGAGAAATAAAGAGCACAGAGAGAGAGAAAGAAAGAGCGCAGAGAGAGAAAGAAAGAAAAAGCGCAGAGAGAAAAAAAAGAGCGCAGAGAGAGAGAAAGAAAGTGCACAGAGAGAAAGAAAGAGCGCAGAGAGAGAGAGAGAGAGAGAGTGCAGAGAGAGAAAGAAAGAGCGCAGAGAGAGAAAGAAAGAAAGAGCGCAGAGAGAGAAAGAAAGAGCACAGAGAGAGAGAAAGAAAGAGCGCAGAGAGAGAGAAAGAGAGCGCAGAGAGAGAAAGAAAGAAATAGCGCAGAGAGAGAAAGAAAGAGCGCAGAGAGAGAAAGAAAGAGCGCAGAGAGAGAAAGAAAGAGCGCAGAGAGAGAAAGAAAGAAAGAGCGCAGAGAGAAAAAAAGAGCGCAGAGAGAGAAAGAAAGAGCGCAGAGAGAGAGAAAGAAAGAGCGCAGAGAGAGAAAGAAAGAAATAGCGCAGAGAGAGAAAGAAAGAGCGCAGAGAGAGAGAGAATGAGCGCAGAGAGAGAGAAAGAGCGCAGCGAGAGAGAGAGAAAGAGCGAAGAGAGAGAGAAAGAAAGAGCGCAGAGAGAAAGAAAGAGCGCAGAGAGAGAGAAAGAGCGCAGAGAGAGAGAAAGAAAGTGCGCAGAGAGAAAAAAAGAGCGCAGAGAGAGAAAGAAAGAGCGCAGAGAGAGAAAGAAAGAGCGCAGAGAGAGAAAGAAAGAAAGAGCGCAGAGAGAGAAAGAAAGAGCGCAGAGAGAGAGAAAGAAAGAGCGCAGAGAGAGAGAAAGAAAGAGCGCAGAGAGAGAGAAAGAAAGAGCGCAGAGAGAGAAAGCAAGAGCGCAGAGAGAGAGAGAGAGCGCAGAGAAAGAAAGAGCGCAGAGAGAGAAAGAAAGAAAGAGCGCAGAGAGAGAAAGAAAGAGCGCAGAGAGAGAAAGAAAGAGCGCAGAGAGAAAAAAAAGAGTGCAGAGAGAGAGAGCGCAGAGAGAGAGCGCAGAGAGAAAGAAAGAGTGCAGAGAGAGAGAGCGCAGAGAGAGAGCGCAGAGAGAAAGAAAGAGCGCAGAGAGATAGAAAGAAAGTGCGCAGAGAGAGAGAAAGAAAATGTGCAGAGAGAGAGAGAGAAAGAGCATAGAGAGAGAAAGAAAGAGCGCAGAGAGAGAAAGAAAGAGCGCAGAGAGAAAGAAAGAGCGCAGAGAGAGAAAGAAAGAGCGCAGAGAGAGAGAGAATGAGCGCAGAGAGAGAGAAAGATCGCAGCGAGAGAGAGAGAAAGAGCGCAGAGAGAGAGAAAGAAAGAGCGCAGAGAGAAAGAAAGAGCGCAGAGAGAGAGAAAGAGCGCAGAGAGAGAGAAAGATAGTGCGCAGAGAGAAAGAAAGAGCGCAGAGAGAGAGAGAGAGAAAGAAAGAGCGCAGAGAGAGAAAGAAAAAGCGCAGAGAGAGAGAGAATGAGCGCAGAGAGAAAGAAAGAGCGCAGAGAGAAAGAAAGAGCGCAGAGAGAAAGAAAGAGCGCAGAGAGAAAGAGCGCAGAGAGAGAGAAAGAAAGTGCGCAGAGAGAAAGAAAGAGCGCAGAGAGAGAGAGAGAAAGAAAGAGCGCAGAGAGAGAAAGAAAGAATGAGCGCAGAGAGAGAAAGAAAGAGCACAGAGAGAGAGAGAAAGAAAGAGCGCAGAGAGAGAGAAAGAATGAGCGCAGAGAGAGAAAGAAAGAGCGCAGAGAGAAAGAAAGAGCGCAGAGAGAAAGAGCGCAGAGAGAGAGAAAGAAAGTGCGCAGAGAGAAAGAAAGAGCGCAGAGAGAGAGAGAGAAAGAAAGAGCGCAGAGAGAGAAAGAAAGAAAGAGCGCAGAGAGAGAAAGAAAGAGCACAGAGAGAGAGAAAGAAAGAGCACAGAGAGAGAGAAAGAAAGAGCGCAGAGAGAGAGAGAGAAAGAGCGCAGAGAGAGAGAAAGAAAGAGCGCAGAGAGAAAGAAAGAGCGCAGAGAGAGAGAAAGAGCGCAGAGAGAGAGAAAGATAGTGCGCAGAGAGAAAGAAAGAGCGCAGAGAGAGAGAGAGAGAAAGAAAGAGCGCAGAGAGAGAAAGAAAGAGCGCAGAGAGAGAGAGAATGAGCGCAGAGAGAAAGAAAGAGCGCAGAGAGAAAGAAAGAGCGCAGAGAGAAAGAGCGCAGAGAGAGAGAAAGAAAGTGCGCAGAGAGAAAGAAAGAGCGCAGAGAGAGAGAGAGAGAAAGAAAGAGCGCAGAGAGAGAAAGAAAGAAAGAGCGCAGAGAGAGAAAGAAAATGCGCAGAGAGAGAAAGAAAGAGCGCAGAGAAAGAGAAAGAAAGAGCGCAGAGAGAGAAAGAAAGAAAGAGCGCAGAGAGAAAGAAAGAGCACAGAGAGAGAGAAAGAAAGAGCGCAGAGAGAGAAAGAAAGAGCGCAGAGAGAGAGAAAGAAAGTGCGCAGAGAGAAAGAAAGAGCGCAGAGAGAGAAAGAAAGAGCGCAGAGAGAGAAAGAAATAGCGCAGAGAGAGAGAGAATGAGCGCAGAGAGAGAGAAAGAGCGCAGCGAGAGAGAGAGAGAAAGAGCGCAGAGAGAGAGAAAGAAAGAGCGCAGAGAGAAAGAAAGAGCGCAGAGAGAGAGAAAGTAAGAGCGCAGAGAGAGAAAGAAAGAGCACAGAGAGAGAAAGAAAGAGCGCAGAGAGAGAGAGAATGAGCGCAGAGAGAGAGAAAGAAAGAGCGCAGAGAGAGAAAGAAAGAGCGCAGAGAGAGAGAAAGAAAGAGCGCAGAGAGAGAGAGAATGAAAGAGCGCAGAGAGAGAGAAAGAAAGAGCGCAGAGAGAGAAAGAAAGAGCGCAGAGAGAGAAAGAAAGAGCGCAGAGAGAGAAAGAAAGAGCGCAGAGAGAGAAAGAAAGAGCGCAGAGAGAGAGAAAGAAAGAGCGCAGAGAGAGAGAAAGAATGAGCGCAGAGAGAGAAAGAAAGAGCGCAGAGAGAGAAAGAAAGAGCGCAGAGAGAGAAAGAAAGAGCGCAGAGAGAGAAAGAGCGCAGAGAGAAAGAAAAAGCGCAGAGAGAGAGAAAGAGCGCAGAGAGAGAGAAAGAAAGAGCGCAGAGAGAGAGAAAGTAAGAGCGCAGAGAGAGAAAGAAAGAGCGCAGAGAGAGAAAGAAAGAGCGCAGAGAGAGAAAAAAGAGTGCAGAGAGAGAGAGCGCAGAGAGAGAGAGCGCAGAGAGAGAGAGCGCAGAGAGAAAGAAAGAGCGCAGAGAGATAGAAAGAAAGTGCGCAGAGAGAGAGAAAGTGCGCAGACAGAGAGAGAGAAAGAGCGCAGAGAGAGAAAGAAAGAGCGCAGAGAGAGAGAGAGCGCAGAGAGAGAGAGCACAGAGAGAAAGAAAGAGCGCAGAGAGAAAGAAAGAGCGCAGAGAGAGAGAGAGCGCAGAGAGAGAGAGAAAGAAAGTGCACAGAGAGAGAGAGAAAGAAAGAGCGCAGAGAGAGAGAAAGAAAGAAAGATCGCAGAGAGAGAAAGAAAGAGCGCAGAGAGAGAAAGAAAGAGCGCAGAGAGAGAGAAAGAGCGCAGAGAGAGAGAAAGAAAGAGCGCAGAGAGAGAGAGAATGAAAGAGCGCAGAGAGAGAGAAAGAAAGAGCGCAGAGAGAGAGAAAGAAAGAGCGCAGAGAGAGAAAGAAAGAAAAAGCGCAGAGAGAAAAAAAAGAGCGCAGAGAGAGAGAAAGAAAGTGCACAGAGAGAAAGAAAGAGCGCAGAGAGAGAGAGAGAGAGCGCAGAGAGAGAAAGAAAGAGCGCAGAGAGAGAAAGAAAGAAAGAGCGCAGAGAGAGAAAGAAAGAGCACAGAGAGAGAGAAAGAAAGAGCGCAGAGAGAGAGAAAGAAAGAGCGCAGAGAGAGAAAGAATGAAATAGCGCAGAGAGAGAAAGAAAGAGCACAGAGAGAGAGAAAGAAAGAGCACAGAGAGAGAGAAAGAAAGAGCGCAGAGAGAGAGAGAGAAAGAGCGCAGAGAGAGAGAAAGAAAGAGCGCAGAGAGAAAGAAAGAGCGCAGAGAGAGAGAAAGAGCGCAGAGAGAGAGAAAGATAGTGCGCAGAGAGAAAGAAAGAGCGCAGAGAGAGAGAGAGAGAAAGAAAGAGCGCAGAGAGAGAAAGAAAGAGCGCAGAGAGAGAGAGAATGAGCGCAGAGAGAAAGAAAGAGCGCAGAGAGAAAGAAAGAGCGCAGAGAGAAAGAGCGCAGAGAGAGAGAAAGAAAGTGCGCAGAGAGAAAGAAAGAGCGCAGAGAGAGAGAGAGAGAAAGAAAGAGCGCAGAGAGAGAAAGAAAGAAAGAGCGCAGAGAGAGAAAGAAAATGCGCAGAGAGAGAAAGAAAGAGCGCAGAGAAAGAGAAAGAAAGAGCGCAGAGAGAGAAAGAAAGAAAGAGCGCAGAGAGAAAGAAAGAGCACAGAGAGAGAGAAAGAAAGAGCGCAGAGAGAGAAAGAAAGAGCGCAGAGAGAGAGAAAGAAAGTGCGCAGAGAGAAAGAAAGAGCGCAGAGAGAGAAAGAAAGAGCGCAGAGAGAGAAAGAAATAGCGCAGAGAGAGAGAGAATGAGCGCAGAGAGAGAGAAAGAGCGCAGCGAGAGAGAGAGAGAAAGAGCGCAGAGAGAGAGAAAGAAAGAGCGCAGAGAGAAAGAAAGAGCGCAGAGAGAGAGAAAGTAAGAGCGCAGAGAGAGAAAGAAAGAGCACAGAGAGAGAAAGAAAGAGCGCAGAGAGAGAGAGAATGAGCGCAGAGAGAGAGAAAGAAAGAGCGCAGAGAGAGAAAGAAAGAGCGCAGAGAGAGAGAAAGAAAGAGCGCAGAGAGAGAGAGAATGAAAGAGCGCAGAGAGAGAGAAAGAAAGAGCGCAGAGAGAGAAAGAAAGAGCGCAGAGAGAGAAAGAAAGAGCGCAGAGAGAGAAAGAAAGAGCGCAGAGAGAGAAAGAAAGAGCGCAGAGAGAGAGAAAGAAAGAGCGCAGAGAGAGAGAAAGAATGAGCGCAGAGAGAGAAAGAAAGAGCGCAGAGAGAGAAAGAAAGAGCGCAGAGAGAGAAAGAAAGAGCGCAGAGAGAGAAAGAGCGCAGAGAGAAAGAAAAAGCGCAGAGAGAGAGAAAGAGCGCAGAGAGAGAGAAAGAAAGAGCGCAGAGAGAGAGAAAGTAAGAGCGCAGAGAGAGAAAGAAAGAGCGCAGAGAGAGAAAGAAAGAGCGCAGAGAGAGAAAAAAGAGTGCAGAGAGAGAGAGCGCAGAGAGAGAGAGCGCAGAGAGAGAGAGCGCAGAGAGAAAGAAAGAGCGCAGAGAGATAGAAAGAAAGTGCGCAGAGAGAGAGAAAGTGCGCAGACAGAGAGAGAGAAAGAGCGCAGAGAGAGAAAGAAAGAGCGCAGAGAGAGAGAGAGCGCAGAGAGAGAGAGCACAGAGAGAAAGAAAGAGCGCAGAGAGAAAGAAAGAGCGCAGAGAGAGAGAGAGCGCAGAGAGAGAGAGAAAGAAAGTGCACAGAGAGAGAGAGAAAGAAAGAGCGCAGAGAGAGAGAAAGAAAGAAAGATCGCAGAGAGAGAAAGAAAGAGCGCAGAGAGAGAAAGAAAGAGCGCAGAGAGAGAGAAAGAGCGCAGAGAGAGAGAAAGAAAGAGCGCAGAGAGAGAGAGAATGAAAGAGCGCAGAGAGAGAGAAAGAAAGAGCGCAGAGAGAGAGAAAGAAAGAGCGCAGAGAGAGAGAGAGAAAGAGCGCAGAGAGAGAGAAAGAAAGAGCGCAGAGAGAAAGAAAGAGCGCAGAGAGAGAGAAAGAGCGCAGAGAGAGAGAAAGATAGTGCGCAGAGAGAAAGAAAGAGCGCAGAGAGAGAGAGAGAGAAAGAAAGAGCGCAGAGAGAGAAAGAAAAAGCGCAGAGAGAGAGAGAATGAGCGCAGAGAGAAAGAAAGAGCGCAGAGAGAAAGAAAGAGCGCAGAGAGAAAGAAAGAGCGCAGAGAGAAAGAGCGCAGAGAGAGAGAAAGAAAGTGCGCAGAGAGAAAGAAAGAGCGCAGAGAGAGAGAGAGAAAGAAAGAGCGCAGAGAGAGAAAGAAAGAATGAGCGCAGAGAGAGAAAGAAAGAGCACAGAGAGAGAGAGAAAGAAAGAGCGCAGAGAGAGAGAAAGAATGAGCGCAGAGAGAGAAAGAAAGAGCGCAGAGAGAAAGAAAGAGCGCAGAGAGAAAGAGCGCAGAGAGAGAGAAAGAAAGTGCGCAGAGAGAAAGAAAGAGCGCAGAGAGAGAGAGAGAAAGAAAGAGCGCAGAGAGAGAAAGAAAGAAAGAGCGCAGAGAGAGAAAGAAAGAGCACAGAGAGAGAGAAAGAAAGAGCACAGAGAGAGAGAAAGAAAGAGCGCAGAGAGAGAGAGAGAAAGAGCGCAGAGAGAGAGAAAGAAAGAGCGCAGAGAGAAAGAAAGAGCGCAGAGAGAGAGAAAGAGCGCAGAGAGAGAGAAAGATAGTGCGCAGAGAGAAAGAAAGAGCGCAGAGAGAGAGAGAGAGAGAAAGAAAGAGCGCAGAGAGAGAAAGAAAGAGCGCAGAGAGAGAGAGAATGAGCGCAGAGAGAAAGAAAGAGCGCAGAGAGAAAGAAAGAGCGCAGAGAGAAAGAGCGCAGAGAGAGAGAAAGAAAGTGCGCAGAGAGAAAGAAAGAGCGCAGAGAGAGAGAGAGAGAAAGAAAGAGCGCAGAGAGAGAAAGAAAGAAAGAGCGCAGAGAGAGAAAGAAAATGCGCAGAGAGAGAAAGAAAGAGCGCAGAGAAAGAGAAAGAAAGAGCGCAGAGAGAGAAAGAAAGAAAGAGCGCAGAGAGAAAGAAAGAGCACAGAGAGAGAGAAAGAAAGAGCGCAGAGAGAGAAAGAAAGAGCGCAGAGAGAGAGAAAGAAAGTGCGCAGAGAGAAAGAAAGAGCGCAGAGAGAGAAAGAAAGAGCGCAGAGAGAGAAAGAAATAGCGCAGAGAGAGAGAGAATGAGCGCAGAGAGAGAGAAAGAGCGCAGCGAGAGAGAGAGAGAAAGAGCGCAGAGAGAGAGAAAGAAAGAGCGCAGAGAGAAAGAAAGAGCGCAGAGAGAGAGAAAGTAAGAGCGCAGAGAGAGAAAGAAAGAGCACAGAGAGAGAAAGAAAGAGCGCAGAGAGAGAGAGAATGAGCGCAGAGAGAGAGAAAGAAAGAGCGCAGAGAGAGAAAGAAAGAGCGCAGAGAGAGAGAAAGAAAGAGCGCAGAGAGAGAGAGAATGAAAGAGCGCAGAGAGAGAGAAAGAAAGAGCGCAGAGAGAGAAAGAAAGAGCGCAGAGAGAGAAAGAAAGAGCGCAGAGAGAGAAAGAAAGAGCGCAGAGAGAGAAAGAAAGAGCGCAGAGAGAGAGAAAGAAAGAGCGCAGAGAGAGAGAAAGAATGAGCGCAGAGAGAGAAAGAAAGAGCGCAGAGAGAGAAAGAAAGAGCGCAGAGAGAGAAAGAAAGAGCGCAGAGAGAGAAAGAGCGCAGAGAGAAAGAAAAAGCGCAGAGAGAGAGAAAGAGCGCAGAGAGAGAGAAAGAAAGAGCGCAGAGAGAGAGAAAGTAAGAGCGCAGAGAGAGAAAGAAAGAGCGCAGAGAGAGAAAGAAAGAGCGCAGAGAGAGAAAAAAGAGTGCAGAGAGAGAGAGCGCAGAGAGAGAGAGCGCAGAGAGAGAGAGCGCAGAGAGAAAGAAAGAGCGCAGAGAGATAGAAAGAAAGTGCGCAGAGAGAGAGAAAGTGCGCAGACAGAGAGAGAGAAAGAGCGCAGAGAGAGAAAGAAAGAGCGCAGAGAGAGAGAGAGCGCAGAGAGAGAGAGCACAGAGAGAAAGAAAGAGCGCAGAGAGAAAGAAAGAGCGCAGAGAGAGAGAGAGCGCAGAGAGAGAGAGAAAGAAAGTGCACAGAGAGAGAGAGAAAGAAAGAGCGCAGAGAGAGAGAAAGAAAGAAAGATCGCAGAGAGAGAAAGAAAGAGCGCAGAGAGAGAAAGAAAGAGCGCAGAGAGAGAGAAAGAGCGCAGAGAGAGAGAAAGAAAGAGCGCAGAGAGAGAGAGAATGAAAGAGCGCAGAGAGAGAGAAAGAAAGAGCGCAGAGAGAGAGAAAGAAAGAGCGCAGAGAGAGAAAGAAAGAAAAAGCGCAGAGAGAAAAAAAAGAGCGCAGAGAGAGAGAAAGAAAGTGCACAGAGAGAAAGAAAGAGCGCAGAGAGAGAGAGAGAGAGCGCAGAGAGAGAAAGAAAGAGCGCAGAGAGAGAAAGAAAGAAAGAGCGCAGAGAGAGAAAGAAAGAGCACAGAGAGAGAGAAAGAAAGAGCGCAGAGAGAGAGAAAGAAAGAGCGCAGAGAGAGAAAGAATGAAATAGCGCAGAGAGAGAAAGAAAGAGCGCAGAGAGAGAAAGAAAGAGCGCAGAGAGAGAAAGAAAGAGCGCAGAGAGAGAAAGAAAGAAAGAGCGCAGAGAGAGAGAAAGAAAGAGCGCAGAGAGAGAGAAAGAAAGAGCGCAGAGAGAGAAAGCAAGAGCGCAGAGAGAGAGAGAGAGCGCAGAGAAAGAAAGAGCGCAGAGAGAGAAAGAAAGAAAGAGCGCAGAGAGAGAAAGAAAGAGCGCAGAGAGAGAAAGAAAGAGCGCAGAGAGAGAAAGAAAGAGCGCAGAGAGAGAAAGAAAGAGCGCAGAGAGAGAGAGCGCAGAGAGAGAGCGCAGAGAGATAGAAAGAAAGTGCACAGAGAGAGAGAAAGAAAGTGCGCAGAGAGAGAGAGAGAAAGAGCATAGAGAGAGAAAGAAAGAGCGCAGAGAGAGAAAGAAAGAGCGCAGAGAGAGAGAGAAAGAAAGTGCGCAGAGAGAAAGAAAGAGCGCAGAGAGAGAAAGAAAGAGCGCAGAGAGAGAAAGAAATAGCGCAGAGAGAGAGAGAATGAGCGCAGAGAGAGAGAAAGAGCGCAGCGAGAGAGAGAGAGAAAGAGCGCAGAGAGAGAGAAAGAAAGAGCGCAGAGAGAAAGAAAGAGCGCAGAGAGAGAGAAAGTAAGAGCGCAGAGAGAGAAAGAAAGAGCGCAGAGAGAGAAAGAAAGAGCGCAGAGAGAGAGAAAGATCGCAGCGAGAGAGAGAGAAAGAGCGCAGAGAGAGAGAAAGAAAGAGCGCAGAGAGAAAGAAAGAGCGCAGAGAGAGAGAAAGAGCGCAGAGAGAGAGAAAGATAGTGCGCAGAGAGAAAGAAAGAGCGCAGAGAGAGAGAGAGAGAAAGAAAGAGCGCAGAGAGAGAAAGAAAGAGCGCAGAGAGAGAGAGAATGAGCGCAGAGAGAAAGAAAGAGCGCAGAGAGAAAGAGCGCAGAGAGAGAGAAAGAAAGTGCGCAGAGAGAAAGAAAGAGCGCAGAGAGAGAGAGAGAGAAAGAAAGAGCGCAGGGAGAGAGAAAGAATGAGCGCAGAGAGAGAGAAAGAAAGAGCGCAGAGAGAGAAAGAAAGAAAGAGCGCAGAGAGAGAAAGAAAATGCGCAGAGAGAGAAAGAAAGAGCGCAGAGAAAGAGAAAGAAAGAGCGCAGAGAGAGAAAGAAAGAAAGAGCGCAGAGAGAGAAAGAAAGAGCACAGAGAGAGAGAAAGAAAGAGCACAGAGAGAGAGAAAGAAAGAGCGCAGAGAGAGAGAAAGAAAAAGCGCAGAGAGAGAGAAAGAAAGAGCGCAGAGAGAGTAAGAAAGAGCGCAGAGAGAGAAAGAAAAAGCACAGAGAGAGAAAGAAAGAGCGCAGAGAGAGAGAGAAAGAGCGCCGAGAGAGAGAAAGAAAGAGCGCAGAGAGAAAGAAAGAGCGCAGAGAGAGAGAGAGAGTGCAGAGAGAGAGAAAGAGCGCATAGAGAGAGAAAGAAAGAGCGCAGAGAGAGAAAGAAAGAGCGCAGAGAGAGAGAAAGAAAGAGCGCAGAGAGAGAGAGAATGAAAGAGCGCAGAGAGAGAGAAAGAAAGAGCGCAGAGAGAGAAAGAAAGAGCGCAGAGAGAGAAAGAAAGAGCGCAGAGAGAGAGAAAGAAAGAGCGCAGAGAGAGAGAAAGAATGAGCGCAGAGAGAGAAAGAAAGAGCGCAGAGAGAGAAAGAAAGAGCGCAGAGAGAGAAAGAAAGAGCGCAGAGAGAGAAAGAGCGCAGAGAGAGAGGGAGCGCAGAGAGAAAGAAAGAGCGCAGAGAGAGAGAAAGAGCGCAGAGAGAAAGAAAGAGCGCAGAGAGAGAGAAAGTAAGAGCGCAGAGAGAGAAAGAAAGAGCGCAGAGAGAGAAAGAAAGAGCGCAGAGAGAAAAAAGAGTGCAGAGAGAGAGAGCGCAGAGAGAGAGAGCGCAGAGAGAAAGAAAGAGCGCAGAGAGATAGAAAGAAAGTGCGCAGAGAGAGAGAGAGCGCAGAGAGAGAGAGCACAGAGAGAAAGAAAGAGCGCAGAGAGAAAGAAAGAGCGCAGAGAGAGAGAGAGCGCAGAGAGAGAGAAAGAAAGTGCACAGAGAGAAAGAAAGAGCGCAGAGAGAGAAAGAAAGAGCGCAGAGAGAGAGAAAGAAAGAAAGAGCGCAGAGAGAGAAAGAAAGAGCGCAGAGAGAGAAAGAAAGAGCGCAGAGAGAGAGAGCGCAGAGAGAGAGAGCACAGAGAGAAAGAAAGAGCGCAGAGAGAAAGAAAGAGCGCAGAGAGAGAGAGAGCGCAGAGAGAGAGAAAGAAAGAAAGAGCGCAGAGAGAGAAAGAAATAGCGCAGAGAGAGAAAGAAAGAGCGCAGAGAGAGAGAAAGAGCGCAAAGAGAGAGAAAGAAAGAGCGCAGAGAGAGAGAAAGAAAGAAAGAGCGCAGAGAGAGAAAGAAAGAGCGCAGAGAGAGAAAGAAAGAGCGCAGAGAGAGAGAAAGAGCGCAAAGAGAGAGAAAGAAAGAGCGCAGAGAGAGAGAAAGAAAAAGCGCAGAGAGAGAGAGAATGAAAGAGCGCAGAGAGAGAGAAAGAAAGAGCGCAGAGAGAGAAAGAAAGAGCGCAGAGAGAGAAAGAAAGAGCGCAGAGAGAGAAAGAAAGAGCGCAGAGAGAGAAAGAAAGAGCGCAGAGAGAGAAAGAGCGCAGAGAGAAAGAAAGAGCGCAGAGAGAGTGAAAGAGCGCAGAGAGAGAGAAAGAAAGAGCGCAGAGAGAGAGAAAGTAAGAGCGCAGAGAGAGAAAGAAAGAGCGCAGAGAGAGAAAGAAATAGCGCAGAGAAAGAGAGAATGAGCGCAGAGAGAGAGAAAGAGCGCAGCGAGAGAGAGAGAAAGAGCGCAGAGAGAGAGAAAGAAAGAGCGCAGAGAGAAAGAAAGAGCGCCGAGAGAGAGAAAGTAAGAGCACAGAGAGAAAGAAAGAGCGCAGAGAGAAAGAAAGAGCGCAGAGAGAGAGAAAGAGCGCAGAGAGAGAGAAAGATAGTGCGCATAAAGAAAGAAAGAGCGCAGAGAGAGAGAGAGAAAGAAAGAGCGCAGAGAGAGAGAAAGAAAGAACGCAGAGAGAGAGAAAGTAAGAGCGCAGAGAGAGAAAGAAAGAGCGCAGAGAGAGAAAGAAAGAGCGCAGAGAGAGAGAGAATGAGCGCAGAGAGAGAGAAAGAGCGCAGCGAGAGAGAGAGAAAGAGCGCAGAGAGAGAGAAAGAAAGAGCGCAGAGAGAAAGAAAGAGCGCAGAGAGAGAAAGAAAGAGCGCAGAGAGAGAGAGAATGAGCGCAGAGAGAGAGAAAGAGCGCAGCGAGAGAGAGAGAAAGAGCGCAGAGAGAGAGAAAGAAAGAGCGCAGAGAGAAAGAAAGAGCGCAGAGAGAGAGAAAGAGCGCAGAGAGAGAGAAAGATAGTGCGCATAAAGAAAGAAAGAGCGCAGAGAGAGAGAGAGAAAGAAAGAGCGCAGAGAGAGAGAAAGAAAGAACGCAGAGAGAGAGAAAGTAAGAGCGCAGAGAGAGAAAGAAAGAGCGCAGAGAGAGAAAGAAAGAGCGCAGAGAGAGAGAGAATGAGCGCAGAGAGAGAGAAAGAGCGCAGCGAGAGAGAGAGAAAGAGCGCAGAGAGAGAGAAAGAAAGAGCGCAGAGAGAAAGAAAGAGCGCAGAGAGAGAGAAAGAGCGCAGAGAGAGAGAAAGAAAGTGCGCAGAGAGAAAGAAAGAGCGCAGAGAGAGAGAGAGAAAGAAAGAGCGCAGAGAGAGAGAAAGAAAGAGTGCAGAGAGTGAGAAAGAAAGAGCGCAGAGAGAGAAAGAAAGAGAGCGCAGAGAGAGAAAGAAAATGCGCAGAGAGAGAAAGAAAGAGCGCAGAGAGAGAAAGAAAGAGCGCAAGAGAGAGAAAGAAAGAAAGAGCGCAGAGAGAGAAAGAAAGAAAGAGCGCAGAGAGAGAAAGAAAGAGCACAGAGAGAGAGAAAGAAAGAGCGCAGAGAGAGAGAAAGAAAGAGCGCAGAGAGAGAGAAAGAAAGAGCGCAGAGAGAGAAAGAAAGAGCGCAGAGAGAGAGAAAGAGCGCAGCGAGAGAGAGAGAAAGAGCGAAGAGAGAGAGAAAGAAAGAGCGCAGAGAGAAAGAAAGAGCGCAGAGAGAGAGAAAGAGCGCAGAGAGAGAGAAAGAAAGTGCGCAGAGAGAAAAAAAGAGCGCAGAGAGAGAAAGAAAGAGCGCAGAGAGAGAGAAAGAAAGAGCGCAGAGAGAGAGAAAGAAAGAGCGCAGAGAGAGAAAGAAAGAAAGAGCGCAGAGAGAGAAAGAAAATGCGCAGAGAGAGAAAGAAAGAGCGCAGAGAGAGAAAGAAAGAAATAGCGCAGAGAGAGAAAGAAAGAGCGCAGAGAGAGAAAGAAAGAGCGCAGAGAGAGAAAGAAATAGCGCAGAGAAAGAGAGAATGAGCGCAGAGAGAGAGAAAGAGCGCAGCGAGAGAGAGAGAAAGAGCGCAGAGAGAGAGAAAGAAAGAGCGCAGAGAGAAAGAAAGAGCGCCGAGAGAGAGAAAGTAAGAGCACAGATAGAGAAAGAAAGAGCGCAGAGAGAGAAAGAAAGAGCGCAGAGAGAGAAAGAAAGAGCGCAGAGAGAGAGAGAATGAGCGCAGAGAGAGAGAAAGAGCGCAGCGAGAGAGAGAGAAAGAGCACAGAGAGAGAGAAAGAAAGAGCGCAGAGAGAAAGAAAGAGCGCAGAGAGAGAGAAAGAGCGCAGAGAGAGAGAAAGATAGTGCGCATAAAGAAAGAAAGAGCGCAGAGAGAGAGAGAGAAAGAAAGAGCGCAGAGAGAGAGAAAGAAAGAACGCAGAGAGAGAGAAAGTAAGAGCGCAGAGAGAGAAAGAAAGAGCGCAGAGAGAGAAAGAAAGAGCGCAGAGAGAGAGAGAATGAGCGCAGAGAGAGAGAAAGAGCGCAGCGAGAGAGAGAGAAAGAGCGCAGAGAGAGAGAAATAAAGAGCGCAGAGAGAAAGAAAGAGCGCAGAGAGAGAGAAAGAGCGCAGAGAGAGAGAAAGAAAGTGCGCAGAGAGAAAGAAAGAGCGCAGAGAGAAAGAAAGAGCGCAGAGAGAAAGAAAGAGCGCAGAGAGAGAGAAAGAAAGAGCGCAGAGAGAGAGAAAGAAAGAGCGCAGAGAGTGAGAAAGAAAGAGCGCAGAGAGAGAAAGAAAGAAAGAGCGCAGAGAGAGAAAGAAAATGCGCAGAGAGAGAAAGAAAGAGCGCAGAGAGAGAAAGAAAGAGCGCAAGAGAGAGAAAGAAAGAGCGCAGAGAGAGAAAGAAAGAAAGAGCGCAGAGAGAGAAAGAAAGAGCACAGAGAGAGAGAAAGAAAGAGCGCAGAGAGAGAGAAAGAAAGAGCGCAGAGAGAGAGAAAGAAAGAGTGCAGAGAGAGAGAAAGAGCGCAGCGAGAGAGAGAGAAAGAGCGAAGAGAGAGAGAAAGAAAGAGCGCAGAGAGAAAGAAAGAGCGCAGAGAGAGAGAAAGAGCGCAGAGAGAGAGAAAGAAAGTGCGCAGAGAGAAAAAAAGAGCGCAGAGAGAGAAAGAAAGAGCGCAGAGAGAGAGAAAGAAAGAGCGCAGAGAGAGAAAGAAAGAAATAGCGCAGAGAGAGAAAGAAAGAGCGCAGAGAGAGAAAGAAAGAGCGCAGAGAGAGAAAGAAAGAGCGCAGAGAGAGAGAGAATGAGTGCAGAGAGAGAGAGAATGAGCGCAGAGAGAGAGAAAGAGCGCAGCGAGAGAGAGAGAAAGAGCGAAGAGAGAGAGAAAGAAAGAGCGCAGAGAGAAAGAAAGAGCGCAGAGAGAGAGAAAGAGCGCAGAGAGAGAGAAAGAAAGTGCGCAGAGAGAGAAAGAAAGAGCGCAGAGAGAGAGAAAGAAAGAGCGCAGAGAGAGAAAGAAAGAAAGAGCGCAGAGAGAGAAAGAAAGAGCGCAGAGAGAGAAAGAAAGAGCGCAGAGAGAGAAAGAAAGAAAGAGCGCAGAGAGAGAAAGAAAGAGCGCAGAGAGAGAGAAAGAAAGAGCGCAGAGAGAGAGAAAGAAAGAGCGCAGAGAGAGAGAAAGAATGAGCGCAGAGAGAGAAAGAAAGAGCGCAGAGAGAGAAAGAAAGAGCGCAGAGAGAGAAAGAAAGAGCGCAGAGAGAGAAAGAGCGCAGAGAGAGAGGGAGCGCAGAGAGAAAGAAAGAGCGCAGAGAGAGAGAAAGAGCGCAGAGAGAGAGAAAGAAAGAGCGCAGAGAGAGAGAAAGTAAGAGCGCAGAGAGAGAAAGAAAGAGCGCAGAGAGAGAAAGAAAGAGTGCAGAGAGAGAAAAAAGAGTGCAGAGAGAGAGAGCGCAGAGAGAGAGAGCGCAGAGAGAAAGAAAGAGCGCAGAGAGATAGAAAGAAAGTGCGCAGAGAGAGAGAAAGTGCGCAGACAGAGAGAGAGAAAGAGCGCAGAGAGAGAAAGAAAGAGCGCAGAGAGAGAGAGAGCGCAGAGAGAGAGAGCACAGAGAGAAAGAAAGAGCGCAGAGAGAAAGAAAGAGCGCAGAGAGAGAAAGAAAGAGCGCAGAGAGAGAGAAAGAAAGAAAGATCGCAGACAGAGAAAGAAAGAGCGCAGAGAGAGAAAGAAAGAGCGCAGAGAGAGAGAGCGCAGAGAGAGAGAAAGAAAGAGCGCAGAGAGAGAGAAAGAAAGAGCGCAGAGAGAGAAAGAAAGAAAGAGCGCAGAGAGAAAAAAAAGAGCGCAGAGAGAGAGAAAGAAAGTGCACAGAGAGAAAGAAAGAGCGCAGAGAGAGAGAGAGAGAGCGCAGAGAGAGAAAGAAAGAGCGCAGAGAGAGAAAGAAAGAAAGAGCGCAGAGAGAGAAAGAAAGAGCACAGAGAGAGAGAAAGAAAGAGCGCAGAGAGAGAGAAAGAAAGAGCGCAGAGAGAGAAAGAAAGAAATAGCGCAGAGACAGAAAGAGCGCAGAGAGAGAAAGAAAGAGCGCAGAGAGAGAAAGAAAGAGCGCAGAGAGAGAAAGAAAGAAAGAGCGCAGAGAGAGAAAGAAAGAGCACAGAGAGAGAGAAAGAAAGAGCGCAGAGAGAGAGAAAGAAAGAGCGCAGAGAGAGAGAAAGAAAGAGCGCAGAGAGAGAAAGCAAGAGCGCAGAGAGAGAGAGAGAGAGCGCAGAGAAAGAAAGAGCGCAGAGAGAGAAAGAAAGAAAGAGCGCAGAGAGAGAAAGAAAGAGCGCAGAGAGAGAAAGAAAGAGCGCAGAGAGAAAAAAAAGAGTGCAGAGAGAGAGAGCGCAGAGAGAGAGCGCAGAGAGAAAGAAAGAGCGCAGAGAGATAGAAAGAAAGTGCGCAGAGAGAGAGAAAGAAAGTGCACAGAGAGAGAGAAAGAGCATAGAGAGAGAAAGAAAGAGCGCAGAGAGAGAAAGAAAGAGCGCAGAGAGAGAAAGAAAGAGCGCAGAGAGAGAAAGAAATAGCGCAGAGAGAGAGAGAATGAGCGCAGAGAGAGAGAAAGAGCGCAGCGAGAGAGAGAGAGAAAGAGCGCAGAGAGAGAGAAAGAAAGAGCGCAGAGAGAAAGAAAGAGCGCAGAGAGAGAGAAAGTAAGAGCGCAGAGAGAGAAAGAAAGAGCGCAGAGAGAGAAAGAAAGAGCGCAGAGAGAGAAAGAAAGAGCGCAGAGAGAGAAAGAAAGAGCGCAGAGAGAAAGAAAGAGCGCAGAGAGAGAAAGAAAGTGCACAGAGAGAGAGAAAGAGCATAGAGAGAGAAAGAAAGAGCGCAGAGAGAGAAAGAAAGAGCGCAGAGAGAGAAAGAAAGAGCGCAGAGAGAGAAAGAAATAGCGCAAAGAGAGAGAGAATGAGCGCAGAGAGAGAGAAAGAGCGCAGCGAGAGAGAGAGAGAAAGAGCGCAGAGAGAGAGAAAGAAAGAGCGCAGAGAGAAAGAAAGAGCGCAGAGAGAGAGAAAGTAAGAGCGCAGAGAGAGAAAGAAAGAGCGCAGAGAGAGAAAGAAAGAGCGCAGAGAGAGAAAGAAAGAGCGCAGAGAGAGAAAGAAAGAGCACAGAGAGAAAGAAAGAGCGCAGAGAGAGAAAGAAAGAGCGCAGAGAGAGAGAGAATGAAAGAGTGCAGAGAGAGAGAAAGAAAGAGCGCAGAGAGAGAAAGAAAGAGCGCAGAGAGAGAAAGAAAGAGCGCAGAGAGAGAAAGAAAGAGCGCAGAGAGAGAAAGAAAGAGCGCAGAGAGAGAAAGAAAGAGCGCAGAGAGAGAGAAAGAAAGAGCGCAGAGAGAGAGAAAGAATGAGCGCAGAGAGAGAAAGAAAGAGCGCAGAGAGAGAAAGAAAGAGCGCAGAGAGAGAAAGAAAGAGCGCAGAGAGAGAAAGAGCGCAGAGAGAGAGGGAGCGCAGAGAGAAAGAAAGAGCGCAGAGAGAGAGAAAGAGCGCAGAGAGAGAGAAAGAAAGAGCGCAGAGAGAGAGAAAGTAAGAGCGCAGAGAGAGAGAAAGAAAGAGCGCAGAGAGAGAAAGAAAGAGCGCAGAGAGAGAAAGAAAGAGCGCAGAGAGAGAGAGAAAGAAAGTGCGCAGAGAGAAAGAAAGAGCGCAGAGAGAGAAAAAAAAGAGCGCAGAGAGAGAAAGAAAGAGCGCAGAGAGAGAGAGAAAGAGCGCAGAGAGAGAGAGAGAGCGCAGAGAAAGAAAGAGCGCAGAGAGAGAAAGAAAGAAAGAGCGCAGAGAGAGAAAGAAATAGCGCAGAGAGAGAGAAAGAGCGCAGAGAGAGAGAAAGAAAGAGCGCAGAGAGAGAGAAAGAAAGAGCGCAGAGAGAGAAAGAATGAGCGCAGAGAGAGAAAGAAAGAGCGCAGAGAGAGAAAGAAAGAGCGCAGAGAGAGAAAGAAAGAGCGCAGAGAGAGAAAGAGCACAGAGAGAGAGAGAGCGCAGAGAGAAAGAAAGAGCGCAGAGAGAGAGAAAGAGCGCAGAGAGAGAGAAAGAAAGAGCGCAGAGAGAGAGAAAGTAAGAGCGCAGAGAGAGAAAGAAAGAGCGCAGAGAGAGAAAGAAAGAGCGCAGAGAGAAAAAAAAGAGTGCAGAGAGAGAGAGCGCAGAGAGAGAGAGCGCAGAGAGAGAGAGCGCAGAGAGAGAGAGCGCAGAGAGAGAGAGCACAGAGAGAAAGAAAGAGCGCAGAGAGAAAGAAAGAGCGCAGAGAGAGAGAAAGAAAGTGCGCTGAGAGAAAGAAAGAGCGCAGAGAGAGAAAGAAAGAGCGCAGAGAGAGAGAAAGAAAGAAAGATCGCAGAGAGAGAAAGAAAGATCGCAGAGAGAGAAAGAAAGAGCGCAGAGAGAGAAAGAAAGAGCGCAGAGAGAGAGAAAGAGCGCAGAGAGAGAGAATGAAAGAGCGCAGAGAGAGAGAGAAAGAAAGAGCGCAGAGAGAGAGAAAGAAAGAGCGCAGAGAGAAAGAAAGAGCGCAGAGAGAGAGAAAGTAAGAGCGCAGAGAGAGAAAGAAAGAGCGCAGAGAGAGAAAGAAAGAGCGCAGAGAGAGAGAATGAGCGCAGAGAGAAAAAGAGCGCAGCGAGAGAGAGAGAAAGAGTGCAGAGAGAGAGAAAGAAAGAGCGCAGAGAGAAAGAAAGAGCGCAGAGAGAGAGAAAGTGCGCAGACAGAGAGAGAGAAAGAGCGCAGAGAGAGAAAGAAAGAGCGCAGAGAGAGAGAGAGCGCAGAGAGAGAGAGCACAGAGAGAAAGAAAGAGCGCAGAGAGAAAGAAAGAGCGCAGAGAGAGAGAGAGCGCAGAGAGAGAGAAAGAAAGAGCACAGAGAGAGAAAGAAAGAAAGAGCGCAGAGAGAGAAAGAAAGAGCGCAGAGAGAGAAAGAAAGAGCGCAGAGAGAGAGAGAATGAGCGCAGAGAGAGAGAGAATGAGCGCAGAGAGAGAGAAAGAGCGCAGCGAGAGAGAGAGAAAGAGCGAAGAGAGAGAGAAAGAAAGAGCGCAGAGAGAAAGAAAGAGCGCAGAGAGAGAGAAAGAGCGCAGAGAGAGAGAAAGAAAGTGCGCAGAGAGAAAAAAAGAGCGCAGAGAGAGAAAGAAAGAGCGCAGAGAGAGAGAAAGAAAGAGCGCAGAGAGAGAGAAAGAAAGAGCGCAGAGAGAGAAAGAAAGAAATAGCGCAGAGAGAGAAAGAAAGAGCGCAGAGAGAGAAAGAAAGAGCGCAGAGAGAGAAAGAAAGAGCGCAGAGAGAGAAAGAAAGAAAGAGCGCAGAGAGAGAAAGAAAGAGCACAGAGAGAGAGAAAGAAAGAGCGCAGAGAGAGAGAAAGAAAGAGCGCAGAGAGAGAGAAAGAAAGAGCGCAGAGAGAGAGAAAGAATGAGCGCAGAGAGAGAAAGAAAGAGCGCAGAGAGAGAAAGAAAGAGCGCAGAGAGAGAAAGAGCGCAGAGAGAGAGGGAGCGCAGAGAGAAAGAAAGAGCGCAGAGAGAGAGAAAGAGCGCAGACAGAGAGAAAGAAAGAGCGCAGAGAGAGAAAAAAGAGTGCAGAGAGAGAAAAAAGAGTGCAGAGAGAGAGAGAGCGCAGAGAGAGAGAGCGCAGAGAGAAAGAAAGAGCGCAGAGAGATAGAAAGAAAGTGCGCAGAGAGAGAGAAAGTGCGCAGACAGAGAGAGAGAAAGAGCGCAGAGAGAGAAAGAAAGAGCGCAGAGAGAGAGAGAGCGCAGAGAGAGAGAGCACAGAGAGAAAGAAAGAGCGCAGAGAGAAAGAAAGAGCGCAGAGAGAGAGAGAGCGCAGAGAGAGAGAAAGAAAGTGCACAGAGAGAAAGAAAGAGCGCAGAGAGAGAAAGAAAGAGCGCAGAGAGAGAGAAAGAAAGAAAGATCGCAGACAGAGAAAGAAAGAGCGCAGAGAGAGAAAGAAAGAGCGCAGAGAGAGAGAGCGCAGAGAGAGAGAAAGAAAGAGCGCAGAGAGAGAGAAAGAAAGAGCGCAGAGAGAGAAAGAAAGAAAGAGCGCAGAGAGAAAAAAAAGAGCGCAGAGAGAGAGAAAGAAAGTGCACAGAGAGAAAGAAAGAGCGCAGAGAGAGAGAGAGCGCAGAGAGAGAAAGAAAGAGCGCAGAGAGAGAGAGAAAGAAAGAGCGCAGAGAGAGAAAGAAAGAGCACAGAGAGAGAGAAAGAAAGAGCGCAGAGAGAGAGAAAGAAAGAGCGCAGAGAGAGAAAGAAAGAAATAGCGCAGAGACAGAAAGAGCGCAGAGAGAGAAAGAAAGAGCGCAGAGAGAGAAAGAAAGAGCGCAGAGAGAGAAAGAAAGAAAGAGCGCAGAGAGAGAAAGAAAGAGCACAGAGAGAGAGAAAGAAAGAGCGCAGAGAGAGAGAAAGAAAGAGCGCAGAGAGAGAGAAAGAAAGAGCGCAGAGAGAGAAAGCAAGAGCGCAGAGAGAGAGAGAGCGCAGAGAAAGAAAGAGCGCAGAGAGAGAGAAAGAAAGAAAGAGCGCAGAGAGAGAAAGAAAGAGCGCAGAGAGAGAGAAAGAGCGCAGAGAGAGAGAAAGAAAGAGCGCAGAGAGAGAGAAAGAAAGAGCGCAGAGAGAGAAAGAATGAGCGCAGAGAGAGAAAGAAAGAGCGCAGAGAGAGAAAGAAAGAGCGCAGAGAGAGAAAGAAAGAGCGCAGAGAGAGAAAGAGCACAGAGAGAGAGAGAGCGCAGAGAGAAAGAAAGAGCGCAGAGAGAGAGAAAGAGCGCAGAGAGAGAGAAAGAAAGAGCGCAGAGAGAGAGAAAGTAAGAGCGCAGAGAGAGAAAGAAAGAGCGCAGAGAGAGAAAGAAAGAGCGCAGAGAGAAAAAAAAGAGTGCAGAGAGAGAGAGCGCAGAGAGAGAGAGCGCAGAGAGAGAGAGCGCAGAGAGAGAGAGCGCAGAGAGAGAGAGCACAGAGAGAAAGAAAGAGCGCAGAGAGAAAGAAAGAGCGCAGAGAGAGAGAAAGAAAGTGCGCTGAGAGAAAGAAAGAGCGCAGAGAGAGAAAGAAAGAGCGCAGAGAGAGAGAAAGAAAGAAAGATCGCAGAGAGAGAAAGAAAGAGCGCAGAGAGAGAAAGAAAGAGCGCAGAGAGAGAGAAAGAGCGCAGAGAGAGAGAATGAAAGAGCGCAGAGAGAGAGAGAAAGAAAGAGCGCAGAGAGAGAGAAAGAAAGAGCGCAGAGAGAAAGAAAGAGCGCAGAGAGAGAGAAAGTAAGAGCGCAGAGAGAGAAAGAAAGAGCGCAGAGAGAGAAAGAAAGAGCGCAGAGAGAGAGAATGAGCGCAGAGAGAAAAAGAGCGCAGCGAGAGAGAGAGAAAGAGTGCAGAGAGAGAGAAAGAAAGAGCGCAGAGAGAAAGAAAGAGCGCAGAGAGAGAGAAAGTGCGCAGACAGAGAGAGAGAAAGAGCGCAGAGAGAGAAAGAAAGAGCGCAGAGAGAGAGAGCACAGAGAGAAAGAAAGAGCGCAGAGAGAAAGAAAGAGCGCAGAGAGAGAGAGAGCGCAGAGAGAGAGAAAGAAAGAGCACAGAGAGAGAAAGAAAGAAAGAGCGCAGAGAGAGAAAGAAAGAGCGCAGAGAGAGAAAGAAAGAGCGCAGAGAGAGAGAGAATGAGCGCAGAGAGAGAGAAAGAGCGCAGCGAGAGAGAGAGAAAGAGCGAAGAGAGAGAGAAAGAAAGAGCGCAGAGAGAAAGAAAGAGCGCAGAGAGAGAGAAAGAGCGCAGAGAGAGAGAAAGAAAGTGCGCAGAGAGAAAAAAAGAGCGCAGAGAGAGAAAGAAAGAGCGCAGAGAGAGAGAAAGAAAGAGCGCAGAGAGAGAAAGAAAGAAATAACAAAGAGAGAGAAAGAAAGAGCGCAGAGAGAGAAAGAAAGAGCGCAGAGAGAGAAAGAAAGAGCGCAGAGAGAGAAAGAAAGAAAGAGCGCAGAGAGAGAAAGAAAGAGCACAGAGAGAGAGAAAGAAAGAGCGCAGAGAGAGAGAAAGAAAGAGCGCAGAGAGAGAGAAAGAAAGAGCGCAGAGAGAGAGAAAGAATGAGCGCAGAGAGAGAAAGAAAGAGCGCAGAGAGAGAAAGAAAGAGCGCAGAGAGAGAAAGAAAGAGCGCAGAGAGAGAAAGAGCGCAGAGAGAGAGGGAGCGCAGAGAGAAAGAAAGAGCGCAGAGAGAGAGAGCGCAGAGAGAGAGAAAGAAAGAGCGCAGAGAGAGAGAAAGTAAGAGCGCAGAGAGAGAAAGAAAGAGCGCAGAGAGAGAAAGAAAGAGCGCAGAGAGAGAAAAAAGAGTGCAGAGAGAGAGAGAGCGCAGAGAGAGAGAGCGCAGAGAGAAAGAAAGAGCGCAGAGAGATAGAAAGAAAGTGCGCAGAGAGAGAGAAAGTGCGCAGACAGAGAGAGAGAAAGAGCGCAGAGAGAGAAAGAAAGAGCGCAGAGAGAGAGAGAGCGCAGAGAGAGAGAGCACAGAGAGAAAGAAAGAGCGCAGAGAGAAAGAAAGAGCGCAGAGAGAGAGAGAGCGCAGAGAGAGAGAAAGAAAGTGCACAGAGAGAAAGAAAGAGCGCAGAGAGAGAAAGAAAGAGCGCAGAGAGAGAGAAAGAAAGAAAGATCGCAGACAGAGAAAGAAAGAGCGCAGAGAGAGAAAGAAAGAGCGCAGAGAGAGAGAGCGCAGAGAGAGAGAAAGAAAGAGCGCAGAGAGAGAGAAAGAAAGAGCGCAGAGAGAGAAAGAAAGAAAGAGCGCAGAGAGAAAAAAAAGAGCGCAGAGGGAGAGAAAGAAAGTGCACAGAGAGAAAGAAAGAGCGCAGAGAGAGAGAGAGAGAGCGCAGAGAGAGAAAGAAAGAGCGCAGAGAGAGAGAGAAAGAAAGAGCGCAGAGAGAGAAAGAAAGAGCGCAGAGAGAGAGAAAGTAAGAGCGCAGAGAGAGAAAGAAAGAGCGCAGAGAGAGAAAGAAAGAGCGCAGAGAGAGAGAATGAGCGCAGAGAGAAAAAGAGCGCAGCGAGAGAGAGAGAAAGAGTGCAGAGAGAGAGAAAGAAAGAGCGCAGAGAGAAAGAAAGAGCGCAGAGAGAGAGAAAGTGCGCAGACAGAGAGAGAGAAAGAGCGCAGAGAGAGAAAGAAAGAGCGCAGAGAGAGAGAGCACAGAGAGAAAGAAAGAGCGCAGAGAGAAAGAAAGAGCGCAGAGAGAGAGAGAGCGCAGAGAGAGAGAAAGAAAGAGCACAGAGAGAGAAAGAAAGAAAGAGCGCAGAGAGAGAAAGAAAGAGCGCAGAGAGAGAAAGAAAGAGCGCAGAGAGAGAGAGAATGAGCGCAGAGAGAGAGAAAGAGCGCAGCGAGAGAGAGAGAAAGAGCGAAGAGAGAGAGAAAGAAAGAGCGCAGAGAGAAAGAAAGAGCGCAGAGAGAGAGAAAGAGCGCAGAGAGAGAGAAAGAAAGTGCGCAGAGAGAAAAAAAGAGCGCAGAGAGAGAAAGAAAGAGCGCAGAGAGAGAGAAAGAAAGAGCGCAGAGAGAGAAAGAAAGAAATAACAAAGAGAGAGAAAGAAAGAGCGCAGAGAGAGAAAGAAAGAGCGCAGAGAGAGAAAGAAAGAGCGCAGAGAGAGAAAGAAAGAAAGAGCGCAGAGAGAGAAAGAAAGAGCACAGAGAGAGAGAAAGAAAGAGCGCAGAGAGAGAGAAAGAAAGAGCGCAGAGAGAGAGAAAGAAAGAGCGCAGAGAGAGAGAAAGAATGAGCGCAGAGAGAGAAAGAAAGAGCGCAGAGAGAGAAAGAAAGAGCGCAGAGAGAGAAAGAAAGAGCGCAGAGAGAGAAAGAGCGCAGAGAGAGAGGGAGCGCAGAGAGAAAGAAAGAGCGCAGAGAGAGAGAGCGCAGAGAGAGAGAAAGAAAGAGCGCAGAGAGAGAGAAAGTAAGAGCGCAGAGAGAGAAAGAAAGAGCGCAGAGAGAGAAAGAAAGAGCGCAGAGAGAGAAAAAAGAGTGCAGAGAGAGAGAGAGCGCAGAGAGAGAGAGCGCAGAGAGAAAGAAAGAGCGCAGAGAGATAGAAAGAAAGTGCGCAGAGAGAGAGAAAGTGCGCAGACAGAGAGAGAGAAAGAGCGCAGAGAGAGAAAGAAAGAGCGCAGAGAGAGAGAGAGCGCAGAGAGAGAGAGCACAGAGAGAAAGAAAGAGCGCAGAGAGAAAGAAAGAGCGCAGAGAGAGAGAGAGCGCAGAGAGAGAGAAAGAAAGTGCACAGAGAGAAAGAAAGAGCGCAGAGAGAGAAAGAAAGAGCGCAGAGAGAGAGAAAGAAAGAAAGATCGCAGACAGAGAAAGAAAGAGCGCAGAGAGAGAAAGAAAGAGCGCAGAGAGAGAGAGCGCAGAGAGAGAGAAAGAAAGAGCGCAGAGAGAGAGAAAGAAAGAGCGCAGAGAGAGAAAGAAAGAAAGAGCGCAGAGAGAAAAAAAAGAGCGCAGAGGGAGAGAAAGAAAGTGCACAGAGAGAAAGAAAGAGCGCAGAGAGAGAGAGAGAGAGCGCAGAGAGAGAAAGAAAGAGCGCAGAGAGAGAGAGAAAGAAAGAGCGCAGAGAGAGAAAGAAAGAGCACAGAGAGAGAGAAAGAAAGAGCGCAGAGAGAGAGAAAGAAAGAGCGCAGAGAGAGAGAAAGAAAGTGCGCAGAGAGAAAAAAAGAGCGCAGAGAGAGAAAGAAAGAGCGCAGAGAGAGAGAAAGAAAGAGCGCAGAGAGAGAAAGAAAGAAATAACAAAGAGAGAGAAAGAAAGAGCGCAGAGAGAGAAAGAAAGAGCGCAGAGAGAGAAAGAAAGAGCGCAGAGAGAGAAAGAAAGAAAGAGCGCAGAGAGAGAAAGAAAGAGCACAGAGAGAGAGAAAGAAAGAGCGCAGAGAGAGAGAAAGAAAGAGCGCAGAGAGAGAGAAAGAAAGAGCGCAGAGAGAGAGAAAGAATGAGCGCAGAGAGAGAAAGAAAGAGCGCAGAGAGAGAAAGAAAGAGCGCAGAGAGAGAAAGAAAGAGCGCAGAGAGAGAAAGAGCGCAGAGAGAGAGGGAGCGCAGAGAGAAAGAAAGAGCGCAGAGAGAGAGAGCGCAGAGAGAGAGAAAGAAAGAGCGCAGAGAGAGAGAAAGTAAGAGCGCAGAGAGAGAAAGAAAGAGCGCAGAGAGAGAAAGAAAGAGCGCAGAGAGAGAAAAAAGAGTGCAGAGAGAGAGAGAGCGCAGAGAGAGAGAGCGCAGAGAGAAAGAAAGAGCGCAGAGAGATAGAAAGAAAGTGCGCAGAGAGAGAGAAAGTGCGCAGACAGAGAGAGAGAAAGAGCGCAGAGAGAGAAAGAAAGAGCGCAGAGAGAGAGAGAGCGCAGAGAGAGAGAGCACAGAGAGAAAGAAAGAGCGCAGAGAGAAAGAAAGAGCGCAGAGAGAGAGAGAGCGCAGAGAGAGAGAAAGAAAGTGCACAGAGAGAAAGAAAGAGCGCAGAGAGAGAAAGAAAGAGCGCAGAGAGAGAGAAAGAAAGAAAGATCGCAGACAGAGAAAGAAAGAGCGCAGAGAGAGAAAGAAAGAGCGCAGAGAGAGAGAGCGCAGAGAGAGAGAAAGAAAGAGCGCAGAGAGAGAGAAAGAAAGAGCGCAGAGAGAGAAAGAAAGAAAGAGCGCAGAGAGAAAAAAAAGAGCGCAGAGGGAGAGAAAGAAAGTGCACAGAGAGAAAGAAAGAGCGCAGAGAGAGAGAGAGAGAGCGCAGAGAGAGAAAGAAAGAGCGCAGAGAGAGAGAGAAAGAAAGAGCGCAGAGAGAGAAAGAAAGAGCACAGAGAGAGAGAAAGAAAGAGCGCAGAGAGAGAGAAAGAAAGAGCGCAGAGAGAGAAAGAAAGAAATAGCGCAGAGACAGAAAGAGCGCAGAGAGAGAAAGAAAGAGCGCAGAGAGAGAAAGAAAGAGCGCAGAGAGAGAAAGAAAGAAAGAGCGCAGAGAGAGAAAGAAAGAGCACAGAGAGAGAGAAAGAAAGAGCGCAGAGAGAGAGAAAGAAAGAGCGCAGAGAGAGAGAAAGAAAGAGCGCAGAGAGAGAAAGCAAGAGCGCAGAGAGAGAGAGAGAGAGCGCAGAGAAAGAAAGAGCGCAGAGAGAGAAAGAAAGAGCGCAGAGAGAGAAAGAAAGAGCGCAGAGAGAGAAAAAAAAGAGTGCAGAGAGAGAGAGCGCAGAGAGAGAGCGCAGAGAGAAAGAAAGAGCGCAGAGAGATAGAAAGAAAGTGCGCAGAGAGAGAGAAAGAAAGTGCGCAGAGAGAGAGAAAGAAAGTGCGCAGAGAGAGAGAGAGAGAAAGAGCATAGAGAGAGAAAGAAAGAGCGCAGAGAGAGAAAGAAAGAGCGCAGAGAGAGAAAGAAAGAGCGCAGAGAGAGAAAGAAATAGCGCAGAGAGAGAGAGAATGAGCGCAGAGAGAGAGAAAGAGCGCAGCGAGAGAGAGAGAGAAAGAGCGCAGAGAGAGAGAAAGAAAGAGCGCAGAGAGAGAAAGAAAGAGCGCAGAGAGAGAAAGAAAGAGCGCAGAGAGAGAGAAAGAAAGAGCGCAGAGAGAGAGAAAGAATGAGCGCAGAGAGAGAGAAAGAGCGCAGCGAGAGAGAGAAAGAAAATGCGCAGAGAGAGAAAGAAAGAGCGCAGAGAAAGAGAAAGAAAGAGCGCAGAGAGAGAAAGAAAGAAAGAGCGCAGAGAGAGAAAGAAAGAGCGCAGAGAGAGAAAGAAAGAGCGCAGAGAGAGAAAGAAAGAAAGAGCGCAGAGAGAGAAAGAAAGAGCACAGAGAGAGAGAAAGAAAGAGCGCAGAGAGAGAGAAAGAAAGAGCGCAGAGAGAGAGAAAGAAAGAGCGCAGAGAGAGAGAAAGAATGAGCGCAGAGAGAGAAAGAAAGAGCGCAGAGAGAGAAAGAAAGAGCGCAGAGAGAGAAAGAAAGAGCGCAGAGAGAGAAAGAGCGCAGAGAGAGAGGGAGCGCAGAGAGAAAGAAAGAGCGCAGAGAGAGAGAGCGCAGAGAGAGAGAAAGAAAGAGCGCAGAGAGAGAGAAAGTAAGAGCGCAGAGAGAGAAAGAAAGAGCGCAGAGAGAGAAAGAAAGAGCGCAGAGAGAGAAAAAAGAGTGCAGAGAGAGAGAGAGCGCAGAGAGAGAGAGCGCAGAGAGAAAGAAAGAGCGCAGAGAGATAGAAAGAAAGTGCGCAGAGAGAGAGAAAGTGCGCAGACAGAGAGAGAGAAAGAGCGCAGAGAGAGAAAGAAAGAGCGCAGAGAGAGAGAGAGCGCAGAGAGAGAGAGCACAGAGAGAAAGAAAGAGCGCAGAGAGAAAGAAAGAGCGCAGAGAGAGAGAGAGCGCAGAGAGAGAGAAAGAAAGTGCACAGAGAGAAAGAAAGAGCGCAGAGAGAGAAAGAAAGAGCGCAGAGAGAGAGAAAGAAAGAAAGATCGCAGACAGAGAAAGAAAGAGCGCAGAGAGAGAAAGAAAGAGCGCAGAGAGAGAGAGCGCAGAGAGAGAGAAAGAAAGAGCGCAGAGAGAGAGAAAGAAAGAGCGCAGAGAGAGAAAGAAAGAAAGAGCGCAGAGAGAAAAAAAAGAGCGCAGAGGGAGAGAAAGAAAGTGCACAGAGAGAAAGAAAGAGCGCAGAGAGAGAGAGAGAGAGCGCAGAGAGAGAAAGAAAGAGCGCAGAGAGAGAGAGAAAGAAAGAGCGCAGAGAGAGAAAGAAAGAGCACAGAGAGAGAGAAAGAAAGAGCGCAGAGAGAGAGAAAGAAAGAGCGCAGAGAGAGAAAGAAAGAAATAGCGCAGAGACAGAAAGAGCGCAGAGAGAGAAAGAAAGAGCGCAGAGAGAGAAAGAAAGAGCGCAGAGAGAGAAAGAAAGAAAGAGCGCAGAGAGAGAAAGAAAGAGCACAGAGAGAGAGAAAGAAAGAGCGCAGAGAGAGAGAAAGAAAGAGCGCAGAGAGAGAGAAAGAAAGAGCGCAGAGAGAGAAAGCAAGAGCGCAGAGAGAGAGAGAGAGAGAGCGCAGAGAAAGAAAGAGCGCAGAGAGAGAAAGAAAGAGCGCAGAGAGAGAAAGAAAGAGCGCAGAGAGAGAAAAAAAAGAGTGCAGAGAGAGAGAGCGCAGAGAGAGAGCGCAGAGAGAAAGAAAGAGCGCAGAGAGATAGAAAGAAAGTGCGCAGAGAGAGAGAAAGAAAGTGCGCAGAGAGAGAGAAAGAAAGTGCGCAGAGAGAGAGAGAGAGAAAGAGCATAGAGAGAGAAAGAAAGAGCGCAGAGAGAGAAAGAAAGAGCGCAGAGAGAGAAAGAAAGAGCGCAGAGAGAGAAAGAAATAGCGCAGAGAGAGAGAGAATGAGCGCAGAGAGAGAGAAAGAGCGCAGCGAGAGAGAGAGAGAAAGAGCGCAGAGAGAGAGAAAGAAAGAGCGCAGAGAGAGAAAGAAAGAGCGCAGAGAGAGAAAGAAAGAGCGCAGAGAGAGAGAAAGAAAGAGCGCAGAGAGAGAGAAAGAATGAGCGCAGAGAGAGAGAAAGAATGAGCGCAGAGAGAGAAAGAAAGAGCGCAGAGAGAGAAAGAAAGAGCGCAGAGAGAGAAAGAGCGCAGAGAGAGAGGGAGCGCAGAGAGAAAGAAAGAGCGCAGAGAGAGAGAAAGAGCGCAGAGAGAGAGAAAGAAAGAGCGCAGAGAGAGAGAAAGTAAGAGCGCAGAGAGAGAGAAAGAAAGAGCGCAGAGAGAGAAAGAAAGAGCGCAGAGAGAGAAAGAAAGAGCGCAGAGAGAGAGAGAAAGAAAGTGCGCAGAGAGAAAGAAAGAGCGCAGAGAGAGAAAAAAAAGAGCGCAGAGAGAGAGAAAGAAAGAGCGCAGAGAGAGAAAGAAAGAAATAGCGCAGAGAGAGAAAGAAAGAGCGCAGAGAGAGAAAGAAAGAGCGCAGAGAGAGAAAGAAAGAGCGCAGAGAGAGAGAGAATGAGCGCAGAGAGAGAGAGAATGAGCGCAGAGAGAGAGAAAGAGCGCAGCGAGAGAGAGAGAAAGAGCGAAGAGAGAGAGAAAGAAAGAGCGCAGAGAGAAAGAAAGAGCGCAGAGAGAGAGAAAGAGCGCAGAGAGAGAGAAAGAAAGTGCGCAGAGAGAAAAAAAGAGCGCAGAGAGAGAAAGAAAGAGCGCAGAGAGAGAGAAAGAAAGAGCGCAGAGAGAGAAAGAAAGAAAGAGCGCAGAGAGAGAAAGAAAGAGCGCAGAGAGAGAAAGAAAGAGCGCAGAGAGAGAAAGAAAGAGCGCAGAGAGAGAAAGAAAGAAAGAGCGCAGAGAGAGAAAGAAAGAGCGCAGAGAGAGAGAAAGAAAGAGCGCAGAGAGAGAGAAAGAAAGAGCGCAGAGAGAGAGAAAGAATGAGCGCAGAGAGAGAAAGAAAGAGCGCAGAGAGAGAAAGAAAGAGCGCAGAGAGAGAAAGAGCGCAGAGAGAGAGGGAGCGCAGAGAGAAAGAAAGAGCGCAGAGAGAGAGAGAGCGCAGAGAGAGAGAAAGAAAGAGCGCAGAGAGAGAGAAAGTAAGAGCGCAGAGAGAGAAAGAAAGAGCGCAGAGAGAGAAAGAAAGAGCGCAGAGAGAGAAAAAAGAGTGCAGAGAGAGAGAGCGCAGAGAGAGAGAGCGCAGAGAGAAAGAAAGAGCGCAGAGAGATAGAAAGAAAGTGCGCAGAGAGAGAGAAAGAAAGTGCGCAGACAGAGAGAGAGAAAGAGCGCAGAGAGAGAAAGAAAGAGCGCAGAGAGAGAGAGAGCGCAGAGAGAGAGAGCACAGAGAGAAAGAAAGAGCGCAGAGAGAAAGAAAGAGCGCAGAGAGAGAGAGAGCGCAGAGAGAGAGAAAGAAAGTGCACAGAGAGAAAGAAAGAGCGCAGAGAGAGAGAAAGAAAGTGCGCAGAGAGAAAAAAAGAGCGCAGAGAGAGAAAGAAAGAGAGCAGAGAGAGAGAAAGAAAGAGCGCAGAGAGAGAAAGAAAGAAATAACAAAGAGAGAGAAAGAAAGAGCGCAGAGAGAGAAAGAAAGAGCGCAGAGAGAGAAAGAAAGAGCGCAGAGAGAGAAAGAAAGAAAGAGCGCAGAGAGAGAGAGAATGAGCGCAGAGAGAGAGAGAATGAGCGCAGAGAGAGAGAAAGAGCGCAGCGAGAGAGAGAGAAAGAGCGAAGAGAGAGAGAAAGAAAGAGCGCAGAGAGAAAGAAAGAGCGCAGAGAGAGAGAAAGAGCGCAGAGAGAGAGAAAGAAAGTGCGCAGAGAGAAAAAAAGAGCGCAGAGAGAGAAAGAAAGAGCGCAGAGAGAAAGAAAGAGCGCAGAGAGAGAGAGAGCGCAGAGAGAGAGAAAGAAAGTGCACAGAGAGAAAGAAAGAGCGCAGAGAGAGAAAGAAAGAGCGCAGAGAGAGAGAAAGAAAGAAAGATCGCAGACAGAGAAAGAAAGAGCGCAGAGAGAGAAAGAAAGAGCGCAGAGAGAGAGAGCGCAGAGAGAGAGAAAGAAAGAGCGCAGAGAGAGAGAAAGAAAGAGCGCAGAGAGAGAAAGAAAGAAAGAGCGCAGAGAGAAAAAAAAGAGCGCAGAGAGAGAGAAAGAAAGTGCACAGAGAGAAAGAAAGAGCGCAGAGAGAGAGAGAGCGCAGAGAGAGAAAGAAAGAGCGCAGAGAGAGAGAGAAAGAAAGAGCGCAGAGAGAGAAAGAAAGAGCACAGAGAGAGAGAAAGAAAGAGCGCAGAGAGAGAGAAAGAAAGAGCGCAGAGAGAGAAAGAAAGAAATAGCGCAGAGACAGAAAGAGCGCAGAGAGAGAAAGAAAGAGCGCAGAGAGAGAAAGAAAGAGCGCAGAGAGAGAAAGAAAGAAAGAGCGCAGAGAGAGAAAGAAAGAGCACAGAGAGAGAGAAAGAAAGAGCGCAGAGAGAGAGAAAGAAAGAGCGCAGAGAGAGAGAAAGAAAGAGCGCAGAGAGAGAAAGCAAGAGCGCAGAGAGAGAGAGAGCGCAGAGAAAGAAAGAGCGCAGAGAGAGAAAGAAAGAAAGAGCGCAGAGAGAGAAAGAAAGAGCGCAGAGAGAGAGAAAGAGCGCAGAGAGAGAGAAAGAAAGAGCGCAGAGAGAGAGAAAGAAAGAGCGCAGAGAGAGAAAGAATGAGCGCAGAGAGAGAAAGAAAGAGCGCAGAGAGAGAAAGAAAGAGCGCAGAGAGAGAAAGAAAGAGCGCAGAGAGAGAAAGAGCACAGAGAGAGAGAGAGCGCAGAGAGAAAGAAAGAGCGCAGAGAGAGAGAAAGAGCGCAGAGAGAGAGAAAGAAAGAGCGCAGAGAGAGAGAAAGTAAGAGCGCAGAGAGAGAAAGAAAGAGCGCAGAGAGAGAAAGAAAGAGCGCAGAGAGAAAAAAAAGAGTGCAGAGAGAGAGAGCGCAGAGAGAGAGAGCGCAGAGAGAGAGAGCGCAGAGAGAGAGAGCGCAGAGAGAGAGAGCACAGAGAGAAAGAAAGAGCGCAGAGAGAAAGAAAGAGCGCAGAGAGAGAGAAAGAAAGTGCGCTGAGAGAAAGAAAGAGCGCAGAGAGAGAAAGAAAGAGCGCAGAGAGAGAGAAAGAAAGAAAGATCGCAGAGAGAGAAAGAAAGATCGCAGAGAGAGAAAGAAAGAGCGCAGAGAGAGAAAGAAAGAGCGCAGAGAGAGAGAAAGAGCGCAGAGAGAGAGAATGAAAGAGCGCAGAGAGAGAGAGAAAGAAAGAGCGCAGAGAGAGAGAAAGAAAGAGCGCAGAGAGAAAGAAAGAGCGCAGAGAGAGAGAAAGTAAGAGCGCAGAGAGAGAAAGAAAGAGCGCAGAGAGAGAAAGAAAGAGCGCAGAGAGAGAGAATGAGCGCAGAGAGAAAAAGAGCGCAGCGAGAGAGAGAGAAAGAGTGCAGAGAGAGAGAAAGAAAGAGCGCAGAGAGAAAGAAAGAGCGCAGAGAGAGAGAAAGTGCGCAGACAGAGAGAGAGAAAGAGCGCAGAGAGAGAAAGAAAGAGCGCAGAGAGAGAGAGCACAGAGAGAAAGAAAGAGCGCAGAGAGAAAGAAAGAGCGCAGAGAGAGAGAGAGCGCAGAGAGAGAGAAAGAAAGAGCACAGAGAGAGAAAGAAAGAAAGAGCGCAGAGAGAGAAAGAAAGAGCGCAGAGAGAGAAAGAAAGAGCGCAGAGAGAGAGAGAATGAGCGCAGAGAGAGAGAAAGAGCGCAGCGAGAGAGAGAGAAAGAGCGAAGAGAGAGAGAAAGAAAGAGCGCAGAGAGAAAGAAAGAGCGCAGAGAGAGAGAAAGAGCGCAGAGAGAGAGAAAGAAAGTGCGCAGAGAGAAAAAAAGAGCGCAGAGAGAGAAAGAAAGAGCGCAGAGAGAGAGAAAGAAAGAGCGCAGAGAGAGAAAGAAAGAAATAACAAAGAGAGAGAAAGAAAGAGCGCAGAGAGAGAAAGAAAGAGCGCAGAGAGAGAAAGAAAGAGCGCAGAGAGAGAAAGAAAGAAAGAGCGCAGAGAGAGAAAGAAAGAGCACAGAGAGAGAGAAAGAAAGAGCGCAGAGAGAGAGAAAGAAAGAGCGCAGAGAGAGAGAAAGAAAGAGCGCAGAGAGAGAGAAAGAATGAGCGCAGAGAGAGAAAGAAAGAGCGCAGAGAGAGAAAGAAAGAGCGCAGAGAGAGAAAGAAAGAGCGCAGAGAGAGAAAGAGCGCAGAGAGAGAGGGAGCGCAGAGAGAAAGAAAGAGCGCAGAGAGAGAGAGCGCAGAGAGAGAGAAAGAAAGAGCACAGAGAGAGAGAAAGAAAGAGCGCAGAGAGAGAGAAAGTAAGAGCGCAGAGAGAGAAAGAAAGAGCGCAGAGAGAGAAAGAAAGAGCGCAGAGAGAGAGAAAGAGCGCAGAGAGAGAGAAAGAAAGAGCGCAGAGAGAGAGAAAGTAAGAGCGCAGAGAGAGAAAGAAAGAGCGCAGAGAGAGAAAGAAAGAGCGCAGAGAGAGAAAAAAGAGTGCAGAGAGAGAGAGAGCGCAGAGAGAGAGAGCGCAGAGAGAAAGAAAGAGCGCAGAGAGATAGAAAGAAAGTGCGCAGAGAGAGAGAAAGTGCGCAGACAGAGAGAGAGAAAGAGCGCAGAGAGAGAAAGAAAGAGCGCAGAGAGAGAGAGAGCGCAGAGAGAGAGAGCACAGAGAGAAAGAAAGAGCGCAGAGAGAAAGAAAGAGCGCAGAGAGAGAGAGAGCGCAGAGAGAGAGAAAGAAAGTGCACAGAGAGAAAGAAAGAGCGCAGAGAGAGAAAGAAAGAGCGCAGAGAGAGAGAAAGAAAGAAAGATCGCAGACAGAGAAAGAAAGAGCGCAGAGAGAGAAAGAAAGAGCGCAGAGAGAGAGAGCGCAGAGAGAGAGAAAGAAAGAGCGCAGAGAGAGAGAAAGAAAGAGCGCAGAGAGAGAAAGAAAGAAAGAGCGCAGAGAGAAAAAAAAGAGCGCAGAGGGAGAGAAAGAAAGTGCACAGAGAGAAAGAAAGAGCGCAGAGAGAGAGAGAGAGAGCGCAGAGAGAGAAAGAAAGAGCGCAGAGAGAGAGAGAAAGAAAGAGCGCAGAGAGAGAAAGAAAGAGCACAGAGAGAGAGAAAGAAAGAGCGCAGAGAGAGAGAAAGAAAGAGCGCAGAGAGAGAAAGAAAGAAATAGCGCAGAGACAGAAAGAGCGCAGAGAGAGAAAGAAAGAGCGCAGAGAGAGAAAGAAAGAGCGCAGAGAGAGAAAGAAAGAAAGAGCGCAGAGAGAGAAAGAAAGAGCACAGAGAGAGAGAAAGAAAGAGCGCAGAGAGAGAGAAAGAAAGAGCGCAGAGAGAGAGAAAGAAAGAGCGCAGAGAGAGAAAGCAAGAGCGCAGAGAGAGAAAGAAAGAGCGCAGAGAGAGAAAAAAAAGAGTGCAGAGAGAGAGAGCGCAGAGAGAGAGCGCAGAGAGAAAGAAAGAGCGCAGAGAGATAGAAAGAAAGTGCGCAGAGAGAGAGAAAGAAAGTGCGCAGAGAGAGAGAAAGAAAGTGCGCAGAGAGAGAGAGAGAGAAAGAGCATAGAGAGAGAAAGAAAGAGCGCAGAGAGAGAAAGAAAGAGCGCAGAGAGAGAAAGAAAGAGCGCAGAGAGAGAAAGAAATAGCGCAGAGAGAGAGAGAATGAGCGCAGAGAGAGAGAAAGAGCGCAGCGAGAGAGAGAGAGAAAGAGCGCAGAGAGAGAGAAAGAAAGAGCGCAGAGAGAGAAAGAAAGAGCGCAGAGAGAGAAAGAAAGAGCGCAGAGAGAGAGAAAGAAAGAGCGCAGAGAGAGAGAAAGAATGAGCGCAGAGAGAGAGAAAGAATGAGCGCAGAGAGAGAAAGAAAGAGCGCAGAGAGAGAAAGAAAGAGCGCAGAGAGAGAAAGAGCGCAGAGAGAGAGGGAGCGCAGAGAGAAAGAAAGAGCGCAGAGAGAGAGAAAGAGCGCAGAGAGAGAGAAAGAAAGAGCGCAGAGAGAGAGAAAGTAAGAGCGCAGAGAGAGAGAAAGAAAGAGCGCAGAGAGAGAAAGAAAGAGCGCAGAGAGAGAAAGAAAGAGCGCAGAGAGAGAGAGAAAGAAAGTGCGCAGAGAGAAAGAAAGAGCGCAGAGAGAGAAAAAAAAGAGCGCAGAGAGAGAGAAAGAAAGAGCGCAGAGAGAGAAAGAAAGAAATAGCGCAGAGAGAGAAAGAAAGAGCGCAGAGAGAGAAAGAAAGAGCGCAGAGAGAGAAAGAAAGAGCGCAGAGAGAGAGAGAATGAGCGCAGAGAGAGAGAGAATGAGCGCAGAGAGAGAGAAAGAGCGCAGCGAGAGAGAGAGAAAGAGCGAAGAGAGAGAGAAAGAAAGAGCGCAGAGAGAAAGAAAGAGCGCAGAGAGAGAGAAAGAGCGCAGAGAGAGAGAAAGAAAGTGCGCAGAGAGAAAAAAAGAGCGCAGAGAGAGAAAGAAAGAGCGCAGAGAGAGAGAAAGAAAGAGCGCAGAGAGAGAAAGAAAGAAAGAGCGCAGAGAGAGAAAGAAAGAGCGCAGAGAGAGAAAGAAAGAGCGCAGAGAGAGAAAGAAAGAGCGCAGAGAGAGAAAGAAAGAAAGAGCGCAGAGAGAGAAAGAAAGAGCGCAGAGAGAGAGAAAGAAAGAGCGCAGAGAGAGAGAAAGAAAGAGCGCAGAGAGAGAGAAAGAATGAGCGCAGAGAGAGAAAGAAAGAGCGCAGAGAGAGAAAGAAAGAGCGCAGAGAGAGAAAGAGCGCAGAGAGAGAGGGAGCGCAGAGAGAAAGAAAGAGCGCAGAGAGAGAGAGAGCGCAGAGAGAGAGAAAGAAAGAGCGCAGAGAGAGAGAAAGTAAGAGCGCAGAGAGAGAAAGAAAGAGCGCAGAGAGAGAAAGAAAGAGCGCAGAGAGAGAAAAAAGAGTGCAGAGAGAGAGAGCGCAGAGAGAGAGAGCGCAGAGAGAAAGAAAGAGCGCAGAGAGATAGAAAGAAAGTGCGCAGAGAGAGAGAAAGAAAGTGCGCAGACAGAGAGAGAGAAAGAGCGCAGAGAGAGAAAGAAAGAGCGCAGAGAGAGAGAGAGCGCAGAGAGAGAGAGCACAGAGAGAAAGAAAGAGCGCAGAGAGAAAGAAAGAGCGCAGAGAGAGAGAGAGCGCAGAGAGAGAGAAAGAAAGTGCACAGAGAGAAAGAAAGAGCGCAGAGAGAGAGAAAGAAAGTGCGCAGAGAGAAAAAAAGAGCGCAGAGAGAGAAAGAAAGAGCGCAGAGAGAGAGAAAGAAAGAGCGCAGAGAGAGAAAGAAAGAAATAACAAAGAGAGAGAAAGAAAGAGCGCAGAGAGAGAAAGAAAGAGCGCAGAGAGAGAAAGAAAGAGCGCAGAGAGAGAAAGAAAGAAAGAGCGCAGAGAGAGAGAGAATGAGCGCAGAGAGAGAGAGAATGAGCGCAGAGAGAGAGAAAGAGCGCAGCGAGAGAGAGAGAAAGAGCGAAGAGAGAGAGAAAGAAAGAGCGCAGAGAGAAAGAAAGAGCGCAGAGAGAGAGAAAGAGCGCAGAGAGAGAGAAAGAAAGTGCGCAGAGAGAAAAAAAGAGCGCAGAGAGAGAAAGAAAGAGCGCAGAGAGAGAGAAAGAAAGAGCGCAGAGAGAGAAAGAAAGAAATAACAAAGAGAGAGAAAGAAAGAGCGCAGAGAGAGAAAGAAAGAGCGCAGAGAGAGAAAGAAAGAGCGCAGAGAGAGAAAGAAAGAAAGAGCGCAGAGAGAGAAAGAAAGAGCACAGAGAGAGAGAAAGAAAGAGCGCAGAGAGAGAGAAAGAAAGAGCGCAGAGAGAGAGAAAGAAAGAGCGCAGAGAGAGAGAAAGAATGAGCGCAGAGAGAGAAAGAAAGAGCGCAGAGAGAGAAAGAAAGAGCGCAGAGAGAGAAAGAAAGAGCGCAGAGAGAGAAAGAGCGCAGAGAGAGAGGGAGCGCAGAGAGAAAGAAAGAGCGCAGAGAGAGAGAGCGCAGAGAGAGAGAAAGAAAGAGCGCAGAGAGAGAGAAAGTAAGAGCGCAGAGAGAGAAAGAAAGAGCGCAGAGAGAGAAAGAAAGAGCGCAGAGAGAGAAAAAAGAGTGCAGAGAGAGAGAGAGCGCAGAGAGAGAGAGCGCAGAGAGAAAGAAAGAGCGCAGAGAGAGAGAGCGCAGAGAGAGAGAAAGAAAGAGCGCAGAGAGAGAAAGAAAGAAAGAGCGCAGAGAGAGAAAGAAAGAGCGCAGAGAGAGAGAAAGAGCGCAGAGAGAGAGAAAGAAAGAGCGCAGAGAGAGAGAAAGAAAGAGCGCAGAGAGAGAAAGAAAGAAAGAGCGCAGAGAGAGAAAGAAAGAGCGCAGAGAGAGAGAAAGAGCGCAGAGAGAGAGAAAGAAAGAGCGCAGAGAGAGAGAAAGAAAGAGCGCAGAGAGAGAAAGAATGAGCGCAGAGAGAGAAAGAAAGAGCGCAGAGAGAGAAAGAAAGAGCGCAGAGAGAGAAAGAAAGAGCGCAGAGAGAGAAAGAGCAGAGAGAGAGAGAGAGCGCAGAGAGAAAGAAAGAGCGCAGAGAGAGAGAAAGAGCGCAGAGAGAGAGAAAGAAAGAGCGCAGAGAGAGAGAAAGTAAGAGCGCAGAGAGAGAAAGAAAGAGCGCAGAGAGAGAAAGAAAGAGCGCAGAGAGAAAAAAAAGAGTGCAGAGAGAGAGAGCGCAGAGAGAGAGAGCGCAGAGAGAGAGAGCGCAGAGAGAGAGAGCGCAGAGAGAGAGAGCACAGAGAGAAAGAAAGAGCGCAGAGAGAAAGAAAGAGCGCAGAGAGAGAGAAAGAAAGTGCGCTGAGAGAAAGAAAGAGCGCAGAGAGAGAAAGAAAGAGCGCAGAGAGAGAGAAAGAAAGAAAGATCGCAGAGAGAGAAAGAAAGATCGCAGAGAGAGAAAGAAAGAGCGCAGAGAGAGAAAGAAAGAGCGCAGAGAGAGAGAAAGAGCGCAGAGAGAGAGAATGAAAGAGCGCAGAGAGAGAGAGAAAGAAAGAGCGCAGAGAGAGAGAAAGAAAGAGCGCAGAGAGAAAGAAAGAGCGCAGAGAGAGAGAAAGTAAGAGCGCAGAGAGAGAAAGAAAGAGCGCAGAGAGAGAAAGAAAGAGCGCAGAGAGAGAGAATGAGCGCAGAGAGAAAAAGAGCGCAGCGAGAGAGAGAGAAAGAGTGCAGAGAGAGAGAAAGAAAGAGCGCAGAGAGAAAGAAAGAGCGCAGAGAGAGAGAAAGTGCGCAGACAGAGAGAGAGAAAGAGCGCAGAGAGAGAAAGAAAGAGCGCAGAGAGAGAGAGAGCGCAGAGAGAGAGAGCACAGAGAGAAAGAAAGAGCGCAGAGAGAAAGAAAGAGCGCAGAGAGAGAGAGAGCGCAGAGAGAGAGAAAGAAAGAGCGCAGAGAGAGAAAGAAAGAGCGCAGAGAGAGAAAGAAAGAAAGAGCGCAGAGAGAGAAAGAAAGAGCACAGAGAGAGAGAAAGAAAGAGCGCAGAGAGAGAGAAAGAAAGAGCGCAGAGAGAGAGAAAGAAAGAGCGCAGAGAGAGAGAAAGAATGAGCGCAGAGAGAGAAAGAAAGAGCGCAGAGAGAGAAAGAAAGAGCGCAGAGAGAGAAAGAAAGAGCGCAGAGAGAGAAAGAGCGCAGAGAGAGAGGGAGCGCAGAGAGAAAGAAAGAGCGCAGAGAGAGAGAGCGCAGAGAGAGAGAAAGAAAGAGCGCAGAGAGAGAGAAAGTAAGAGCGCAGAGAGAGAAAGAAAGAGCGCAGAGAGAGAAAGAAAGAGCGCAGAGAGAGAAAAAAGAGTGCAGAGAGAGAGAGAGCGCAGAGAGAGAGAGCGCAGAGAGAAAGAAAGAGCGCAGAGAGATAGAAAGAAAGTGCGCAGAGAGAGAGAAAGTGCGCAGACAGAGAGAGAGAAAGAGCGCAGAGAGAGAAAGAAAGAGCGCAGAGAGAGAGAGAGCGCAGAGAGAGAGAGCACAGAGAGAAAGAAAGAGCGCAGAGAGAGAGAGAGCGCAGAGAGAGAGAAAGAAAGTGCACAGAGAGAAAGAAAGAGCGCAGAGAGAGAAAGAAAGAGCGCAGAGAGAGAGAAAGAAAGAAAGATCGCAGACAGAGAAAGAAAGAGCGCAGAGAGAGAAAGAAAGAGCGCAGAGAGAGAGAGCGCAGAGAGAGAGAAAGAAAGAGCGCAGAGAGAGAGAAAGAAAGAGCGCAGAGAGAGAAAGAAAGAAAGAGCGCAGAGAGAAAGAAAGAGCGCAGAGAGAAAGAAAGAGCGCAGAGATAGAGAAAGAAAGAGCGCAGAGAGAGAAAGAAAGAGCGCAGAGAGAGAAAGAAAGAGCGCAGAGAGAGAAAGAAAGAAAGAGCGCAGAGAGAGAAAGAAAGAGCACAGAGAGAGAAAGAAAGAGCGCAGAGAGAGAAAGAAAGAGCGCAGAGAGAGAAAGAAAGAAAGAGCGCAGAGAGAGAAAGAAAGAGCACAGAGAGAGAGAAAGAAAGAGCGCAGAGAGAGAGAAAGAAAGAGCGCAGAGAGAGAGAAAGAAAGAGCGCAGAGAGAGAGAAAGAATGAGCGCAGAGAGAGAAAGAAAGAGCGCAGAGAGAGAAAGAAAGAGCGCAGAGAGAAAGAAAGAGCGCAGAGAGAAAGAAAGAGCGCAGAGAGAAAGAAAGAGCGCAGAGATAGAGAAAGAAAGAGCGCAGAGAGAGAAAGAAAGAGCGCAGAGAGAGAAAGAAAGAGCGCAGAGAGAGAAAGAAAGAAAGAGCGCAGAGAGAGAAAGAAAGAGCACAGAGAGAGAGAAAGAAAGAGCGCAGAGAGAGAGAAAGAAAGAGCGCAGAGAGAGAGAAAGAAAGAGCGCAGAGAGAGAGAAAGAATGAGCGCAGAGAGAGAAAGAAAGAGCGCAGAGAGAGAAAGAAAGAGCGCAGAGAGAGAAAGAAAGAGCGCAGAGAGAGAAAGAGCGCAGAGAGAGAGGGAGCGCAGAGAGAAAGAAAGAGCGCAGAGAGAGAGAGCGCAGAGAGAGAGAAAGAAAGAGCGCAGAGAGAGAGAAAGTAAGAGCGCAGAGAGAGAAAGAAAGAGCGCAGAGAGAGAAAGAAAGAGCGCAGAGAGAGAAAAAAGAGTGCAGAGAGAGAGAGAGCGCAGAGAGAGAGAGCGCAGAGAGAAAGAAAGAGCGCAGAGAGATAGAAAGAAAGTGCGCAGAGAGAGAGAAAGTGCGCAGACAGAGAGAGAGAAAGAGCGCAGAGAGAGAAAGAAAGAGCGCAGAGAGAGAGAGAGCGCAGAGAGAGAGAGCACAGAGAGAAAGAAAGAGCGCAGAGAGAAAGAAAGAGCGCAGAGAGAGAGAGAGCGCAGAGAGAGAGAAAGAAAGTGCACAGAGAGAAAGAAAGAGCGCAGAGAGAGAAAGAAAGAGCGCAGAGAGAGAGAAAGAAAGAAAGATCGCAGACAGAGAAAGAAAGAGCGCAGAGAGAGAAAGAAAGAGCGCAGAGAGAGAGAGCGCAGAGAGAGAGAAAGAAAGAGCGCAGAGAGAGAGAAAGAAAGAGCGCAGAGAGAGAAAGAAAGAAAGAGCGCAGAGAGAAAAAAAAGAGCGCAGAGGGAGAGAAAGAAAGTGCACAGAGAGAAAGAAAGAGCGCAGAGAGAGAGAGAGCGCAGAGAGAGAAAGAAAGAGCGCAGAGAGAGAGAGAAAGAAAGAGCGCAGAGAGAGAAAGAAAGAGCACAGAGAGAGAGAAAGAAAGAGCGCAGAGAGAGAGAAAGAAAGAGCGCAGAGAGAGAAAGAAAGAAATAGCGCAGAGACAGAAAGAGCGCAGAGAGAGAAAGAAAGAGCGCAGAGAGAGAAAGAAAGAGCGCAGAGAGAGAAAGAAAGAAAGAGCGCAGAGAGAGAAAGAAAGAGCACAGAGAGAGAGAAAGAAAGAGCGCAGAGAGAGAGAAAGAAAGAGCGCAGAGAGAGAGAAAGAAAGAGCGCAGAGAGAGAAAGCAAGAGCGCAGAGAGAGAGAGAGAGAGCGCAGAGAAAGAAAGAGCGCAGAGAGAGAAAGAAAGAGCGCAGAGAGAGAAAGAAAGAGCGCAGAGAGAGAAAAAAAAGAGTGCAGAGAGAGAGAGCGCAGAGAGAGAGCGCAGAGAGAAAGAAAGAGCGCAGAGAGATAGAAAGAAAGTGCGCAGAGAGAGAGAAAGAAAGTGCGCAGAGAGAGAGAAAGAAAGTGCGCAGAGAGAGAGAGAGAGAAAGAGCATAGAGAGAGAAAGAAAGAGCGCAGAGAGAGAAAGAAAGAGCGCAGAGAGAGAAAGAAAGAGCGCAGAGAGAGAAAGAAAGAGCGCAGAGAGAGAGAGAATGAGCGCAGAGAGAGAGAAAGAGCGCAGCGAGAGAGAGAGAGAAAGAGCGCAGAGAGAGAGAAAGAAAGAGCGCAGAGAGAAAGAAAGAGCGCAGAGAGAGAGAAAGTAAGAGCGCAGAGAGAGAAAGAAAGAGCGCAGAGAGAGAAAGAAAGAGCGCAGAGAGAGAAAGAAAGAGCGCAGAGAGAGAAAGAAAGAGCGCAGAGAGAGAAAGAAAGAGCGCAGAGAGAGAGAGAATGAAAGAGTGCAGAGAGAGAAAGAAAGAGCGCAGAGAGAGAAAGAAAGAGCGCAGAGAGAGAAAGAAAGAGCGCAGAGAGAGAAAGAAAGAGCGCAGAGAGAGAGAAAGAAAGAGCGCAGAGAGAGAGAAAGAATGAGCGCAGAGAGAGAAAGAAAGAGCGCAGAGAGAGAAAGAAAGAGCGCAGAGAGAGAAAGAAAGAGCGCAGAGAGAGAAAGAGCGCAGAGAGAGAGGGAGCGCAGAGAGAAAGAAAGAGCGCAGAGAGAGAGAAAGAGCGCAGAGAGAGAGAAAGAAAGAGCGCAGAGAGAGAGAAAGTAAGAGCGCAGAGAGAGAGAAAGAAAGAGCGCAGAGAGAGAAAGAAAGAGCGCAGAGAGAGAAAGAAAGAGCGCAGAGAGAGAGAGAAAGAAAGTGCGCAGAGAGAAAGAAAGAGCGCAGAGAGAGAGAAAAAAGAGCGCAGAGAGAGAGAAAGAAAGAGCGCAGAGAGAGAAAGAAAGAAATAGCGCAGAGAGAGAAAGAAAGAGCGCAGAGAGAGAAAGAAAGAGCGCAGAGAGAGAAAGAAAGAGCGCAGAGAGAGAGAGAATGAGCGCAGAGAGAGAGAGAATGAGCGCAGAGAGAGAGAAAGAGCGCAGCGAGAGAGAGAGAAAGAGCGAAGAGAGAGAGAAAGAAAGAGCGCAGAGAGAAAGAAAGAGCGCAGAGAGAGAGAAAGAGCGCAGAGAGAGAGAAAGAAAGTGCGCAGAGAGAAAAAAAGAGCGCAGAGAGAGAAAGAAAGAGCGCAGAGAGAGAGAAAGAAAGAGCGCAGAGAGAGAAAGAAAGAAAGAGCGCAGAGAGAGAAAGAAAGAGCGCAGAGAGAGAAAGAAAGAGCGCAGAGAGAGAAAGAAAGAGCGCAGAGAGAGAAAGAAAGAAAGAGCGCAGAGAGAGAAAGAAAGAGCGCAGAGAGAGAGAAAGAAAGAGCGCAGAGAGAGAGAAAGAAAGAGCGCAGAGAGAGAGAAAGAATGAGCGCAGAGAGAGAAAGAAAGAGCGCAGAGAGAGAAAGAAAGAGCGCAGAGAGAGAAAGAGCGCAGAGAGAGAGGGAGCGCAGAGAGAAAGAAAGAGCGCAGAGAGAGAGAAAGAGCGCAGAGAGAGAGAAAGAAAGAGCGCAGAGAGAGAGAAAGTAAGAGCGCAGAGAGAGAAAGAAAGAGCGCAGAGAGAGAAAGAAAGAGCGCAGAGAGAGAAAAAAGAGTGCAGAGAGAGAGAGCGCAGAGAGAGAGAGCGCAGAGAGAAAGAAAGAGCGCAGAGAGATAGAAAGAAAGTGCGCAGAGAGAGAGAAAGAAAGTGCGCAGACAGAGAGAGAGAAAGAGCGCAGAGAGAGAAAGAAAGAGCGCAGAGAGAGAGAGAGCGCAGAGAGAGAGAGCACAGAGAGAAAGAAAGAGCGCAGAGAGAAAGAAAGAGCGCAGAGAGAGAGAGAGCGCAGAGAGAGAGAAAGAAAGTGCACAGAGAGAAAGAAAGAGCGCAGAGAGAGAAAGAAAGAGCGCAGAGAGAGAGAAAGAAAGAAAGATCGCAGACAGAGAAAGAAAGAGCGCAGAGAGAGAAAGAAAGAGCGCAGAGAGAGAGAGCGCAGAGAGAGAGAAAGAAAGAGCGCAGAGAGAGAGAAAGAAAGAGCGCAGAGAGAGAAAGAAAGAAAGAGCGCAGAGAGAAAAAAAAGAGCGCAGAGAGAGAGAAAGAAAGTGCACAGAGAGAAAGAAAGAGCGCAGAGAGAGAGAGAGAGAGCGCAGAGAGAGAAAGAAAGAGCGCAGAGAGAGAAAGAAAGAGCGCAGAGAGAGAAAGAAAGAAAGAGCGCAGAGAGAGAAAGAAAGAGCACAGAGAGAGAGAAAGAAAGAGCGCAGAGAGAGAGAAAGAAAGAGCGCAGAGAGAGAAAGAAAGAAATAGCGCAGAGACAGAAAGAGCGCAGAGAGAGAAAGAAAGAGCGCAGAGAGAGAAAGAAAGAGCGCAGAGAGAGAAAGAAAGAAAGAGCGCAGAGAGAGAAAGAAAGAGCACAGAGAGAGAGAAAGAAAGAGCGCAGAGAGAGAGAAAGAAAGAGCGCAGAGAGAGAGAAAGAAAGAGCTCAGAGAGAGAAAGCAAGAGCGCAGAGAGAGAGAGAGAGCGCAGAGAAAGAAAGAGCGCAGAGAGAGAAAGAAAGAAAGAGCGCAGAGAGAGAAAGAAAGAGCGCAGAGAGAGAAAGAAAGAGCGCAGAGAGAAAAAAAAGAGTGCAGAGAGAGAGAGCGCAGAGAGAGAGCGCAGAGAGAAAGAAAGAGCGCAGAGAGATAGAAAGAAAGTGCGCAGAGAGAGAGAAAGAAAGTGCGCAGAGAGAGAGAAAGAGCATAGAGAGAGAAAGAAAGAGCGCAGAGAGAGAAAGAAAGAGCGCAGAGAGAGAAAGAAATAGCGCAGAGAGAGAGAGAATGAGCGCAGAGAGAGAGAAAGAGCGCAGCGAGAGAGAGAGAGAAAGAGCGCAGAGAGAGAGAAAGAAAGAGCGCAGAGAGAAAGAAAGAGCGCAGAGAGAGAGAAAGTAAGAGCGCAGAGAGAGAAAGAAAGAGCGCAGAGAGAGAAAGAAAGAGCGCAGAGAGAGAAAGAAAGAGCGCAGAGAGAGAAAGAAAGAGCGCAGAGAGAGAAAGAAAGAGCGCAGAGAGAGAAAGAAAGAGCGCAGAGAGAGAAAGAAAGAGCGCAGAGAGAGAAAGAAAGAGCGCAGAGAGAGAGAAAGAAAGAGCGCAGAGAGAGAGAAAGAATGAGCGCAGAGAGAGAAAGAAAGAGCGCAGAGAGAGAAAGAAAGAGCGCAGAGAGAGAAAGAAAGAGCGCAGAGAGAGAAAGAAAGAGCGCAGAGAGAGAAAGAAAGAGCGCAGAGAGAGAAAGAAAGAGCGCAGAGAGAGAAAGAAAGAGCGCAGAGAGAGAAAGAGCGCAGAGAGAGAGGGAGCGCAGAGAGAAAGAAAGAGCGCAGAGAGAGAGAAAGAGCGCAGAGAGAGAGAAAGAAAGAGCGCAGAGAGAGAGAAAGTAAGAGCGCAGAGAGAGAAAGAAAGAGCGCAGAGAGAGAAAGAAAGAGCGCAGAGAGAGAAAGAAAGAGCGCAGAGAGAGAGAGAATGAAAGAGTGCAGAGAGAGAGAAAGAAAGAGCGCAGAGAGAGAAAGAAAGAGCGCAGAGAGAGAAAGAAAGAGCGCAGAGAGAGAAAGAAAGAGCGCAGAGAGAGAGAAAGAAAGAGCGCAGAGAGAGAGAAAGAATGAGCGCAGAGAGAGAAAGAAAGAGCGCAGAGAGAGAAAGAAAGAGCGCAGAGAGAGAAAGAAAGAGCGCAGAGAGAGAAAGAGCGCAGAGAGAGAGGGAGCGCAGAGAGAAAGAAAGAGCGCAGAGAGAGAGAAAGAGCGCAGAGAGAGAGAAAGAAAGAGCGCAGAGAGAGAGAAAGTAAGAGCGCAGAGAGAGAGAAAGAAAGAGCGCAGAGAGAGAAAGAAAGAGCGCAGAGAGAGAAAGAAAGAGCGCAGAGAGAGAGAGAAAGAAAGTGCGCAGAGAGAAAGAAAGAGCGCAGAGAGAGAAAAAAAAGAGCGCAGAGAGAGAGAAAGAAAGAGCGCAGAGAGAGAAAGAAAGAAATAGCGCAGAGAGAGAAAGAAAGAGCGCAGAGAGAGAAAGAAAGAGCGCAGAGAGAGAAAGAAAGAGCGCAGAGAGAGAGAGAATGAGCGCAGAGAGAGAGAGAATGAGCGCAGAGAGAGAGAAAGAGCGCAGCGAGAGAGAGAGAAAGAGCGAAGAGAGAGAGAAAGAAAGAGCGCAGAGAGAAAGAAAGAGCGCAGAGAGAGAGAAAGAGCGCAGAGAGAGAGAAAGAAAGTGCGCAGAGAGAAAAAAAGAGCGCAGAGAGAGAAAGAAAGAGCGCAGAGAGAGAGAAAGAAAGAGCGCAGAGAGAGAAAGAAAGAAAGAGCGCAGAGAGAGAAAGAAAGAGCGCAGAGAGAGAAAGAAAGAGCGCAGAGAGAGAAAGAAAGAGCGCAGAGAGAGAAAGAAAGAAAGAGCGCAGAGAGAGAAAGAAAGAGCGCAGAGAGAGAGAAAGAAAGAGCGCAGAGAGAGAGAAAGAAAGAGCGCAGAGAGAGAGAAAGAATGAGCGCAGAGAGAGAAAGAAAGAGCGCAGAGAGAGAAAGAAAGAGCGCAGAGAGAGAAAGAGCGCAGAGAGAGAGGGAGCGCAGAGAGAAAGAAAGAGCGCAGAGAGAGAGAAAGAGCGCAGAGAGAGAGAAAGAAAGAGCGCAGAGAGAGAGAAAGTAAGAGCGCAGAGAGAGAAAGAAAGAGCGCAGAGAGAGAAAGAAAGAGCGCAGAGAGAGAAAAAAGAGTGCAGAGAGAGAGAGCGCAGAGAGAGAGAGCGCAGAGAGAAAGAAAGAGCGCAGAGAGATAGAAAGAAAGTGCGCAGAGAGAGAGAAAGAAAGTGCGCAGACAGAGAGAGAGAAAGAGCGCAGAGAGAGAAAGAAAGAGCGCAGAGAGAGAGAGAGCGCAGAGAGAGAGAGCACAGAGAGAAAGAAAGAGCGCAGAGAGAAAGAAAGAGCGCAGAGAGAGAGAGAGCGCAGAGAGAGAGAAAGAAAGTGCACAGAGAGAAAGAAAGAGCGCAGAGAGAGAAAGAAAGAGCGCAGAGAGAGAGAAAGAAAGAAAGATCGCAGACAGAGAAAGAAAGAGCGCAGAGAGAGAAAGAAAGAGCGCAGAGAGAGAGAGCGCAGAGAGAGAGAAAGAAAGAGCGCAGAGAGAGAGAAAGAAAGAGCGCAGAGAGAGAAAGAAAGAAAGAGCGCAGAGAGAAAAAAAAGAGCGCAGAGAGAGAGAAAGAAAGTGCACAGAGAGAAAGAAAGAGCGCAGAGAGAGAGAGAGAGAGCGCAGAGAGAGAAAGAAAGAGCGCAGAGAGAGAAAGAAAGAGCGCAGAGAGAGAAAGAAAGAAAGAGCGCAGAGAGAGAAAGAAAGAGCACAGAGAGAGAGAAAGAAAGAGCGCAGAGAGAGAGAAAGAAAGAGCGCAGAGAGAGAAAGAAAGAAATAGCGCAGAGACAGAAAGAGCGCAGAGAGAGAAAGAAAGAGCGCAGAGAGAGAAAGAAAGAGCGCAGAGAGAGAAAGAAAGAAAGAGCGCAGAGAGAGAAAGAAAGAGCACAGAGAGAGAGAAAGAAAGAGCGCAGAGAGAGAGAAAGAAAGAGCGCAGAGAGAGAGAAAGAAAGAGCTCAGAGAGAGAAAGCAAGAGCGCAGAGAGAGAGAGAGCGCAGAGAAAGAAAGAGCGCAGAGAGAGAAAGAAAGAAAGAGCGCAGAGAGAGAAAGAAAGAGCGCAGAGAGAGAAAGAAAGAGCGCAGAGAGAAAAAAAAGAGTGCAGAGAGAGAGAGCGCAGAGAGAGAGCGCAGAGAGAAAGAAAGAGCGCAGAGAGATAGAAAGAAAGTGCGCAGAGAGAGAGAAAGAAAGTGCGCAGAGAGAGAGAAAGAGCATAGAGAGAGAAAGAAAGAGCGCAGAGAGAGAAAGAAAGAGCGCAGAGAGAGAAAGAAATAGCGCAGAGAGAGAGAGAATGAGCGCAGAGAGAGAGAAAGAGCGCAGCGAGAGAGAGAGAGAAAGAGCGCAGAGAGAGAGAAAGAAAGAGCGCAGAGAGAAAGAAAGAGCGCAGAGAGAGAGAAAGTAAGAGCGCAGAGAGAGAAAGAAAGAGCGCAGAGAGAGAAAGAAAGAGCGCAGAGAGAGAAAGAAAGAGCGCAGAGAGAGAAAGAAAGAGCGCAGAGAGAGAAAGAAAGAGCGCAGAGAGAGAAAGAAAGAGCGCAGAGAGAGAAAGAAAGAGCGCAGAGAGAGAAAGAAAGAGCGCAGAGAGAGAGAAAGAAAGAGCGCAGAGAGAGAGAAAGAATGAGCGCAGAGAGAGAAAGAAAGAGCGCAGAGAGAGAAAGAAAGAGCGCAGAGAGAGAAAGAAAGAGCGCAGAGAGAGAAAGAAAGAGCGCAGAGAGAGAAAGAAAGAGCGCAGAGAGAGAAAGAAAGAGCGCAGAGAGAGAAAGAGCGCAGAGAGAGAGGGAGCGCAGAGAGAAAGAAAGAGCGCAGAGAGAGAGAAAGAGCGCAGAGAGAGAGAAAGAAAGAGCGCAGAGAGAGAGAAAGTAAGAGCGCAGAGAGAGAGAAAGAAAGAGCGCAGAGAGAGAAAGAAAGAGCGCAGAGAGAGAAAGAAAGAGCGCAGAGAGAGAGAGAAAGAAAGTGCGCAGAGAGAAAGAAAGAGCGCAGAGAGAGAAAAAAAGAGCGCAGAGAGAGAGAGCGCAGAGAGAGAGAGCGCAGAGAGAGAAAGAAAGAGCACAGAGAGAGAGAAAGAAAGAGCGCAGAGAGAGAGAAAGAAAGAGCGCAGAGAGAGAGAAAGAAAGAGCTCAGAGAGAGAAAGCAAGAGCGCAGAGAGAGAGAGAGAGCGCAGAGAAAGAAAGAGCGCAGAGAGAGAAAGAAAGAAAGAGCGCAGAGAGAGAAAGAAAGAGCGCAGAGAGAGAAAGAAAGAGCGCAGAGAGAGAGAAAGAAAGAGCGCAGAGAGAGAGAAAGAAAGAGCGCAGAGAGAGAGAAAGAAAGAGCGCAGAGAGAGAGAAAGAATGAGCGCAGAGAGAGAAAGAAAGAGCGCAGAGAGAGAAAGAAAGAGCGCAGAGAGAGAAAGAGCGCAGAGAGAGAGGGAGCGCAGAGAGAAAGAAAGAGCGCAGAGAGAGAGAAAGAGCGCAGAGAGAGAGAAAGAAAGAGCGCAGAGAGAGAGAAAGTAAGAGCGCAGAGAGAGAAAGAAAGAGCGCAGAGAGAGAAAGAAAGAGCGCAGAGAGAGAAAAAAGAGTGCAGAGAGAGAGAGCGCAGAGAGAGAGAGCGCAGAGAGAAAGAAAGAGCGCAGAGAGATAGAAAGAAAGTGCGCAGAGAGAGAGAAAGAAAGTGCGCAGACAGAGAGAGAGAAAGAGCGCAGAGAGAGAAAGAAAGAGCGCAGAGAGAGAGAGAGCGCAGAGAGAGAGAGCACAGAGAGAAAGAAAGAGCGCAGAGAGAAAGAAAGAGCGCAGAGAGAGAGAGAGAGCGCAGAGAGAGAGAAAGAAAGTGCACAGAGAGAAAGAAAGAGCGCAGAGAGAGAAAGAAAGAGCGCAGAGAGAGAGAAAGAAAGAAAGATCGCAGACAGAGAAAGAAAGAGCGCAGAGAGAGAAAGAAAGAGCGCAGAGAGAGAGAGCGCAGAGAGAGAGAAAGAAAGAGCGCAGAGAGAGAGAAAGAAAGAGCGCAGAGAGAGAAAGAAAGAAAGAGCGCAGAGAGAAAAAAAAGAGCGCAGAGAGAGAGAAAGAAAGTGCACAGAGAGAAAGAAAGAGCGCAGAGAGAGAGAGAGAGAGCGCAGAGAGAGAAAGAAAGAGCGCAGAGAGAGAAAGAAAGAGCGCAGAGAGAGAAAGAAAGAAAGAGCGCAGAGAGAGAAAGAAAGAGCACAGAGAGAGAGAAAGAAAGAGCGCAGAGAGAGAGAAAGAAAGAGCGCAGAGAGAGAAAGAAAGAAATAGCGCAGAGACAGAAAGAGCGCAGAGAGAGAAAGAAAGAGCGCAGAGAGAGAAAGAAAGAGAGCAGAGAGAGAAAGAAAGAAAGAGCGCAGAGAGAGAAAGAAAGAGCACAGAGAGAGAGAAAGAAAGAGCGCAGAGAGAGAGAAAGAAAGAGCGCAGAGAGAGAGAAAGAAAGAGCTCAGAGAGAGAAAGCAAGAGCGCAGAGAGAGAGAGAGAGCGCAGAGAAAGAAAGAGCGCAGAGAGAGAAAGAAAGAAAGAGCGCAGAGAGAGAAAGAAAGAGTGCAGAGAGAGAAAGAAAGAGCGCAGAGAGAAAAAAAAGAGTGCAGAGAGAGAGAGCGCAGAGAGAGAGCGCAGAGAGAAAGAAAGAGCGCAGAGAGATAGAAAGAAAGTGCGCAGAGAGAGAGAAAGAAAGTGCGCAGAGAGAGAGAAAGAGCATAGAGAGAGAAAGAAAGAGCGCAGAGAGAGAAAGAAAGAGCGCAGAGAGAGAAAGAAATAGCGCAGAGAGAGAGAGAATGAGCGCAGAGAGAGAGAAAGAGCGCAGCGAGAGAGAGAGAGAAAGAGCGCAGAGAGAGAGAAAGAAAGAGCGCAGAGAGAAAGAAAGAGCGCAGAGAGAGAGAAAGTAAGAGCGCAGAGAGAGAAAGAAAGAGCGCAGAGAGAGAAAGAAAGAGCGCAGAGAGAGAAAGAAAGAGCGCAGAGAGAGAAAGAAAGAGCGCAGAGAGAGAAAGAAAGAGCGCAGAGAGAGAAAGAAAGAGCGCAGAGAGAGAAAGAAAGAGCGCAGAGAAAGAAAGAAAGAGCGCAGAGAGAGAGAAAGAAAGAGCGCAGAGAGAGAGAAAGAATGAGCGCAGAGAGAGAAAGAAAGAGCGCAGAGAGAGAAAGAAAGAGCGCAGAGAGAGAAAGAAAGAGCGCAGAGAGAGAAAGAAAGAGCGCAGAGAGAGAAAGAAAGAGCGCAGAGAGAGAAAGAAAGAGCGCAGAGAGAGAAAGAGCGCAGAGAGAGAGGGAGCGCAGAGAGAAAGAAAGAGCGCAGAGAGAGAGAAAGAGCGCAGAGAGAGAGAAAGAAAGAGCGCAGAGAGAGAGAAAGTAAGAGCGCAGAGAGAGAGAAAGAAAGAGCGCAGAGAGAGAAAGAAAGAGCGCAGAGAGAGAAAGAAAGAGCGCAGAGAGAGAGAGAAAGAAAGTGCGCAGAGAGAAAGAAAGAGCGCAGAGAGAGAAAAAAAGAGCGCAGAGAGAGAGAGCGCAGAGAGAGAGAGCGCAGAGAGAGAGAGCGCAGAGAGAGAGAG